>NC_034181.2:25763554-26073554 GCF_002021735.2 Oncorhynchus kisutch | reverse complement strand
AGAGTAGCGGAGGAGTGGAGAGAGAGAGAGGAGAGGAGAGAGACAGAGAGAGAAGAGAGAGAGAGAGAGCGCGTGAAGCAGGGCGGAGAGCGAGAAGGAGAGAGAGAGGGAGAGAGAGAGGAGAAGAGAGAGGAGAGGGAGAGAGAGAGAGAGAGAGTGAAGTAGGGTGGGAGAGAGAGGGGAGAGGGAAAGAGAGACAGAGAGAAAGAGAGAGAGAGAGAGCGTGAAGCAGGGCGGGAGAGAGAGGGAGAAAGAGAGTCAGAGAGAGAGAGAGAGAGAGAGAGAGTGAAGCAGGGCGGGAGAGAGAGACAGAGAGAGAGAGAGGGAGAGAGGAGAGAGAGAGAGGACAGAGAGAGAGAGAGAGCGTGAAGCAGGGCGGGGAGGAGAGACAGAGAGAGAGACAGAGAGACAGAGAGAGAGAGAGAGAGAGAGTGAAGTAGGGTGGGAGAGAGAGGGAGAGGGAAAGAGAGACAGAGAGAAAGAGAGAGAGAGAGAGCGTGAAGCAGGGCGGGAGAGAGAGGGAGAAAGAGAGTCAGAGAGAGAGAGAAGGGATGACATAAAAAGAGTGGTTAGAGGGAGAATCATAAAGGAGAGAAAACAATTGGAGGGAATTCGATTTTTTTCAAAAGATGTTTCATATGCAGGCTCAGCATTCCAGACATCAACAATGGAAATGAGATGCTGTGAAGGTGTGTAACAATTAGGGTTGGTGTGTAATATTCTCTTCTGAGCTCATCTCCATAACAAGTCTGTTTGGGTCTCAATGGGACTCCAACACCCACGATGCCTCTGTCTCTGTCTCACCTGTCAGGAGATGAAAGAAATACTACACCTGGCTGTGGCATAAAATACACTAAACTGCTGTGGAACACACACACACAAATAAACACAGTGGAACCATGCTGTGCGTGCAGATTTACACCCTTTTCATCATCTTATCATAGATATTAATGAAATCCCCTGGGACTCGACTCTCTCCTCTCTCTGCTTCTCTTCTTCTTAGTGTTTTCTCATTCAGGTGGGGTGTGTAGACAGCTACTATCCCCCTCTTTGTGTTATGTCCCTGTCTCGTAGCTGAGAGAATGCATGAGAGTCCAAGTAATGTCTCAGATAGACCCAGCCTGTCTGTCTGTCTAGTAATATCTGAGGTAGACCCCGCCTGTCTATCTGTCCTGGTAATATCTAAGGTAGACCGAGTCGGTCTAGTAATATCTGAGTAGACCGAGTCTGTCTAATAATATCTGAGGTAGACCCAGCCTGTCTATCTGTCTTGTAATATCTGAGGTAGACCCCGCCTGTCTGTCTAGTAATGTCTGAGGTAGACCCAGCCTGTCTATCTGTCTAGTAATATCTGAGGTAGACTCAGCCTGTCCATCTGTCTAGTAATATCTGAGGTAGACCCAGCCTGTCTATCTGTCTAGTAATATCTGAGGTAGACTCAGCCTGTCTATCTGTCTAGTAATATCTGAGGTAGACCCAGCCTGTCTATCTGTCTTGTAATATCTGAGGTAGACCCAGCCTGTCTATCTGTGTTGTAATTTCTGAGGTAGACCCAGCCTGTCTATCTGTCTTGTAATATCTGACGTAGACCCAGCCTGTCTATCTGTCCTAGTAATATCAGAGATAGACCCAGCCTGTCTATCTGTCTAGTAATATCTGAGGTAGACCCAGCCTGTCTATCTGTCTAGTAATATCTGAGTAGGACCCAGCCTGTCTGTCTGTCTAGTAATATCTGACGTAGACCCAGCCTGTCTGTCTTGTAGTGTCGGAGGTAGACCCAGCCTGTCTATCTGTTTAGTCATATCTAAGGTAGACCCAGCTTGTCTATCTGTCTTGTAATATCTGAGGTAGACCCAGGCTGTCTGCCTGTCTAGTAGTATCTGAGGTAGACCCAGCCTGTCTGTCTAGTAATATCTGAGGTAGACCCAGCCTGTCTGTCTAGTAATATCTGAGGTAGACCCAGTCTGTCTGTCTGTCTAGTAGTATCTGAGGTAGACCCAGCCTGTCTGTCTAGTAATATCTAAGGTAGACCCAGCCTGTCTATCTGTCTTGTAATATCTGAGGTAGACCCATGCTGTTTTTCTGTCCTAGTAATATCTGCGGTAGACCCAGCCTGTCTATCTGTCCTAGTAATATCTGAGGTAGACCCAGCCTGTCTGTCTGTTTAGTAATATCTGAGGTAGACCCAGCCTGTCTGTCTGTCTTGTAATATCTGAGGTAGACCCAGCCTGTCTGTCTAGTAATGTCTGAGGTAGACCCAGCCTGTCTATCTGTCTAGTAATGTCTGAGGTAGACCCAGCTGTCTGTCTGTCTAGTAATGTCTGAGGTAGACCCAGCCTGTCTGTCTGTTTAGTAATATCTGAGGTAGACCCAGCCTGTCTGTCTGTCTGTCTAGTAATATCTGACGTAGACCCAGCCTGTCTGTCTGTCTTAGTAATATCTGACGTAGACCCAGCCTGTCTGTCTGTCTAGTAATATCTGAGGTAGACCCAGCCTGTCTGTCTAGTAATATCTGAGGTAGACCCAACCTGTCTGTCTAGTAATATCTGAGGTAGACCCAGCCTGTCTGTCTGTCTAGTAATATCTGAGGTAGACCCAGCCTGTCTGTCTGTCTAGTAATATCTGAGGTAGACCCAGCCTGTCTGTCTGTCTTGTAATGTCTGAGGTAGACCCAGCCTGTCTGTCTGACTGTCTGTCTGTCCTAGTATTTATTTGCAAATAAATTCATTAAAAATCCTACAATGTGATTTTCTGGATTTTTTTTCTAATTTTGTCTGTCATTGTTGAAGTGTACCTATGATGAAAATTACAGGCCTCTATCTTTTTAAGTGGAAGAACTTGCACAATTGGTGGCTGACTAAATACTTTTTTGCCCCACTGTATATACAGTACCAGTCAAAAGTTTGGACACATCTACTCATTCAAGGGTTTTTCTTTAGTTTTACTTTGTTCTACATTGTGGAATAATAGTAAATACATCAAAACTATGAAATAACACATGTGGAATCATGTATTAAATCAGAAAACTGTTAAACAAATCAAAATATATTTTAGATTCTTCAAAGTAGCCACCCTTTGCGTTGATGACAGCTTTGCACACTCTTGGCATTCTCTCAAGCAGCTTCATGAGGAATTATTTTCCAACAGTATTGAAGGAGTTCCCACATATGCTGAGCACTTGTTGGCTGCTTTTCCTTCCCTCTGCGGTCCAACTAATCCCAAACCATCTCAATAGGGTTGAGGTCAGTTGATTGTGGAGGCCAGGTCATCTGATGTTCATAAATGACCAGCATGGTCAAATAATAATAATCACAGTAGTTGTCGAGGGTGCAGCAAGTCAGCACCTCAGGAGTAAATGTCAGTTGGCTTTTCATAGCCGATCATTAAGAGTATCTCTATCGCTCCTGCTGTCTCTAGAGAGTTGAAAGCAGCTGGTCTTGGACAGGTAGCACTTCCGGTGAACAGGTCAGGGTTCCATAGCGGCAGGCAGAACAGTTGAAACTGGAGCAGCAGCACTGCCAGGTGGACTGGGGACAGCAAGGAGTCATCATGCCAGGTAGTCCTGAGGCATGGTCCTAGGGCTCAGGTCCTCCGAGAGAGAGAAAGAGAGAGAGAAAGAGAGAATTAGAGAGAGCATACTTAAATTCCCACAGGACACCAGATAAGACAGGAGAAGTAATCCAGATATAACAAACTGACCCTATCCCCCAGACACATGAACTATTGCAGCATAAATACTGGAGGCTGAGACAGGAGGGGTCAGGAGACACTGTGGCCCCATCCGATGATACCCCCGGACAGGGCCAAACAGGAAGGATATAACCCCACCCACATTGCCAAAGCACAGCCCCCACACCACTAGAGGGATATCTTCAACAACCAACTTACCATCCTGAGACAAGGCTGAGTATAGCCCACAAAGATCTCCGCCACGGCACAACCCAAGGGAGGGTGCCAACCCAGACAGGAAGATCACGTCAGTGCTCCATCACTCTCATTCTTGGTCAAATAGCCCTTACACAGCCTGGAGCTGTGTTGGGTTATTGTTCTGTTGAAAAACAAATGATAGTCCCTCTAAGTACAAACCAGATGGGATGGTGTATCGTAAGTGTGCATTCTAAATAAGTCACCGACAGTATAACCAGCAAATCACCCCCCACACAATCACACCTCCTCCTCCATGCTTCATGGTGGGAACCACACATGCAGAGATCATTTGTTCTCCAATTTGGACTCATCAGACCAAAGGACAGATTTCCACCGGTCTAATGTCCATTGCTCGTGTTTCTTGGCCCAAGCAAGTCTCTTCTTTATATTGGTTTCTTTGCAGCAATTCGACCATGAAGGCCTGATTCACACAGTCTCGTCTGAACAGTTGATGTTGAGATGTCTGTTACTTGAACTCTGCAAAGCATTTATTTGGCTGCAATCTGAGGTGCAGTTAACTCTAATGAACTTATCCTCTGCAGCAGAGGTAACTCTGGGTCTTCCTTTCCTGTGGCGGTCCTCATGAGAGCCAGTTTCATCATAGCGCTTGATGGTTTTTTTGCGACTGCACTTGAAGAAACGTATTGACTGACCTTCATGTCTTAAAGTGATGATGGAATGTCGTTTCTCTTTGCTTATTTGAGCTGTTCTTAACATAATTCCATATGTGTTATTTGATAGGTTGATGTCTTCACTGTTATTCTACAGTGTAGATAATAGTAAAACTAAAGAAAAGACCTTGAATGAGTAGGTGTGTCCAAACTTTTGACTGGTAGTGTGTAAATAAAAAAATGTATGCTGCTGGTACTCGCTGTTTATTATCTATGCATAGTCACTTTACCCCTAGCGATATGTACATACTAACTCATTTACCTCGAATAACCTGTACCCCTGCACATTGACTCGGTACCGGTACCCCCTGTATATAGCCTCCACATTGACTCTGTACCGGTACCCCCTGTATAAAGCCTCCACATTGACTCGGTACCGGTACCCCCTGTATATAGCCTCCACATTGACTCTGTACCGGTACCCCCTGTATATAGCCTCCACATTGACTCTGTACCGGTACCCCCTGTATATAGCCTCCACATTGACTCGGTACCGGTACACCCTGTATATAGCCTCCACATTGACTCTGTACCGGTACCCCCTGTATATAGCCTCCACATTGACTCTGTACCGGTACCCCCTGTATATAGCCTCCACATTGACTCTGTACCGGTACCCCTTGTATATAGCCTCCACATTGACTCTGTACGGTACCCCCCCCTGTATAAAGCCTCCACATTGACTCGGTACCGGGACCCCCTGTATATAGCCTCCACATTGACTCTGTACCGGTACCCCCCTGTATATAGCCTCCACATTGACTCTGTACCGGTACCCCCTGTATATAGCCTCCACATTGACTCTGTACCGGTACCCCCCTGTATATAGCCTCCACATTGACTCTGTACCGGTACCCCCTGTATATAGCCTCCACATTGGACTCTGTACCGGTACCCCCTGTATATAGCCTCCACATTGACTCTGTACCGGTACCCCTTGTATATAGCCTCCACATTGACTCTGTACCGGTACCACCTGTATAAAGCCTCCACATTGACTCGGTACCGGTACCCCCCTGTATATAGCCTCCACATTGACTCGGTACCGGTACCCCCTGTATATAGCCTCCACATTGACTCTGTACCGGTACCCCCTGTATATAGCCTCCACATTGACTCTGTACCGGTACCACTGTATAAAGCCTCCACATTGACTCAGTACCGGTACACGCTGTATAAAGCCCTCCACATTGACTCGGTACCGGTAACCCCTGTATAAAGCCTCCACATTGACTCAGTACCGGTACCCCCTGTATATAGCCTCCACATTGACTCTGTACCGGTACCCCCTGTATATAGCCTCCACATTGACTCTGTACCGGTACCCCCTGTATAAAGCCTCCACATTGACTCAGTACCGGTACACGCTGTATAAAGCCTCCACATTGACTCGGTACCCGGTACCCCCTGTATATAGCCTCCACATTGACTCTGTACCGGTACCCCCCGTATATAGCCTCCACATTGACTCTGTACCGGTACCCCCGTATATAGCCTCCTCACATTGACTCGGTACCGGTACCCCTGTATATAGCCTCCACATTGACTCTGTACCGGTACACCCCCGTATATAGCCTCCACCATTGACTCAGGTACGGTACCCCTGTATATAGCCTCCACATTGACTCTGTACCGGCTACCCCCCGTATATAGCCTCCACATTGACTCTGTACGGTACCCCCCAGTATATACCTCCACATGACTCTTGTACCGGTACCCCCGATATAGCCTCCACATTGACTCTGTACCGGTACCCCCCCGTATATAGCCTCCACATTGACTCTGTACCGGTCCCCCTGTATATAGCCTCCACATTGACTCTGTACCGGTACCCCCTGTTATATAGCCTCCCACATTGACTCTGTACCGGTACCCCCGTGTATATAGCCTACCACATTGACTCTGTACCGGTAACCCCCTGATATCTAGCTCCACATTGACTCCTGTACTCGGTACCCCCTGTATATAGCCTCCACATTGACTCTGTACCGGTACCCCCCGTATATAGCCTCCACATTGACTTCTGTACCGGCCGTACCCCTGTATATAGCCTCCCCATTTACTCTTGTACCGGTTACCCCCCCGTATATAGCCTCCACATTGACCTCTGTACCGGTACCCCCTGTATATTAGCCTCCCCATTGACTCTGTACCGGTACCCCTGTATAAAGCCTTCCACATTGACTCAGTTACGGTATTACACGGCTGTTGTACTTATAAAGCCTCCACATTTGACTCGGTTACCGGTTACACCCTGTCAGTAGCCTCCACATTGACTCTTGTACCGGTTACCCCCTGTTTATATAGCCTCCACATTGACTCTGTACCGGTACCCCCCGTATATAGCCTCCACATTGACTCGGTACCGGTACCCCTGTATAAAGCCTCCACATTGACTCGGTACCGGTACCCCCTGTATATAGCCTCCACATTGACTCTGTACCGGTACCCCTGTATAAAGCCTCCACATTGACTCGGGTACCGGTACCCCCCTGTATATAGCCTGCACATTGACTCGGTACCGGTACCCCCTGTATATAGCCTCCACAATTGACTCTGTATATAGCTCAACATTGACTCTGTACCCCGGTACACCCTGTATTGCCTCCACATGACTCTTACAGGTACCCCCCTTTATATAGCCTCCACATTGACTCTGTTCCTGTACCCCCTGATAAAGCCTCCACATTGCTCAGTACCGGTACAAGATGTATAAAGCACCACATTGACCGGTACCGGTACCACCCCCTGTATATAGACTCCACATTGACTCTGTAACCGGTAACCCCCCCTGTATATAGCCTCCAATTGACTCTTTAATCGGTAACCCCCCTATATAGCCTCCACATTGACTCGTACCGGTACCCCCCTGTATAAAAGCCTCCACATTGACTCTGTAACGGTACCCCCCTGTATAAAGCCTCCCACATTGACTCGGTACCGGTACCCCCCTTTAATATAGCCTCCAAATTGACCTTCTGTACCGTACGCCCTGTATAAAGCCTCCACATTGACTCTGTACCGGTACCCCCTGTATATAGCCTCCAACATTGACTCTGTACCGGTACCACCCTGTATATAGCCTCCACATTGACTCTGTACCGGTACCCCCTGTATATAGCCTCCACATTGACTCTGTACCGGTACCCCCTGTATATAGCCTCCACATTGACTCTGTACCGGTACCCCCTGTATATAGCCTCCACATTGACTCTGTACCGGTACCCCCCGTATATAAGCCTCCACATTGACTCTGTACCGGTACCCCCTGTATGTAGCCTCCACATTGACTCTGTACCGGTACCCCCCGTATATAGCCTCCACATTGACTCTGTACCGGTACCCCCCGTATATAGCCTCCACATTGACTCTGTACCGGTACCCCCCGTATATAGCCTCCACATTGACTCTGTACCGGTACCCCCCGTATATAGCCTCCACATTGACTCTGTACCGGTACCCCCCGTATATAGCCTCGTTATTGTTATTTCATTGTTATTGTTATTTTTTTAAACTTTAGTTCATTTAGTAAACATTTCCTTAACCAACAATACAGTTTCAAGGAAAATATGAGTTAAGGCATGTAAGGAAGCATTTCACGGTAAGGGCAGCTGTTGCAGCTGTTGTATTGGGCGCATGTGACAAATACCTTTTCATTTGATTTGATTTTGATTCCCGGGGCCAACCATACGTAAAAAGTATACACGCATGACTGTAAGTTGCTTTGGATAAAAGCGTCTGCAAAATGGCATATATTTTTTTATTATACTATATATTACTGACACGCTGATCTGTTGCCTAGTGCGACAACACACTAACACACACACTGAGTAATGAAACACTTCACAGCTCGTTTGGCTTCTGCAAGGCGCTGAGTCTAAAACACAACTATTAGATCTATAATGACTCTACTGCCTACTCCCTATGGAACCACACACACACACACACACACACACACACACACACACACACACACACACACACACACACACACACACACACACACACACACATACACACCCCTCCCCCACTGTTCAGTTGATGCATTATACATTCCACACATCTGCCACTCTGAGCTCTCTATTCCGTAGGGGAGCAGAGTAGGAGAGGGGGAAAAGAGGGGCTCTGTTTTTAACAGCTGGAAAAAGGAGGGAAGGGTTGGCTTTCTCCCCCAACCCAACTCTCCTTCATCTCTCTGTCTCTCCCTCTATCCCCCTTATCCTCCCCTTCTTTCCCCCCTCTCTCTGTCTCTCTCTATCGCACCTCTCCTTTTCACCCCTCTCTTTCTCAACCAGTCTCTAAACCCCCATCCCCCCTTTCTCTCTACCCCCTCTGCCCCTCTCTCTCCCACTCCATTACTCCCCCCTCTTCCTCTGTATATATGCGAAGAACATGGCTGGTGGAATGTGAGGCCTTCACCTGTGTTTGGGTCTCATTAAGAAACACGCAGAAAAATGGCTCTGCTCTATGAGGGATTTTTACAAAAACCTCTCTCTCTCTCCAATACCTCCACACCACTCTACCAACCCCTCTCTCTCTCCTATACCTCCACACCACTCTACCAACCCCTCTCTCTCTCCTATACCTCCACACCACTCTACAAACCCCTCTCTCTCTCCTATACCTCCACACCACTCTACAAACCCCTCTCTCTCTCCTATACCTTCACACCACTCTACAAACCCCCCTGTCTCTCCTATACCTCCACACCCCTCTACCAACCCCTCTCTCTCTCTCCTATACCTCCACACCACTCTACCAACCCCTCTCTCTCTCCTATACCTTCACACCACTCTACCAACCCCTCTCTCTCTCCTATACCTCCACACCACTCTACTACCAACCCCTCTCTCTCTCATGTACCTCCACACCACTCTACCAACCCCTCTCTCTCTCCTATACCTCCACACCACTCTACCAACCCCTCTCTCTCTCCTATACCTCCACACCACTCTACCAACCCCTCTCTCTCTCCTATACCTCCACACCACTCTACCAACCCCTCTCTCTCTCCTATACCTCCACACCACTCTACCAAACCCTCTCTCTCCTATACCTCCACACCACTCTACAAACCCCTCTCTCTCTCCTATACCTTCACACCACTCTACAAACCCCCCTGTCTCTCCTATACCTCCACACCACTCTACCAACCCCTCTCTCTCTCTCCTATACCTCCACACCACTCTACCAACCCCTCTCTCTCTCCTATACCTCCACACCACTCTACCAACCCCTCTCTCTCTCATGTACCTCCACACCACTCTACCAACCCCTCTCTCTCTCCTATACCTCCACACCACTCTACCAACCCCTCTCTCTCTCCTATACCTCCACACCACTCTACCAACCCCTCTCTCTCTCCTATACCTCCACACCACTCTACCAACCCCTCTCTCTCTCCTATACCTCCACACCACTCTACCAAACCCTCTCTCTCTCCTATACCTCCACACCACTCTACAAACCCCTCTCTCTCTCCTATACCTCCACACCACTCTACCAACCCCTCTCTCTCTCCTATACCTCCACACCACTCTACCAACCCCTCTCTCTCCCCTATACCTCCACACCACTCTACAAACCCCTCTCTCTCTCCTATACCTCCACACCACTCTACCAACCCCTCTCTCTCTCCTATACCTCCACACCACTCTACCAACCCCTCTCTCTCTCATGTACCTCCACACCACTCTACCAACCCCTCTCTCTCTCCTATACCTCCACACCACTCTACCAACCCCTCTCTCTCTCTCCTATACCTCCACACCACTCTACCAACCTCTCTCTCACTCATGTACCTCCACACCACTCTACCAACCCCTCTCTCTCTCCTGTACCTCCACACCACTCTATCAACCCCTCTCTCTCTCCTATACCTCCACACCACTCTACCAACCCCTCTCTCTCTCTCCTATACCTCCACACCACTCTACCACCCCCCCCTCTCTCTCATGTACCTCCACACCACTCTACCAACCCCTCTCTCTCTCCTATACCTCCACACCACTCTACCAACCCCTCTCTCTCTCCTATACCTCCACACCACTCTACCAACCTCTCTCTCACTCATGTACCTCCACACCACTCTACCAACCTCTCTCTCACTCATGTACCTCCACACCACTCTACCAACCCCTCTCTCTCTCCTGTACCTCCACACCACTCTATCAACCCCTCTCTCTCTCCTGTACCTCCACACCACTCTATCAACCCCTCTCTCTCTCCTATACCTCCACACCACTCTACCAACCCCCCTCTCTCTCTCCTATACCTCCACACCACTCTACCAACCCCTCTCTCTCTCCTATACCTCCACACCACTCTACCAACCCCTCTCTCTCTCCTATACCTCCACACCACTCTACCACCCCCCCCCCTCTCTCTCATGTACCTCCACACCACTCTACCAACCCCCCTCTCTCTCCTGTACCTCCACACCACTCTACCAACCCCTCTCTCTCTCATGTACCTCCACACCACTCTACCAATCCCTCTCTCTCTCATGTACCTCCACACCACTCTACCAACCCCTCTCTCTCTCTCCTATACCTCCACACCACTCTACCAACCTCTCTCTCACTCATGTACCTCCACACCACTCTACCAACCCCTCTCTCTCTCCTGTACCTCCACACCACTCTATCAACCCCTCTCTCTCTCCTATACCTCCACACCACTCTACCAACCCCTCTCTCTCTCTCCTATACCTCCACACCACTCTACCAACCCCTCTCTCTCTCCTGTACCTCCACACCACTCTATCAACCCCTCTCTCTCTCCTATACCTCCACACCACTCTACCAACCCCTCTCTCTCTCCTATACCTCCACACCACTCTACCAACCCCTCTCTCTCTCCTGTACCTCCACACCACTCTACCAACCCCTCTCTCTCTCATGTACCTCCACACCACTCTACCAATCCCTCTCTCTCTCATGTACCTCCACACCACTCTACCAACCCCCCTCTCTCTCTCCTGTACCTCCACACCACTCTACCAACCCCTCTCTCTCTCATGTACCTCCACACCACTCTACCAACCCCCCTCTCTCTCCTGTACCTCCACACCACTCTACCAACCCCTCTCTCTCTCATGTACCTCCACACCACTCTACCAACCCCTCTCTCTCTCTCCTGTACCTCCACACCACTCTACCAACCCCCCCTCTCGCTCATGTACCTCCACACCACTCTACCAACCCCCCTCTCTCTCTCATGTACCTCCACACCACTCTACCAACCCCTCTCTCTCTCCTGTACCTGCACACCACTCTACCAACCCCTCTCTCTCTCATGTACCTCCACACCACTCTACCAACCCCTCTCTCTCTCTCCTGTACCTCCACACCACTCTACCAACCCCCCTCTCTCTCTCATGTACCTCCACACCACTCTACCAACCCCTCTCTCTCTCCTGTACCTCCACACCACTCTACCAGCCCCTCTCTCTCTCTCATGTACCTCCACACCACTCTACCAACCCCTCTCTCTCTCATGTACCTCCACACCACTCTACCAACCCCCCCTCTCTCTCATGTACCTCCACACCACTCTACCAACCCCTCTCTCTCTCATGTACCTCCACACCACTCTACCAACCCCTCTCTCTCTCATGTACCTCCACACCACCCTACCAACCCCCCTCTCTCTATCATGTACATTCACACCACTCTACCAACCCCTCTCCCTCTCATGTACCTCCACACCACTCCACCAACCCCCCTCTCTCTCTCTCCTGTACCTCCACACCACTCTACCAACCCCTGTCTCTCTCCTGTACCACCATACCACTCTACCAACCTCCCTCTCTCTCATGTACCTCCACACCCCTCTACCAACTCCTCTCTCTCTCATGTACCTCCACACCACTCTACCAACCCCTCTCTCTCTCATGTACCTCCACACCACTCTACCAACCCCTCTCTCTCCCCTTCTCTCTCTCTCTCTCTCTCTCTCGCTCTCTCTCTCTTTCTCTCTGTATTTGTGTTCTTCTCTGCTCATATTTCTACATTACACTCACACCTGCTTTGTGTGCCTGTTGTCTGTCTGTCTCTCTGTCTCTCTGTCTGTCTGTCTGGGAAGCTGGAGACCATCTGCAGCCTGGAGCCTCACTACACCTCTCATCTGATCCCTCCATCTGGGAGAGAAAGGAAAGAGAAGAGACAGGAGTGTGAGGGGAGGTGTGTGTGGCGGGGGTGCTCTGACCTCTAGTTTGGTCTGGTGTAACAAACACTCACACACATTCATTAAGTCCAAACACTAACCGCATGATCCTCATCTGCCTTATCACATTCCTCAGCTGTTCCACTCTGTGTGTGTGTGTGTGTGTGTGTGTGTGTGTGTGTGTGTGTGTGTGTGTGTGTGTGTGTGTGTGTGTGTGTGTGTGTGTGTGTGTGTGTGTGTGTGTGTGTGTGTGTGTGTGTGTGTGAGAGTATGGTCTGGACGAGGACACAGGCTTTGTTGTTTTCAAGTGACACTGTGCTGCTTTAATAGATTCAAGACCTAGATCAAATCAAATCAAATTTATTTATATAGCCCTTCGTACATCAGCTGATATCTCAAAGTGCTGTACAGAAACCCAGCCTAAAACCCCAAACAGCAAGCAATGCAGGTGTAGAAGCACGGTGGCTAGGAAAAACTCCCTAGAAAGGCCAATACCTAGGAAGAAACCTAGAGAGGAACCAGGCTATGTGGGGTGGCCAGTCCTCTTCTGGCTGTGCCGGGTGGAGATTATAACAGAACATGGCCAAGATGTTCAAATGTTCATAAATGACCAGCATGGTCGAATAATAATAAGGCAGAACAGTTGAAACTGGAGCAGCAGCACAGTCAGGTGGAAGTTGAAACTGGAGCAGCAGCATGGCCAGGTGGACTGGGGACAGCAAGGATGACAGGAAGATGTGGGGGAAAGAAAGAGGAGGGGAAGAAGAGAGGAGGAGAACAGGAAGAGAAGACGTTGAGGAGGGTGAGGTGAGGACAAGGTTGATTCAGAGAGTGAAAGGGAGATGGAATAGGAGAATGAGAGATGGAGAGGGAGAAAGAGGAAGAGAGAGAGGTGGAATAGGAGAATGAGAGATGGAGAGGGAGAAAGAGGAAGAGAAAAAGGTGGAATAGGAGAATGAGAGATGGAGAGGGAGAAAGAGGAAGAGAGAGAGGTGGAATAGGAGAATGAGAGATGGAGAGGGAGAAAGAGGAAGAGAGAAAGGTGGAATAGGAGAATGAGAGATGGAGAGGGAGAAAGAGGAAGAGAGAAAGGTGGAATAGGAGAATGAGAGATGGAGAGGGGGAAAGAGGGAGAGAGGGAGATGGAATAGGAGAATGAGAGATGGAGAGGGAGAAAGAGAGGAAGATGGAATAGGAGAATGAGAGATGGAGAGGGAGAAAGGGAGATGTGCAATAGGAGCTGTGCTGTCTTCCCTGCCAGGGGCTGGGACCGGAGATTAAGGAAGCTCTTTGTATGGCTGGGAAAGACACAGCTTTGCTCTGCTATTGGTCCGAATGAATGTAGGAACCAATCAGAGACCAGATGACTGTGTCCCCTCCACCCCAACCATCTTACATCCTCTTCAACAATGTGATTTACATATCCATCTATTCTATCTCTCTCTCTCTCCCCCTCCTGTTCCTCTTACACTCTCTTTCTCTTCTCTGATGAGTATCATCTAGACACACAGTTTAGTCTGAGAGATGGGTGTAACCTAAGATACTGTAAGATGTAAGGTGTGTGTGTCTAAGGCAAGATAGGTTGTAAGGTATACAGAGATACCCCAGTGAAACCGACCATTATAGTGTTCAGTCATATACTAACATCACAACACAGAGACACATGTTGTCATAGGGAGGTTTGTTAGGTCATCAAGTCACATCAGATACACACCTGCTACTATCCCCAAAAAACGTGATAGAAAGTTGTTTTGGAATTTTTGTTTTAAGCTTATCCCAAACCTTAACCCTTACCTTAACCAGTTGGAGTTAATGCCTAACCTTAAGAATATGGAGTTAATGCCTTAACTTAACCTTAAACACTTTGAAATGTGCTCTCTCTCTCTCTCTCTCTCTCTCTCTCTCTCTCTCTCTCTCTCTGTGTGTTTGAGTGTTTGGTGTGGAGGGCTCTGTCCTAACTAACTTTCTTGATTCTGTCCTTGGTCTTTTCTTTCAATTTTATTTTCTATGGATGGTGGTGTAGATGAGGCTGGGTCTAGTCATGCTATGGATGGTGATGTAGATGAGGCTGGGTCTAGTCATGCTATAGATGTTGGTGTAGATGAGGCTGGGTCTAGTCATGCTATGGATGGTGGTGTAGATGAGGCTGGGTCTAGTCATGCTATGGATGGTGGTGTAGATGAGGCTGGGTCTAGTCATGCTATAGATGTTGGTGTAGATGAGGCTGGGTCTAGTCATGCTATGGATGGTGGTGTAGATGAGGCTGGGTCTAGTCATGCTATGGATGGTGGTGTAGATGAGTCTGGGTCTAGTCATGCTATGGATGGTGGTGTAGATGAGGCTGGGTCTAGTCATGCTATGGATGGTGGTGTAGATGAGGCTGGGTCTAGTCATGCTATGGATGGTGGTGTAGATGAGGCTGGGTCTAGTCATGCTATGGATGGTGGTGTAGATGAGGCTGGGTCTAGTCATGCTATGGATGGTGGTGTAGATGAGGCTGGGTCTAGTCATGCTATGGATGGTTGTAGATGAGGCTGGGTCTAGTCATGCTATGGATGGTTATGTAGATGAGGCTGGGTCTAGTCATGCTATGGATGGTGGTGTAGATGAGGCTGGGTCTAGTCATGCTATGGTGGTGGTGTAGATGAGGCTGGGTCTAGTCATGCTATGGTGGTGGTGTAGATGAGGCTGGGTCTAGTCATGCTATGGATGGTGGTGTAGATGAGGCTGGGTCTAGTCATGCTATGGTGGTGGTGTAGATGAGGCTGGGTCTAGTCATGCTATGGATGGTGGTGTAGATGAGGCTGGGTCTAGTCATGCTATGGATGGTGGTGTAGATGAGGCTGGGTCTAGTCATGCTATGGATGGTGGTGTAGATGAGTCTGGGTCTAGTCATGCTATGGGATGGTGGTGTAGATGAGGCTGGGTCTAGTCATGCTATGGATGGTGGTGTAGATGAGGCTGGGTCTAGTCATGCTATGGATGGTTATGTAGATGAGGCTGGGTCTAGTCATGCTATGGATGGTGGTGTAGATGAGGCTGGGTCTAGTCATGCTATGGTGGTGGTGTAGATGAGGCTGGGTCTAGTCATGCTATGGTGGTGGTGTAGATGAGGCTGGGTCTAGTCATGCTATGGATGGTGGTGTAGATGAGGCTGGGTCTAGTCATGCTATGGTGGTGGTGTAGATGAGGCTGGGTCTAGTCATGCTATGGTGGTGGTGTAGATGAGGCTGGGTCTAGTCATGCTATGGATGGTGGTGTAGATGAGGCTGGGTCTAGTCATGCTATGGATGGTGGTGTAGATGAGGCTGGGTCTATTCATGCTATGGATGGTGGTGTAGATGAGGCTGGGTCTAGTCATGCTATAGATGTTGGTGTAGATGAGGCTGGGTCTAGTCATGCTATGGATGGTGGTGTAGATGAGGCTGGGTCTAGTCATGCTATGGATGGTGGTGTAGATGAGGCTGGGTCTAGTCATGCTATGGATGGTGGTGTAGATGAGGCTGGGTCTAGTCATGCTATGGATGGTGGTGTAGATGAGGCTGGGTCTAGTCATGCTATGGATGGTGGTGTAGATGAGGCTGGGTCTAGTCATGCTATGGATGGTGGTGTAGATGAGGCTGGGTCTAGTCATGCTATAGATGTTGGTGTAGATGAGGCTGGGTCTAGTCATGCTATGGATGGTGGTGTAGATGAGGCTGGGTCTAGTCATGCTATGGATGGTGGTGTAGATGAGGCTGGGTCTAGTCATGCTATGGATGGTGGTGTAGATGAGGCTGGGTCTAGTCATGCTATGGATGGTGATGTAGATGAGGCTGGGTCTAGTCATGCTATGGATGGTGGTGTAGATGAGGCTGGGTCTAGTCATGCTATGGTGGTGGTGTAGATGAGGCTGGGTCTAGTCATGCTATGGTGGTGGTGTAGATGAGGCTGGGTCTAGTCATGCTATGGATGGTGGTGTAGATGAGGCTGGGTCTAGTCATGCTATGGATGGTGGTGTAGATGAGGCTGGGTCTAGTCATGCTATGGATGGTGGTGTAGATGAGGCTGGGTCTAGTCATGCTATGGATGGTGATGTAGATGAGGCTAGGGCTTTTTGAGCTTTGCTTTTGGTCTCTTTCTTTGCTGGCTTTTCTCCCACTTCTTATGGAGACTCTTCGGTTAGGCTCGCTCAATATAAATGGCGTGTCACGTTCTGACTTTAGATCCTTTGTGTTGTCTTTGTTTTAGTATGGTCAGGGCGTGAGTTGGGGTGGGCAGTCTATGTTTGTTTTTCTATGTTGTATTTTGCGTTTGGCCTGGTATGGTTCTCAATCAGAGGCAGGTGTCATTAGTTGTCTCTGATTGAGAATCATACTTAGGTAGCCTTTCCCCACCAGTGTTTGGTGGGTGATTGTTTTCTGTGTCTGTGTGTTCCACACGGAACTGTTACGGTTTATCCTTTCTGTCTTTCAATTTGTTATTTTATATTTTCGTGTTCAGTGATTTTGTTCATTAAAACATGACGAACACGTACCACGCTGCATCTTGGTCCGATCTCTCATACTCCTCGTCAGAGGAGGATGAATCCTGTTACATGGCACCAGATATGCGGGAAAGAGGAGTCTGTTGGGTGAATATGTAAAACAAAAAAAAGTACAGGTGTTGTTTCTGCAGGAGACGCATAGTGATGTGTTGAATGACGTCTATTGCGGGCTCTGATGGAAAGGGGGAAGTGTGTTGACCAAGTTTTAGTGCAGGCCTTTTTGTACTGGGTCTATCTGTAAAAATGTGCTCCTCAAAAGGAGGTGTGTAGGGGTAGGCTGCTTGTTGTAAAAGCAGAAATTAACATAATGGGATTTGTTTATATAAATGTGTATGCGCCTAACACAGGGAGAGAGAGGGTGTCTTAGACAGGAACTCTCACAGGTAGCGCCTAAGGAGACGCTGGTGCTCGGCGGGGACAGGAACTCTCACAGGTAGCGCCGAAGGAGACGCTGGTGCTCGGCGGGGACAGGAACTCTCACAGGTAGCGCCCAAGGAGACGCTGGTGCTCGGCGGGGACAGGAACTCTCACAGGTAGCGCCCAAGGAGACGCTGGTGCTCGGCGGGGACAGGAACTCTCACAGGTAGCGCCTAAGGAGACGCTGGTGCTCGGTGGGGACTGGGACTGTACAATGGATTTTTACGAAAGACAGAAATGGGGAAGAGCCTCATTCAGTGTCAGTGGGAGTGTTAAGGGACATCATTAATCAGTTCGACCGAGTGGATGTTTGGAGAACTAAACATCCCAACACAAGACAGTATACATGGGTGAAGGTTTTTGGGGCTAGGGTGAGTGCAGCCCGACTTGATCAATTTGACATGTCCAGAAATCGGAGCAATAGGCTGTTGGGCGCTACCATTCTCCCGGTGGGGTTTTCGGATCACCACATAACCATGGCTCGGCTGCCTATTTCACCAGGGCCCCGGCAGGCATCCTCTTGGAAGTTTAATGTAAAGCTCTTACAAGATGCCACTTTTTGCTCAGGTTTCCAGACCTTTTGGGAAAGGTGGAGGCAGCGAAGAAAGGAGTATGAGTCTCTGAGTCAATGGTAGGATCTGGGAAATTCAAAATTAGGCTTTTCTGTCAACAGTATACATCTCTCTCCTCCTCAGAGGCTAGGAGAGTATTGGGGGAACTAGAGCGTTGTATTAGTGAGATGGAGGTAGAGATGGTGGGGCAAGGCAAAGTAGACCTCTAGGCTAATTTAGCTGAATTACGTAGGGACCTGGGTAGTTTATTCTAGGTTAAAGCAAAGGGAGCACTTGTAAGAGCTAGGTTCTCCATGCTCAAGGAGATGGATGCTCCCAGCTCCTTCTGCTTTGGTTTGGAAAGACAGAGCAGTGAAGCCAAGGGTATGCATTGTCTACGGCTGTCTGATGGGTAGGTGACCTCTGTGGTGGGTGAGATGCGGGAGCGGACTGTGGAGTTTTATACTGAGTTGTATAGGGCAGAAATGTGTGATCCTATGTGTGCTCAGGTCTTGTTCGCAGGACTCCCGAAGCTCTCTCTGGCACAGAGGGATGAAATGGACATTCCTCTGTTGTCCCATGAACTGGCAGAGGTCCTAACCCAGAAGTCCCCCGGTTCAATAAAAAATTCTGGGGAATAATTGGACAGGACTTATTTTGCGTGCTGCGTGAATGCGTCGGGGTAGGAGAGTAGCCGATGAGCTGCCGCCAGGCGGCTCCGACTCTCCTGCCCAAAAAAGGGGACTTGTGTGAACTTAACAACTGGAGGCCTATGGCATTACTCTGTGCGGACTACAAGATATTTGCCAAGGTCCTCTCTAACAGATTGAAGTCCCATCTGGACTCGATAGTACATAAGGACCAAACATATTGTGCACCGGGACGCTCAATCACGGACAACTTGTTCTTAATCAGGGACATGTTGGACTTGTTGAGAGGTTCTAATGTGAACTTTGGACTGGTCTTTTTAGATCAAGAGAAGGCTTTTGATAGAGTGGACCATGAGTATCTGTTTAATGTGATGTCTGTGTTTGGGTTTGGGAATATTTTTTTGACCTGTGTGAAGCTGTTGTATGCTGGGGCATCATGTATGGTCAAGGTGGGAGGGGGGCTCAGTAGGCCAGTCTGGGTGAGACGGTGCATTAGACAAGGATGCCCTCTATCGGGGCAGTTATATACACTAGCCATTTAGCCTTTTTTTGGGCCTGCTACGTCGGAGACTGCAGGGAGTGTGCTGGACAGGCATGGGTGTGGTGACAGGCATAGCAGTGTCAGCATATGCAGATAATGTTTCTGTGATGGTCAGGGATGGTCAGGATATGCAGGTACTAGAGACCAGTCTGGAGCTTTGTCAGCTAAGATAAACTGGGGCAAGAGCAAAGGTCTTTGTGGGGCATGGGGGGATAGGGCCCCTCCCCTGCTTTGCAGTGGGGTTGTGAAGGGCTTAAAGTGTTTTTTTTCTGGTCGGGCCACCACTGGCTGAGGGCGGCAGTGTTGTACATGACCGTCCACGAAGGAGGACAGGGCCTGGTGGAACTGGAGAGCAGGGTGGCTGCTTTCCGACTAAAAGTGGTGCAGAGACTGCTGTACCATACTGATGTCGGCTGGAGAGAACCAGCATGCGCACTGCTGAGGAGAGCTGGTGGATTAGGATTGGACCGGCAGCTGTTCCTCATGAAGCTGGAGAGGATGAGTACAGCAGGTCTCTCAGACTTTTACTCCGCGGTGCTGAGGGCCTGGCAGCTGCTAAGGCCCACACGAGAAGGGGGTGTGGAGCCTGAGCTGTGGGTATGGGAGGAGCCTATTTTCCACAACCCAGCCATCCCTTTGAGATCGGTTCAGTCGGCCATCCTACAGGGGCAACTGATGGCAGCGGGTTTACAAAGGCTGGGTGACCTGCGACTGCTGGGAGAGGAGGGGTGGAACACTTCGGAGGAGGTCCAGGAGGCACTGTCTGAGCCGGTAAGGGGGGTGTTTGAGCGGCCAAAGGGGGCGGGGCCACCAATGTTTTCGCCAATGCAGGTGACTGCAGACTGGCAAGAGGCTCTGCAGGACTTTTTCGATTTTAACACTCCGAGCCTGGGGGAGTTTGAAGGGGTGGGAGGTAAAGCCCTCTACAACCTCTGTGTTAAGGTAAGGAACATTAGGAGCCTAACAGGAGTGAAGGCACATCAGTGGCAGTAGGTATGTGGGGTGGAGAGTATGGTGGGTTTTAGATGGAGGGGGCTTTACAAACCCCCAGTACCAAAGAGGTCAGGGGACCTCCAGTGGAAGGTTCTTCATGGAGCCCTGGCTACAAACAGATGGTTGGTACGGGTTGAACCGGGAATCGGGCAGGGGTGTCCTTTCTGTGTTATGAAAGAAACTGTGATTCATGTGTTTTCTGTGTGCTCAAGGTTAATGACATTAATGCCTCTGTTGGAATGTCTGTGTGAGAGGTTGGGGGTGGTTTTTACTGTTGGGATGTTTATAATGGGGTACAGATATTCGAAATAGGAGAAGGCCAAATGTGTTTTGTTGAATTTTCTGTTTACTCAGGCGAAGTTGGCTATTTGGCTAACAAGGACGAACAGGGTCAAGGGTGGGGGGATAACAGACCCTTTACTATTATTTAATGGGATGGTCTCTGTGCGCCTTAGGGTTGAGTTTGAGTTCAATAGAATGATAAAAAGTGTGGAGATGTTTCAGGAGATATGGTGTGTTGGGGGGGGGGCTGTTTGTATAGCTGGGGAAGATGTTTTGGATATACGGTTGTAGAAGTGGTAAGATTTTTTGGTTATTGTGATGTGTGGTGTTGTTTTGTATTGTGTGGTACAGGGAAAGATGAGTATGGTACATGTATGAAGTACAGGATATATTTAGGTGTTTTATTTTTAAGGGGCGGGTTGGTGAATTTGAATGAAATGAGAATGTTTCATTAAAGAAAGACAAAGTCAAGTCTCTCCCTCTCTCTCTCTCTTCCTCTCCCTTTCTCTCTCTTCATCTCCCTCTTCCTCTCTCCCTCTCTCCCGATCTCTTCCTCTCTCTCTCTTAAGGAATATTATATTCATTGTATGTTTCATGCACACGTATGTGTGTGTGCCTTGTGTGGGGTTCTTTGCTGGTTAGCACAATAATAGCTGCTATCAGGGTTAGGACTACTGAGACTATGGTCTAATTCTGTCGAAATCCCACTTAGCCAGGTGAATGAAATGAAGTTCAAACTGTTTGTATATCTTATCGTCCATGCACCAGTAGACAAAGGAAGCTGTCTGTGAGGCTGTGTTTACCCAGGAAGAGCCTGACTAATGGCTGACTCACTGTGTCTCTGTGACCCCTGCTCTGGAAAATTCTCGGTCATACTGGAGCAACACTAGCTAGATAAACAGGTGTTCCCCTGGCCTGCTTTTAAAAACGGACACAGACACAGATAGACAGACACAGAGAGAGGTGTGAGCCATGTAGTGACAGACTGTTTGAGGGAATAGAGAGGGGGAGGAAAAGAGGGAGGGAAAGAGGGACGGAGGTGTGGAAAGAAGTGGAAACGAGAGGTGAGAAGGTGAAGAAAGGGTGGACATTTGAAAACAGGTCGAGTGTGTGTACAGTTGAAGTCAGAAGTTTACATACACTTAGGTTGGAGTCATTAACACTCATTTTTCAACCACTCCACACATTTCTTGTTAACAAACTATAGTTTTAGCAAGTCGGTTAGGACATCTACTTTGTGCATTACACAAGTAATTTTTCCAACAATTGTTTACAGACAGATTATTTCACTTATAATTCACTGTATCACAATTCCAGTGGGTCAGAAGTTTACGTACACTAAGCTGACTGTGCCTTTAAACAGCTTGGAAAATTACATAAAATTATGTCATGGCTTTAGAAGCTTCTGATAGGCTAATTGACATAATTTGAGTCAATTGGAGGTGTACCTGTGGATGTATTTCAAAGCCTACCTTCAAACTCAGTGCCTCTTTGCTTGACATCATGGGAAAATCAAAAGAAATCAGCCAAGACCTCCGAAGAAAAATGGTGGACCTCCACAAGTCTGGTTCATCCTTGGGAGCAATTTCCAAAGGCCTGATGGTACCACGTTCATCTGTACAAACAATAGTATGCAAGTATTAACACCATGGGACCACGCAGCCGTCATACCGCTCAGGAAGACACGTTCTGTCTCCTAGAGATGAACGTACTATGGTGCGAAAAGTGCAAATAAATATCAGAACAACAGCAAAGGACCTTGTGAAGATGCTGGAGGAAACAGGTACAAAATAATCTATATCCACAGTAAAGTCCCTATATCAACATAACGTGAAAGGCCGCTCAGCAAGGAAGAAGCCACTGCTCCAGAACCTCCATAAACAAGCCAGACTACGGTTTGCAACTGCACATGGGGACAAAGATCATACTTTTTGGAGAAATGCCCTCTGGTCTGATGAAACAAAAATAGAACTGTTTGGCTATAATGACCATCGTTATGTTTGGAGGAAAAAGGGGGAGGCTTACAAGCCGAAGAACACCATCCCAACCGTGAAGCACGGGGGTGGCAGCATCATCTTGTGGGGGTGCTTTGCTGCAGGAGGGACTGGTGCACTTCACAAAATAGATGGCGTCATGAAGAAAGAAAATTATGTGGATATATTCAAGCAACATCTTAAGACATCAGTCAGGAAGTTAAAGCTTGGTCGCAAATGGGTCTTCCAAATGGACAATGACCCCAAGCATACTTCCAAAGTTGTGGCAAAATGTGTGTATGTGTGGTGTGTATGGTATTGTAGGGAGTGTGTGTATGTGTGGTATTGGATGTGTGTATGGTATTGTAGGGAGTGTGTGTATGTGTGGTATTGGATGTGTGTATGGTATTGTAGGGAGTGTGTGTATGTGTGATGTGTGTATGGTATTGTAGGGAGTGTGTGTATGTGTGGTATTGGATGTGTGTATGGTATTGTAGGGAGTGTGTGTATGTGTGGTATTGGATGTGTGTATGGTATTGTAGGGAGTGTGTGTATGTGTGGTATTGGATGTGTGTATGGTATTGTAGGGAGTGTGTGTATGTGTGGTATTGGATATGTGTATGGTATTGTAGGGAGTGTGTGTATGTGTGGTATTGGATGTGTGTATGGTATTGTAGTGAGTGTGTGTATGTGTGGTATTGGATACGTGTATGGTTTTGTAGGGAGTGTGTGTATGTGTGGTATTGGATGTGTGTATGGTATTGTAGTGAGTGTGTGTGTGTGGTATTGGATATGTGTATGGTATTGTAGGGAGTGTGTGTATGTGTGGTATTGGATGTGTGTATGGTATTGTAGGGAGTGTGTGTATGTGTGGTATTGGATATGTGTATGGTATTGTAGGGAGTGTGTGTATGTGTGGTATTGGATGTGTGTATGGTATTGTAGGGAGTGTGTGTATGTGTGGTATTGGATGTGTGTATGGTATTGTAGGGAGTGTGTGTATGTGTGGTATTGGATGTGTGTATGGTATTGTAGGGAGTGTGTGTATGTGTGGTATTGGATGTGTGTATGGTATTGTAGGGAGTGTGTGTATGTGTGGTATTGGATATGTGTATGGTATTGTAGGGAGTGTGTGTATGTGTGGTATTGGAAGGAGTGTGTGTATCAAATAATCAAATCAAATTTTATTGGTCACACGCGCTGAATACAATAGGTGTAAACTTTACCGTGACGTGCTAACGAACAAGCCCTTTCCCAACAATGCAGAGTTAAAAAAGTAAGAAACATTTGCAAAAGGAAATAGTAACACAATAAAATAACAATAATGAGGCTGTATACAAGAAGTACCGATACTGAGTCAATGTCCTGGGGGTACGATGTAGTTCAGGTAATTGAGGTAATATGTAGGTAAGGGTTAAAGTGACTAGGCAATCAGGATAGATAATAAACAGAGTAGCAGCAGCATATGTGAAAAGTGTGAATGTGTGTGGACAGAACCAGTATGAGAGAGTCCGTGCAAAGAAATGTGATTAACTGTTCAATAGTTTTATGGCTTGGGGGTAGAAGCTGTTCAGAAGCCTTTTGGTTCCAGACTTTACACTTGGCAGACTTGGCACCACTTGCTGTGTGGTAGCAGAAAGAAGAGTCTATGACTGGGGGGGCTGGAGTCTTTGACAATTTTTAGGACCTTCCTCTTGACACCGCCTGGTATAGAGGTCCTGGATGGCAGGGAGCTTGGCCCCGCTGGGCCGTACACACTAGCCTCTGTAACACCTTACGGTCGGTTGGATGCCAAGCAGTTGCCATGCCAAGCAGTGATGCAGCCAGTCAATATGCTCTCAGTGGTGCAGCAGTATAACTTGTTGAGGATCTGAGGGCCCATGCAAAATCTTTTCAGCCTCCTGAGGGGGATGAGGTGTTGTTGTGCCCTCTTCACTACTGTTTTCTTGTGTTTCAATCATGATAGGTCCTTGCAGATCCAGTTGCAGAGGGAGGTATTCAGTCCCAGGGTCCTTAGTTTAGTGATGAGCTTGGAGGCCACTATGGTATTGAACGCTGAGCTGTAGTCAATGAACAGCATTCTCACGTACAGTGGGGAGAACAAGTATTTGATACACGGCTGATTTAGCAGGTTTTCCTACTTACAAAGCATGTAGAGGTCTGTAATTTTTATCATAGGCACACTTCAACTGTGAGAGACAGAATCTAAAACAAAAATCCAGAAAATCACATTCTATAATTTTTAAGTAATTAATTTGCATTTTATTGCATGACATAAGTATTTGATGCATCAGAAAAGCAGACTTAATATTTGGTACAGAAACCTTTGTTTGCAATTACAGAGATGATACGTTTCCTGTAGTTCTTGACCAGGTTTGCACACACTGCAGCAGGGATTTTGGCCCACTCCTCCATACAGACCTTCTCCAGATCCTTCAGGTTTCGGGGCTGTCGCTGGGCAATACGGACTTTCAGCTCCCTCCAAAGATTTTCTATTGGGTTCAGGTCTGGAGACTGGCTAGGCCACTCCAGGACCTTGAGATGCTTCTTATGGAGCCACTCCTTAGTTGCCCTTTTGTGTGTTTCGGGTCGTTGTCATGCTGGAAGACCCAGCCACAACCCATCTTCAATGCTCTTACTGAGGGAAGGAGTTTGTTGGCCAAGATCTCACGATATATGGCCCCATCCATCCTCCCCTCAATACAGTGCAGTCGTCCTGTCCCCTTTGTAGAAAATCATCCCCAAAGAATGATGTTTCCACCTCCATTCTTCACGGTTGGGATGGTGTTCTTGGGGTTGTACTCATCCTTCTTCTTCCTCCAAACACAGCGAGTGGAGTTTAGACCAAAACGCTCTATTTTTGTCTAATCAGACCACATGACCTTCTCCCATTCCTCCTCTGGATCATCCAGATGGTCATTGGCAAACTTCAGATGGGCCTGGACATGCTCTGGCTTGAGCAGGGGGACCTTGCGTGCGCTGCAGGATTTTAAACCATGACGGCGTAGTGTGTTTGTCACGTTCTGACCTTTATTTCCTTTGTTTTGTATTTATTTAGTATGGTCAGGGCGTGAGTTGGGTGGGCAGTCTATGTTTGTTTTTCTATAATTTGGGTATTTCTATGTTTCGTCCTAGTATGGTTCTCAATCAGAGGCAGGTGTCATTAGTTGTCTCTGATTAAGAATCATACTTAGGTAGCCTGGTTTTCACTGTGTGTTTGTGGGTGATTGTTCCTGTCTCTGTGTTTGCACCAGATAGGACTGTTTAGGTTTTCACACATTTCTTGTTTTTGTAGTCAGTTGTTCATGTGCACATTTATGTATTAAAAGAACCATGGACACTTACCACGCCGCATATTGGTCCTCTGATACTTCTCGCCTCTCCTCTTCGGAAGAAGAGGAGGAAATCCTTGACAATGTTACTATGGTGTGTTACTATGGTTTTCTTTGAGACTGTGGTCCCAGCTCTCTTCAGGTCATTGACCAGGTCCTGCCATGTAGTTCTGCGCTGATCCCTCACCTTCCTCATGATCATTGATGCCCCACGAGGTGAGATCTTGCATGGAGCCCCAGACCGAGGCTGATTGACCATCGTGTTGATCTTCTTGCATTTTCTAATAATTGCGCCAACAGTTGTTGCCTTCTCACCAAGCTGCTTGCCTATTGTCCTGTAGCCCATCCCAGCCTTGTGCACGTCTACAATTTTATCCCTGATGTCCTTACACAGCTCGCTGGTCTTGGCCATCGTGGAGAGGTTGGAGTCTGTTTTATTGAGTGTGTGGACAGGTGTATTTTATACAGGTATCAATTTTAAACAGGTGCAGTTAATACAGGTAATGAGTGGGAGGAGTGCTTCTTAAAGCAAAACTAACAGGTCTGTGAGAGCTGGAATTCTTACTGGTTGGTAGGTGATCATATACTTGTGTCATGCAATAAAATGCAAATTCATTACTTAAAAATCATACAATGTGATTTCCTGGATTTTTGTTTTAGATTCCGTCTCTCACAGTTGAAGTGTTCCTATGATAAAAATTACAGACCTCTACATGCTTTGTAAGTAGGAAAACCTGCAAAATCAGCCGTATATCAAATACTTGTTCTCCCCACTGTATGTGTTCCTTTTGTCCTGGTGGGAAAGGGCTGTGTGGATTGCAATAGAGATTGCATCATCTGTAAATCTGTTGAGGCTGTATGCGAATTAGAGATGTGAGTGCTACAGGGTGATAGTCATTTAAACAGGTTACATTGGCATTCTTGGGACTATGCTGGTCTCTTTGAAACATGTAGGTATTACAGACTGAGTCAGGGAGTGTTTGAAAATGTCAGTGAAGACACTTGCCAACTGGTAAGTACCAGTACGCTTCCTGGTAATCCATCTGCAGCGTTGTGAATGTTAACATCTTTGGGATAGGTGGGACGGTAGCATCCGGTGAAATGGCAGAGCGCCAAATTCAAATTAAATTACTATAAATATTAAACTTTCATGAAATCACAAGTGCAATATATCAAAATAAAGCGTAACATGTTGTTAATTCAGCCAAAGTGTCAGATTTCAAAAAGGATTCACGGTGAAAGCAAACCATGCGATTATCTGAGGACAGCGTCCAGCACACAAATGCATAACAAATCATTTTCAACCAGGGAGTTGAGACACAAAAGTCAGAAATAGTGATATGCCTTACTTTTGAAGATCTTCTTCTGTTGGCCCTCCAAAAGGTCTCAGTTCCATTACAAATGGTCCTTTTGTTCGATACATTTCTTCTTTATTTCCATAAAAACTCAGTTTAGCTGGCGGCTTCAGTCAATAATCCACTCGGTTTCCATCGGTCAAAATGCACACAACATGAATCCCAAACGTTACCAATAAACTTATCCAAACAAGTCAATCAACGTTTATAATCAATCCTTAGGTACCCTAATATGCAAACAAACAATACAATTTAATACAGAGAATCGTTATTGTCTTTACCGGAGATAAACAAAAAGAACGCGCTATCTCGGCCATGCGCATGGAAACACTACAGCCAAAATGGAAGCCCTTAGAAAAACTACTTCTTCTCCCCCATTTTTCCAGAAACCAGCCTGAAAGTCTTCCTAAAGACTGTTGACATCTAGTGGAAGCCCTAGGAACTGCAATCGGGCACGATTTAGCACTATTATAAAAGTGCCAGCCATTGAAATCAGTGGTAGGAAAAAAACATTTTGGGGGGGGGTGGTTTGTCCTCGGGGTCTCGCCTGCCATTTCAATTCTGTTATACTCAAAGACATTATTTTAACAGTTTTAGAAACTTTAGAGTGTTTTCTCTCCAAATCTACCAATTATATGCATATCCTTGCTTCTGGGGCTGAATAGCAGGCAGTTTACTTTGGGAACCCTTTTCATCCGGACGTCAAAATACCGCCCCCTATCCCAAAGAAGTTTTAACCTGTTTCAAAGTTTTACTCACATTGACTAAGGAAAGCATGATCACACAGTCGTCCGGAACAGCTGGTGTTGCATGGTTCAGTGTGGCTTGCATCAAGCGAGCATAGAAGGCATTTAGAGCATCTACGCAAAGTATTGAGATAAACTTTTGTTATTGACCAAATACTTATTTTCCACCATAATTTGCAAATAAATTCATGAAAAAATCCTACAATGTGATTTTCTGGATTTTTTTTCTCATTTTGTCTGTCATAGTTGAAGTGTACCTATGATGAAAAATACAGGTCTCTCTCATCTTTTTAAGTGGGAGAACTTGCACAATTGGTGGCTGACTAAATCCTTTTTTGCCCCACTGTATAACACTCACCAACCTATAATACACACCAACATAAAGCACACAAACCTATAACACATGCCAACCTATAACACTCACCAACCTATAACACATGCCAACCTATAACACTCACCAACCTATAACACTCACTAACCTATAACACATGCCAACCTATAACACTCACCAACCTATAACACTCACCAACCTATAACACTCACCAACCTATAACGCATGCCAACCTATAACACTCACCAACCTATAACACATGCCAACCTATAACACTCACCAACCTATAACACTCACCAACCTATAACACTCACCAACCTATAACGCATGCCAACCTATAACACTCACCAACCTATAACACATGCCAACCTATAACACTCACCAACCTATAACACTCACCAACCTATAACACTCACCAACCTATAACACATGCCAACCTATAACACTCACCAACCTATAACACTCACCAACCTATAACACTCACCAACCTATAACACATGCCAACCTATAACACTCACCAACCTATAACACATGCCAACCTATAACACTCACCAACCTATAACACATGCCAACCTATAACACTCACCAACCTATAACGCATGCCAACCTATAACACTCACTAACCTATAACACATGCCAACCTATAACACTCACCAACCTATAACACTCACCAACCTATAACACTTACCAACCTATAACGCATGCCAACCTATAACACACACCAACCTATAACACATGCCAACCTATAACACTCACCAACCTATAACACTCACCAACCTATAACACTCACCAACCTATAACGCATGCCAACCTATAACACTCACCAACCTATAACACATGCCAACCTATAACACTCACCAACCTATAACACTCACCAACCTATAACACTCACCAACCTATAACGCATGCCAACCTATAACACTCACCAACCTATAACACATGCCAACCTATAACACTCACCAACCTATAACACTCACCAACCTATAACACTCACCAACCTATAACGCATGCCAACCTATAACACTCACCAACCTATAACACTCACCAACCTATAACACTTACCAACCTATAACGCATGCCAACCTATAACACACACCAACCTATAACACATGCCAACCTATAACACTCACCAACCTATAACACTCACCAACCTATAACACTCACCAACCTATAACGCATGCCAACCTATAACACTCACCAACCTATAACACATGCCAACCTATAACACTCACCAACCTATAACACTCACCAACCTATAACACTCACCAACCTATAACGCATGCCAACCTATAACACTCACCAACCTATAACACATGCCAACCTATAACACTCACCAACCTATAACACTCACCAACCTATAACGCATGCCAACCTATAACACTCACCAACCTATAACACTCACCAACCTATAACACTCACCAACCTATAACACTCACCAACCTATAACACATGCCAACCTATAACACTCACCAACCTATAACGCATGCCAACCTATAACACTCACCAACCTATAACACTCACCAACCTATAACACATGCCAACCTATAACACTCACCAACCTATAACGCATGTCAACCTATAACACTCACTAACCTATAACACACACCAACATATAACACTCACTAACCTATAACACTCACCAACCTATAACACATGCCAACCTATAACACTCACCAACCTATAACACATGCCAACCTATAACACTCACCAACCTATAACACTCACCAACCTATAACACTCACCAACCTATAACACATGCCAACCTATAACACTCACCAACCTATAACACATGCCAACCTATAACACTCACCAACCTATAACACATGCCAACCTATAACACTCACCAACCTATAACGCATGCCCAACCTATAACACTCACTAACCTATAACACATGCCAACCTATAACACTCACCAACCTATAACACTCACCAACCTATAACACTTACCAACCTATAACACATGCCAACCTATAACACTCACCAACCTATAACACTTACCAACCTATAACACATGCCAACCTATAACACTCACCAACCTATAACGCATGCCAACCTATACCACTCACCAACCTATAACACTCACCAACCTATAATACACACCAACATAAAGCACACAAACCTATAACACATGCCAACCTATAACACTCACCAACCTATAACACATGCCAACCTATAACACTCACCAACCTATAACACATGCCAACCTATAACACTCACCAACCTATAACACTCACCAACCTATAACACTCACCAACCTATAACACTCACCAACCTATAACACATGCCAACCTATAACACTCACCAACCTATAACACTCACCAACCTATAACACTCACCAACCTATAACACATGCCAACCTATAACACTCACCAACCTATAACACATGCCAACCTATAACACTCACCAACCTATAACACATGCCAACCTATAACACTCACCAACCTATAACGCATGCCAACCTATAACACTCACTAACCTATAACACATGCCAACCTATAACACTCACCAACCTATAACACTCACCAACCTATAACACTTACCAACCTATAACGCATGCCAACCTATAACACACACCAACCTATAACACATGCCAACCTATAACACTCACCAACCTATAACACTCACCAACCTATAACACTCACCAACCTATAACGCATGCCAACCTATAACACTCACCAACCTATAACACATGCCAACCTATAACACTCACCAACCTATAACACTCACCAACCTATAACACTCACCAACCTATAACGCATGCCAACCTATAACACTCACCAACCTATAACACATGCCAACCTATAACACTCACCAACCTATAACACTCACCAACCTATAACACTCACCAACCTATAACGCATGCCAACCTATAACACTCACCAACCTATAACACTCACCAACCTATAACACTTACCAACCTATAACGCATGCCAACCTATAACACACACCAACCTATAACACATGCCAACCTATAACACTCACCAACCTATAACACTCACCAACCTATAACACTCACCAACCTATAACGCATGCCAACCTATAACACTCACCAACCTATAACACATGCCAACCTATAACACTCACCAACCTATAACACTCACCAACCTATAACACTCACCAACCTATAACGCATGCCAACCTATAACACTCACCAACCTATAACACATGCCAACCTATAACACTCACCAACCTATAACACTCACCAACCTATAACGCATGCCAACCTATAACACTCACCAACCTATAACACTCACCAACCTATAACACTCACCAACCTATAACACTCACCAACCTATAACACATGCCAACCTATAACACTCACCAACCTATAACGCATGCCAACCTATAACACTCACCAACCTATAACACTCACCAACCTATAACACATGCCAACCTATAACACTCACCAACCTATAACGCATGTCAACCTATAACACTCACTAACCTATAACACACACCAACATATAACACTCACTAACCTATAACACTCACCAACCTATAACACATGCCAACCTATAACACTCACCAACCTATAACACATGCCAACCTATAACACTCACCAACCTATAACACTCACCAACCTATAACACTCACCAACCTATAACACATGCCAACCTATAACACTCACCAACCTATAACACATGCCAACCTATAACACTCACCAACCTATAACACATGCCAACCTATAACACTCACCAACCTATAACGCATGCCAACCTATAACACTCACTAACCTATAACACATGCCAACCTATAACACTCACCAACCTATAACACTCACCAACCTATAACACTTACCAACCTATAACGCATGCCAACCTATAACACTCACCAACCTATAACACTTACCAACCTATAACACATGCCAACCTATAACACTCACCAACCTATAACGCATGCCAACCTATACCACTCACCAACCTATAACACATGCCAACCTATAACACTCACCAACCTATAACACTCACCAACCTATAACACTCACCAACCTATAACGCATGCCAACCTATAACACTCACCAACCTATAACACATGCCAACCTATAACACTCACCAACCTATAACACTCACCAACCTACAACACTCACCAACCTATAACGCATGCCAACCTATAACACTCACCAACCTATAACACATGCCAACCTATAACACTCACCAACCTATAACGCATGCCAACCTATAACACTCACTAACCTATAACACACACCAACTTATAACACTCACCAACCTATAACACTCACCAACCTATAACACTCACCAACCTATAACACACGCCAACCTATAACACTCACCAACCTATAACACTCACCAACCTATAACACATGCCAACCTATAACACTCACCAACCTATAACACTCACCAACCTATAACACATGCCAACCTATAACACATGCCAACCTATAACACTCACCAACCTATAACACTCACCAACCTATAACACATGCCAACCTATAACACTCACCAACCTATAACGCATGTCAACCTATAACACTCACTAACCTATAACACACACCAACATATAACACTCACTAACCTATAACACTCACCAACCTATAACACATGCCAACCTATAACACTCACCAACCTATAACACATGCCAACCTATAACACTCACCAACCTATAACACTCACCAACCTATAACACTCACCAACCTATAACACATGCCAACCTATAACACATGCCAACCTATAACACTCACCAACCTATAACACTCACCAACCTATAACACATGCCAACCTATAACACTCACCAACCTATAACGCATGTCAACCTATAACACTCACTAACCTATAACACACACCAACTTATAACACTCACTAACCTATAACACATGCCAACCTATAACGCATGCCAACCTATAACACTCACTAACCTATAACACACACCAACTTATAACACTCACTAACCTATAACACTCACCAACCTATAACGCATGCCAACCTATAACACTCACTAACCTATAACACTCACCAACTTATAACACACACAAACTTAAAACACACAAATTTAAAGCACATCAACCACCGAGCATCTCTTTTCCATACTCTGGCAAGCACATGCACACACTCACACCCATATACATGCATATATATAAACACACACACACAGCGTGACCACACATAGCAGCAGTGATGTTAATGTGAACAGAGATTCCCACTGGTGTCTAACTGTCCTAACACCTGACACATTCTGTCTGAACTACGGGAGAGGATTAACAGCCACACATGCAAACACACACACACACCCTAGAAGAGAGAGAGCGAGAGAGAGATGTTTCAAAAGATGTTTCATATGCAGGCTCAGCATTCCAGACATCGACAATGGAAATGAGATGCTGTGAAGGTGTGTAAAAATAAGGGTTGGGGTGTAATATTCTCCTCTGAGCTAGTCTCAGTAACAAATATATTTGGGTCTCAGTGGGACTCCAACACTCACGATGCCTCTGTCTCACCTGTCAGGAGATGAAAGACATTGTACACCTGTGTGTGGCAATAATTGGTTTGAGCATGTTTAATAGTGTCATCATATTCATTACCATTAAGGGCTTGTAAAACTTCATTTTGTCTCTAGGTCTTTGTCTTACTTCTGGAAATGTATTGCATCAATACATAATGTTTTTAAAATAACATGCACTATTCCTCGCTCTTTCTCTTTCTCCCGCTCTCATTCCCTCCCTCTTTCTCTTTCTCCAGGGAAGCCAAGGAGGGGGGCCTGTTCTATCAGAGGCAGGTTTTTCGCCAATGGTGTGGTTCATTCGCTAAGCAAACAGAGGAAGAAGCAATGCAAGAGGGATAAGTGGGCCCAAAATCTGTTTCTCCAGCAGGTGGCGATTTTTATTTTATTTTTTCGCTCACCAAGCGAAGAGTTTGTGTATGGGAGGTCATGAGAGTGTCGAATAGGGTTAACGAAAATTTGAATGGCTTATTTGATACGTGAGGCTTATTTAAAATAATATAAATGTCGTAATACTTAGCTTATTACGAGTTTACTGATATAAGTAGAACACGTGACATCCCGGCAACTTTGATTTAAAAAAAACACTCATATCGGAGTCTTGCCCGTTTTCACACGCGTATCTGTCCTCTCATTGGCTAGAATGGTTCCAACTGATCTTGCCTCCTCCCGACTGCCTTTTTAAATACATTTCTTTTCATTATTAGAGTGGCCACTTGAGCCTCTGGTCAACAATGGATCATCTGTGGTATCCATCTGGGAAAAGGCTATATGGACACTCCAGACCTGCAAATTGATATTTAATTTCAGAATCGGTTAAAATTAGGTTACGGTAAGGGTTAAGGGTTTGGTTAAAGTAAGGGTTCGTTTTATATTTTAGTTAGTCGTTTGCAGGTCAGCAGTGTCCTTAGGTCTCTCCCATAGATCTGAGGAACAGAGAGGAGAGGGGTAGGATTCTGAGGTGAGGTAGAGAGAGACAGAGACAGGGGAGCCGAGGTTGATAGCTACAACAACACTCAACTCAGTCAGGACGGAATAAGCTGCTAGAGACACACTGCGGTGTCTGGGAAGGAAATTTGTCACAGGGGACGAATGAGTGAAAGTGTTTATGTTGCTGGATGGACTTGTATTTTTATATCGCAACTTAGTTTTTCCCTTTTCCTCTCCTTTCCTTTCCACCGCCCTAACGGATCGCATTCCGCGGAGCAGCTGCGCTTTAATGCCCCTGCGCACTCGAGGAGGAGAAGGAGAACAGAGGGAGGGAGAAGGAGAGCAGAGGCCTGACTTCTCGGAAACCGCTCCGCCGCCCCTCACGCCTCTCCCCCGTGGCTGTCTGTCCCCTCTTCCCTCCTGGCCCTGTATGGACGGGGATGGGGAGAGCCGGATGTTGTTACCGCGGGGCTGAGCGCCTCGCATCCCCACCGAGGGTCCCCCGCCTGCGGCCGTTGCTGGTGCTGCTCCTTGCTCTCTGCTACGGGGCTCACAGAGGTGGTAACTATATTACTTCGGATGTTGTTCATTCTCGGTAGCCTAAATCGGGACCTAGTACCCTGTACGCCGTTCACTTCAGCTCGAGCGCTGCGAATGTGCCATAACAGTTATAGGCTAATGAAGAATTAATAACCAGTTAATAATGACACAACTTAGAATGTCCCACTGGGCATAAACGTCAATTCATCGTCTATTCCACGTTGGTTCAAACCACGTTGATTCAACCAGTGTGTGCCTAGTGGGATTGGAATGAGTCTTCCATGTGGTTTGAGGGGAGTCTAATAGTGTGTATATCCTATAGGCCTGTGCCTATGGGAGTGTATCTGTCCTCTTCGTGTTATTGTTTGATAGTGCCTCTCTTTCTCTCTCCTGCGGACCGCAGTAACGCAGCAGTTAAAAGGTCTCTCCAGAGTTCCTCCCGCGGTGTCTCTGCCGTGGGACGCTAATGGCTGATAGAGAAAGGGAAGGGTGGCTATGCAGATGTCTTGGTGGCAGGTCCTCGGCAGACAGGCTAACAGATTATTGTTGACACATTTTTTAAATGATAGAGTTTTATAATAATAATATTTGGAATGAAAATTATAAATGTGTACAATTATGTTACAAAATTATAGCTTTACTTGTACTTTTAATACACAAAGGAAATAGTAGAATATAATAGGACCACATGGAGACTCTGGAATAGAACCATATTGTGACAGTGCAAATAATAATTTGTTGTTAATTTAATTACTTATATCAATAAAGGTAAAAATAGAAATAAATATAACTATATAATCTAGAATAGAATATAACAGAATACAATCATACAGAACATCTAGGATATAGAGAAATATAATATAATCAAAACGATGTAATAAAGTAGAATAGACTTCAATACCAGAGGAAAGCACTTTGGGTGCTAGTAGGCTAGGCTACTTGAAGTCGTCATATAGAGTCTGGGTTGGCCTCAGTATCCCGGTGCTAGCTGGCAGTTGTGCCCATACAGAGAGCCATGTTCTGGGCTGGCACTGCGACAACCCACCACCAATCTGGATGTCCCCCAGACCTGCTGTGCAACTCGTGCTCAATGACTGTGTGTGTGGTGTGAGTGTGTGCAGCAGATAATTAGTTTAACACGGTCCCAGACAGCTGGACATGACACTGTCTGTGTACAGTTCTCTACAGTAGGAGGATGAGGACTGGTTGATAAGCATGAAAAGCACTCTGATGCTCCCTGCCAATAAGAATTACAATTTAAAATCATCTAATCTATTTAGAAGGTCCTATTTCACTTTTGTAAGTTTGTTCATGACACCATAAAACACCATTGACAGTATAATTCCATTTAACTGATTCACACTTTTAATTTATCAGCATGTCCTGTCTCATTGGGGATGTCAGATGTTGCAACGAGGAGATATATACAAAAACAAAACAACAATTATTGAGAAGAAACAGTGACTTGGTGTGTTTTAGAAGTGTTGTTGGTGTGTGTAGCTAGCTTGTAACAAAACTTGGTCTGTGGGTTATTCAGCTGATGGTGTGTGGTCTGTGACTGTGTGTTACTGGTCTGTGTGTTGATGGTGTGGTGTGTTGCTTACTGGTCTGTGTGTTGATGGTGTGTGTAGCTAGCTGGTCTGTGTCTTATTGTGCTGCTAGTGTGGTGTGTATCTTGCTTACTGGTAACAAGGCTCCACAGCTGTCTCATGGTGCTCATCACCACCGGATGCACCAGACCAGCCAGAGAGCTATCACTTCTGATCCTGATATTATATTGCAGCGTCGTTACCACCAGCCGTCCACACTATTTACCGTTATTCAGCCCTGTGTGTGTAAGAGAGAGAGAGAGAGAGAGGGGACTGAAACGTAAGTGAGTGTCTCTGAAGCGGAGGCCAGAGCAGCTGTGTATTGTGCCACAGTCAGTCACAGTTATCAGTATGTTCAGACTAGACTCACTGCACAAAGACCTGTGTGATCAGAAAGACCTGTGTGATCAGAAAGCACTGGAGACCTACAGTGCCTGAGAATTAAACTTTTTAGTTGTTCACTGTATCTGTGAGTAACTCTCGTGTGTGTGTGCGTGTGTGTGTGTGTGTTTGTTGAGGACTAGTGTTAGTATTTAACACAATGAAGGGAGATTCTGATCCGGAGTGTGAGTTGGACGTGTTATGTTGTGTACCCCCCTCTAATACTCAGCACACTGCTGCCACCACCTGGTTGGCCCGGGTACTAACACACACACACAACCCTCTCACCACACAGTCCTGAGAGAATGAGAGCGTTGGTTTTATGCAAACATTCTTCTTCTTTCTGTTATCCCTTCATCTTATGGTTCAGGGCATTCATACCAGGATAACCATGGGTGTGTTTGCGTTACCACTGTTTGCACCATGGGAACTAGGCCTATTGTTAGCATAAGTTCTGTATGACGTGTGTGAGAATAGGCCTTATGTTGTGTGTGTGTGTGTGTTTGCTGCAGGGGTTTTAACCAGAACAGAACATAGAAAGTGATCTCGAGTGGTTCAGAACAGAACTGTTCAAATCTTGAGAAACTGTAAATAATTGCATTTTTTGTTCCAAATAATATTCCTGGTGTGTGTATATCATTATGTAGATGATTGGAGTTATGATGATAGTAATAGCCTAAACACATTCCTACCCATCATCATGCTCAGTGCTTCAACACAAACCCCCTCCATGTCCACCGCTTTCTCCTGCTCTCTCCCCACCCGTGGAATTTCAATCACATCTCGTGCCTGCACTTATCTGGCCATCATACATGTAAACAACTAGCTTACCCGTTCCATAGCAAGATGCTTTATCCATGCTAATTGGTGGGTGGTAAATGAATGAGCTAAATGTAGAAACTATGTTGATTCCCCGGGATACAATGAACAGTTACTTTTGTTTGGTTGGAAACGGTTCAGAACTTTGTAATGCTGGTTGGAACACTGGAACGGTACAAAATAAATAGGGGTTCTACTGAGAATGGAATGATTCCAACCCCTGGTGTACTGGTGTCTGTTAGTAAATCATGCCATAATCAGGTGAGCTCTGACAGTGTGTGTTGTTGGCAGCGGAAGCAGAGCCAGTATTCTCTCAGAGATAGTTATAAGTAAGTGTGTGTGTGTGTACGCATTAGAGAGCCTCTGGCCTAATCTAATAGGAGCTCACTGTGGCTGATGCATTAGGCCTGGCATCTTCTCCTTTTATCTCTTCTTTCTCTCTCCCTCTTCTCTAAGCCTTAACAGGCCTCTCTTTTCCAAGCCTATATGAACTACTGCTGCAGTACATTGACCAAGATGCTGCACTACATAGGAAAACATTATCGCTGGCTGAACCATCTCTAGATGGCCTTTACTGCTGTATAGATGTAATCAGTGAATCATTCCAACGTGTTTTCTTTTCCTCCATTGGCTTGAGGCCGGGGGCAGAGGTCACTGCAGACTCCAGCCTGACACTGAGAGCTCGGAAGAACTTCTAGATCATAGAGTTGGCTAACACACTGCGGTCTGTGGCCACCCGCAGCTTTTAGTACTTCTTCATGATGGTGTCTCTTAAAGATGCACTCTGGAGTTTTCTTTCCCATGTGAGGGCATTATTTTGAGGCAATATCATAAACATGGCAGTCTGGAGAATGACAAGCTTCATCAGGCAGCATAGAATATTATGTAACAGTTATCAGATGTGGATGTGTGTGATCTGTTATTCTTTCACTCTCTAGCTCAGTCTTATCTCTGGCTCTGTGGGAAGGTCTGCAAGTCTCTGTGTCAGTCTCTCAGCGCTGCTCTTTGTTCTGGTTTATAAAAGTCATAAAGTGGTGTTTCTGTACACACACACACACACACACACACACACACACACACACACACACACACACACACACACACACACACACACACACACACACACACACACACACACACACACACACACACACTGTAGCCTGTTATTTCTCTGCTTTATTGGTCTAATCTGAACAGGCCAGTAGTGTTGTGTGTGTTTATTTGTGCCATAGAGATCAAAGCCTCCTCCATAGATATGGTATTGCTACCCTGCCAGGGCTCTGGTATTGTATTAGTGCTGTCATAATAGAACTGTAATACTCTTGTAGTTGTACTATAGTACTGACAGTTAGTATGTGTGTCTTTCTCCAGGTCATTGCCAGGTGGCCACCCCTCAGTGTCATATCCAGAAGTGCACCACAGACTTTGTGTCCCTGACGTCTCACCTAACCCCAGCGCTGGATGGCTTTGACGTAGAGTTCTGTAAGGCTCTGAGGTCCTACAGCGCCTGCACCCAGAGGACAGCCAAGTCCTGCAGGGGCAACCTGGTCTTCCACTCTGCTGTCCTGGGCATCTCAGACCTCATGACCCAGAGAAATTGCTCCCGTGACGGGCCCACCTCCTCCACACACCCCGAGATGCAATCAGAGCCCTGCAACTACCACAGCCGCACCCAGCATGCTCACACACACCCTCACACACACACTCACACGCCGCCAGGGTACCTGTTCTGCGGGCTGTTCGGGGACCCCCACCTGCGGACGTTTAAGGACAGCTTCCAGACCTGCAAGGTGGAGGGGGCGTGGCCGCTTATTGACAACGACTACTTGTCCGTGCAGGTGACCAACGTTCCAGTGGTAACGGGATCCAGCGCCACGGCGACCAATAAGGTGAGGGGAGATCATTACTGTATGTATATATAAAAACTCCTTCCTACATACTTCAGAAAGGGTGACCGTCCACAAAGTAGAAAGCAATACACTTATAGATACAGGAAGATTGTTTTGTTTCAATATAAAACAAAAATACATGTACTAAAAGTATTATGTGGAGCATGTTCCATGTTGTAGTAGAGTAAAGGTATGAAACTCACAGAACAGACCCTGCTCTAGAGGACGGAGCGATTCCCTCTGTAAGACCTCTGATAGATGGCTGTTCTGACCCAGCTCTCCACTGAAGCAGCAGTGTTGTGAGGATGTAGGATACAGTGAAGGCTGGGACAGAAGAAAAGAGGTTGAGTTTGGCGTACAGAATAAACAAGCTGTTTGGTATGAAGAGCTGTGCAGCTGAAGCAGAGGCAGAAAACACACACACACACACAATCTCACTCACAGGTGCGAGGAGAGCAGAGCAAACAGTTGAGTCTTGTGACCAACACGTGACTAACGTGGTGTTGGAATCCTAACTTAACTAATAGCTGCTTATAGCATGACCCCTAATACCCTGGAATGAGCGGCGCGTGAAAGGAACCACTGTGTGTGTATATGTGTGTGTATGTCAGCAGTGGGCTCAAGAACTTTCACACACATATGGCCTGAAGCAGGTTACTGTCGAGAGTGAAGGGCACCATACCATAAATGACAAAATACATACGCACACATGCACGCACGCACGCACACACACACACACACACACACACACACACACACACACACACACACACACAGAGGCTGAGAGTGTTTTTAGACATCAGTAAATCCGTTTTGTGCCTCACAAAGGCATCTCTGTGGTGGCCAAGCGGCCATGCATTCCCCCCGCCCATCCAGGTGATAGTTATACTGCTGCTGCTCTGACCCTGTGTCAGGGCTCGCTATTAGTCAGAATTATTAGCACACAGACATACACACACACCCATTGATGTGTGACTATGCCTGCAACAGGCCTAATGGCTGCCCAGACCTCATCTCTGACAACTGGACAAAGCAGTCATTCATGCTAATGCTAACCCTATGACTGTGTGGCTATGGCCACAGCCTTGTAGATAGAAGGACCTGGCTAACACCATTCCACTTAAATCCAAACTGGTTCTCTAGTAAATTTGTAAGAATGTCTCATCCTATGTTCAAGAATGGCCTTTTTCCCTTTGTTCAGATTACACCTGCTCACTTTCGATTGTTTGAAAAGGAAATAATCTCCAAAATATTGTTATTTTTTAAACAAGCCTTAGAAAGTTGGTTGCAATTTCAGTTTAATCCACCTGAAAAGACAGAACAGTGGTTAAACTCAAATATACTAATTGATTAAAAAAAAAACATATTTTTTGAAGAAATGTTTAAAAAAGGTATAATTTTAGTGAATGATCTCATAAATAGGACTGGTGGAGTTATGTCACACATGCAGCTAACACAGACATATGGAAATGTCTGCTCTACCCAAAATTACAACCAACTAATTGCAGCACTACCACAAAAATGGAAGAGGCAAGTAGGAGGGGAAAAAAGGAAGGAACTGGTATGTCGGCCCTGTATTACAGGACATAAATGATTGAAGAAAAGTGTGATAAATAAAAACATATACCAATTTCATGTAAGGACCAAAAAACAGACAGCTGTGCCATATAAATTGTTAAATAGTTGGGAAGAGATTTTGGATGTACCCATTCCATGGCACATGGTTTATGAATTGATACGCAAAACAACGCCGGATTCAAAACTTTTTTCAATTTAAATTACGATACAAAATTCTTGCAACCAATAGAATGTTATATTTATGGGGGATACAATCTTCCCAGCTCTGCAGATTTTGCTGTGAGGAGGCAGAGTCATTAGATCATTTATTTTGGTATTGTCCATTTGTAGCTCGTTTTGGGTCACAGGTCCAGGAATGGCTGAAGAATTGCAACATTTGCCTAGAACTAAACGCTGCAGATAGCAATACTGGGTGATTTGAAAAGCCATAGTCAATCAATCAATCAATAATCTAATTATTATTTGAGCAAAAAAATATATTTTTAATTTACAATCTGTAGAAGCTATGAGAATAGAAAGGTTCAATAATTTTGTGAAGCATCACTGCACAGTTGAAAAATATATGGCAAATAGAAATCCAAAATGGATGATGTTGAGAGATAGATGGGAGGGGTTGAATGGAGCTGAAGGGTGGGACTAACAACAAGATAACCAATGTCAAGCATACGGGATCTGTAAAATGTATACAGGTTCAGATCCTTTGTGAAATAGCACAGTTACCAATAGAAATCAAACTGGATGGACATCAGAAATAGAGGAAGGACTAAAAACAAAGAAAATATAACTTGTAAAATAGATTGTGTCTGTAAAATGTGTATAAGATGTATAAACTGAAGGTAGAAGCTTCAGTGTTTATTGGTTTACTCCAATTGGGGGAAGGGTGGTAGGGTTTTCAGGGAATAATAAAGGTATATTTAAAATAAAAAAACGTATGTATGTCTATATAGGTATGTGTATGTATATATGTGTATATGTATGTATGCATGCGTGTATGTATATGGATATATATATTTACCCCAAAAATATATGGGGGATTGGAAATGATGCAGACAATTACATTGATGGAAGCAACATTCTTTCCACAATATTAAGCTGTTCCACCCCTTAAAAAATATAAATAAATAAATAAAAACCACCATGCCACTGGGTCTGCCATCCCTCATCCTGGGTGTGTTTGCTTAGCTGTGTCTGCTAATCATGACTGGTTCAAAAGTCATTTGGTCATCGCTAAAATGTATTCTGTGGAGAGTTAAGGGCATGAGTGTAGCGACAGGTAGCCTAGTGGTTCGAGCGTTGGACTAGTAACCGAAAGGTTGCAAGAATGAATCCCTGAGCTGACAAGGTAAAAATGTGTTGTTCTGCCCCTGAACAAGGCAGTTACCCCACTGTTCCTAGGCTGTCAATGAAAATAAGAATGTGTTCTTAAACTAACTTGCCTAGTTAAATAAAGGTAAAATATATATATTGTTTAATGAGTTTGTGTGTGCGCATGTGTGTGTTTGTGTAAAATAGAGTTGGACTGACTCCTCTGACAAATATGATTTCAGAGAATAACAAGAGTGTGCAAAGCTGTCACCAAAGCAAAGGGTTGCTACTTTGAAGAATCTCAATTATAAAATATATTTGTTTAACACTTTTTTGGTTACTAGTTTTGATGTCTTCACTATTACTCTACAATGTAGAAAATAGTAAAAATAGTCCAAACTTTTGACTGGTACTGTATATTTTCTATCTTTTGCTGAGAAAACTTGGGGGGCCAAATAAAATCACCCTCAGTCCAAATTCGTCTCGCAGGCTGAAAGTTGGGGAATATTGTAGTATTTTACAATGAGTGTTCAACACATTAAGGACACCTTCCTAATATTAAGTTGCACACCCCCTTTTTGCCCTCAGAACAGCCTCAATTCGTCGGGGCATGGACTCTACAAGGTGTAGAAAGCATTCTACAGGGATGCTGGCCCATGTTGGCCTCCACACGGAAACTGCTGAGCGTGAAAAACCCAGCAGTGTTGCAGTTCTTGACACAAACCGGTGCACCTGGCACCTACTACCATACCCTGTTCAAAGGCACTTAAATATTTTATCTTGCCCCATTCACCCTCTCAATGACACACATACACAATCCAGGTCTCAATTGTCTAAAGGTTTAAAATCCTTCTTTAACCTGTCTCCTCCCTTTCATCTACACTGATTGAAATTGATTTAACAAGTGACATCAATAAGGGATCATAGCTTTAACCTGGATTCACCTGGTCAGTCTATGTCATGGAAAGAGCAGGTGTCCTTAATGTTTGTACACAGTGTACAGTGGCAAGAAAAAGTATGTGAACCCTTTGGATATACCTGTATGTTTTTACATTGTCTCCTGCAAAATGTCTTGATAAACTTGGGAATTCATTTTTCCGTCGATGAGAGCAAGCTGTCCAGGCCCTGAGGCAGCAAAGCAGCCCTAGGTTTTGATGTTGGTGTGCTGTGCCTCTTTTCCTCCACACATAGTGCTGTGTGTTCCTTCCAAACAACTCAACTGTAGTTTAATCTGTCCAGAGAATATTTGTCCAATAGCGCTGTGGAACATCCAGGTGCACTTTTGCAAACTTCAGACGTGCAGCAATGTTTTTTTTTGACAGCAGTGGCTTCTTCCGGTGTCCTCCCATGAACACCATTCTTGTTTAGTGTTTTGTGTATTGTAGACTCGTCAACAGAGATGTTAACATCTTCTAGAGATTTCTGTAAGTCTTTAGCTGACACTCTAGGATTCTTCTTAACCTCAGTGAGCATTCTGTGCTGTATTCTTGCAGTCATCTTTGCAGGACGGCCACTCCTAGGGAGAGTAGCAACAGTGCTGAACTTCCTCCATTTATAGACCATTTGTCTTACCGTGGACTGATGAACATCAAGGCTTTTAGAGATAGTTTTGTAACCCTTTCCAGCTTTATGCAAGTCAACTATTCTTAATCTTATTAAGTCTTCTGCGATCTCTTTTGTTCGAGGCATGGTTCACATCAGGCAATGCTTCTTCTGAATAGCAAACTAAACTGTTGTGAGTGTTTTTTATAGGGCAGGGCTGCTCTAACCAACAACTCCAATCTCGTCTCATTGATTGGACTCCAGGTTAGCTGACTGACTCCTGACTCCAATTAGCTTTTGGAGAAGTCATTAGCCTCGGGGTTCACATACTTTTTCCAACCTACACTGTGAATGTTTAAATTATGTATTCAATATAGACAAGAAAAATACAATAATTTGTGTGTTATTAGTTTAAGCACACTGTGTTTGTCTATTGTTGTGACATAGATGAAGATCAGATCAAATTTGATGACCAATTTATGCAAAAATCCAGGTAATTCCAAAGGGCTCACATCATTTTTCTTGCCACATTAGTATTGAATGTCAGTGTGCAGTCAGTGTTCTCTTTGCTGCCTAGAATGGGGGGTTCGAATTAAACAAGTTGGCAGGCCAGTATCCTTGCTGTGTTTGGATTGCAAGATTAACTTCATAAGATATTATAAAGTGTCTGGCAAACCTGTTTTAACCTGTTTCATACAAAGATCAAAGTTATTGTGTGCCTGGTCATTTTATGACGTTGGTGTGTCCACAGATCACCGTCATATTCAAGCCCTTTGAGGAGTGTACAGACCAGCGTGTTTACCAGGCAGTAACAGATGACCTGCCCGCTGCCTTCGTAGACGGTACCGTGAGCAGTGGGGCCCCTGACCATAACCTTAACGGGAATAACGGTGACTCTACCGGGAAGGTACAAGCGCTGTGGATCTCGGAGCATAGCCCCGGTCGCCACGTGGAGCTGCATGCCAGCTACATCGGCGTGACGGTTATCGTACGGCAGCTGGGGCGCTACCTGACCCTGGCGGTGCGCATCCCGGAGGAGATGGCCCATGCCTACGACGCTACGCAGGACCTGCAGCTCTGCCTGAATGGATGTCCCACCTCGGAACGCATCGACCGGGGGGGTCACCTGCCCCTGCCTCTCCCTCTACCACATCCAGCCCTGGGCTTACAGCTCCAACAGCCACACGGCCAGGGCCAGTCCTCACACACACACTCCCACACGGCTCCCTACAGCGCCCCCCATGGGTTCAGTATGGAGGGTGCGCGGGCACGCTGCAGGGAGCAGCTTGAGGTGCAGGATATTTATTTCCACTCGTGTGTGTTTGACCTCCTGACCACCGGGGACGCTAACTTCACGGCAACGGCATTCAGCGCCCTGAAGGACATGGAGAGTCTCCACCCCCACCGCGAGCGCTGGACGATCTACCCACCCAGCTCAGCCCACACCTCTCAGCCTATCACATGGCTCCTACTGCTTACGCTCTGTGCGCTCGGATAGGCACTGGTATAGCGTGAGTGTGTGTTTGTGTATTTGTATGTGTGTGTGTGTGTGTTTGTGTATGTGTGTGTTAATATAGAGCTCCTAGCTGAGCTGTAGGATAAAGTTCCCTCTTGATGCAGATCTAAGTTCAGTATTGTGTTTTCGCCCTAATGGTTATGATTGGGGAGGGTGACCTAAGCTGATCCTAGATCTGTGTCTAGGAAAAACTTCTAACCAGAGCCCCTCTGGAGATTTACCCTTTTCTTCTTCTTGACTGAACACCCCGAGGCATATTACTGCCACAAATAAGCTGCAAGCCCACAGGTTCAAGCCCACAGGTCCAAGCCCACAGGTCCAAGCCCACAGGTGGATTCTGAACAGATTCCATGACACTCTTGTACTATTCCCAACTCTGCTATGTGGGATCTAGCAAGCCTTGTGGAGATTATGACCTATCTATATGTGAGCAAGTCTTGTGGAGATTATGACCTATCTATATGTGAGTAAGCCTTGTGGAGATTATGACCTATCTATATGTGAGCAAGTCTTGTGGAGATTATGACCTATCTATATGTGAGTAAGCCTTGTGGAGATTATGACCTATCTATATGTGAGCAAGTCTTGTGGAGATTATGACCTATCTATATGTGAGTAAGTCTTGTGGAGATTATGACCTATCTATATGTGAGGATAACACATAAAGGAAGACCCCAATAAACACTCCCAACTTGTGTGTATATAGTATAAACACACCCCAGACTGTAAATAGTGTGTGTGAGTATTGTATAAACACACCCCAGACTGTAAATAGTGTGTGTGTGAGTATTGTATAAACACACCCCAGACTGTAAATAGTGTGTGTGAGTGAGTATTGTAGAAACAACCCCAGACTGTAAATAGTGTGTGTGAGTATTGTATAAACACACCCCAGACTGTAAATAGTGTGTGTGAGTATTGTATAAACACACCCCGGACTGTAAATAGTGTGTGTGAGTATTGTATCCAGGAACTCTGAATGGCGTCAAGTTTTTGTGGTTATTTTGGCTTGATTTTGTTGTGATAGTTTTTTTTATACCTCAGACAGGAAGTTGATTTAACAGAAGCACTTTATTTATTTTTTATTGCTAAATCTACACCAGTGTTCCCCCTCTCTACCCCTCTCTAACCCACCCCCTCAACCTTTCCCCTCTCTAACCCACCCCCTCAACCTTTCCCCTCTCTAACCCACCCCCTCAACCTTTCCCCTCTCTAACCCACCCCCTCAACCTTTCCCCTCTCTAACCCACCCCCTCAACCTTTCCCCTCTCTCCTCTCTACCCCACTCCCCTTCTCCCCTCTCTACCCCACCACCTCAACCTTTCCCCTCTCTCCTCTCTACCCCACTCCCCTCTCTACCCCTCTCTAACCCACCCCCTCAACCTTTCCCCTCTCTCCTCTCTACCCCACTCCCCTCTCTACCCCACCCCCCCCTCTCCCCTCTCTACCCCACCCCCCTCTCCCCTCTCTACCCCTCTCTAACCCACCCCCTCAACCTTTCCCCTCTCTCCTCTCTACCCCACTCCCCTCTCTACCCCACCCCCCCCTCTCCCCTCTCTACCCCACCCCCTCTCCCCTCTCTACCCCTCTCCCCTCTCTACCCCTACCCACCCCCTCAACCTTTCCCCTCTCCCCCTCTCTACCCCACCCCCTCTCCCCTCTCCTACCCCTCTCCCCTCTCTACCCCACCCCCTCTCCCCTCTCTACCCCTCTCCCCTCTCTACCCCACCCCCCTCTCTACCCCACCCCCTCTCTACCCCTCTCCCCTCTCTACCCCTCTCCCCTCTCTACCCCTCTCCCCTCTCTACCCCACCCCCTCTCCCCTCTCTACCCCTCTCCCCTCTCTACCCCTCTCCCCTCTCTACCCCACCCCCCTCTCCCCTCTCTACCCCACCCCCTCTCCCCTCTCTACCCCTCTCCCCTCTCTACCCCTCTCCCCTCTCCCTCTCTACCCCTCTCCCCTCTCTACCCCACCCCTCTCCCCTCTCTACCCCTCTCCCCTCTCTACCCCACCCCCCTCTCCCCTCTCTACCCCTCTCCCCTCTCTACCCCACCCCCTCAACCTTTCCCCTCTCCCCCCTCTCTACCCCACCCCCTCTCTCCCCTCTCTACCCCACCCCCCCTCTACCCTCTCTACCCCACCCCCTCTCTACCCCTACCCTCTCTACCCCACCCCCTCAACCTCTCCCCTCTTTACCCCACCCCCCTCTCCCCTCTCTACCCCACCCCCCCCCTCTCCCCTCTCTACCCCACCCCCTCAACCTTTCCCCCTACATGACACGTCCCACCCACCACCACCAACAGCCCAAGCTGTGGATTTCATCTGCCATTTTCTTCACTCACAGTGCAAATCTCAAATGACTCCTGATTTCCTCAATATGCACTTTTCACCAGAGGGACATAGGGAAACATAGGGCTCTGGTCAAATGTAGTGCATTATATAGAGAATAGGGCTCTGGTCAAATGTAGTGCATTATATAGAGAATAGGGAGCCATTTCAGACAATTAACCAGCTCACTAACACAGTGAGATGGGACCTCTGTTTTAACGCCGCCATTCCAAAGGCAGTTGAGTTGATTTAGCCTCTGTTCTATTGTAAATACCTTTTTCTGTTGAATGTATTCTGTATGGTACCATAGTAGCTGTTAAGAACAGTTTCACACACCATTACCATTTAATGTTTGGTTATCATTTACATTTTACAGTATTTCTGCAAATACAGTGTATGTGTATGTGTGTGTGTGTGTGTGTGTGTGTGTGTGTGTGTGTGTGTGTGTGTGTGTGTATGTGCTTGTGCACAAGTTTGCGTGTGTTTACCTGACTTGTCGTCTGAGGACTGAAAAGTCAGTCACCCTCAGCAACTCTTTTTATGAACATATTCCCTGTTTGTTCACACTGGTGTAATGACTATAACATGTTCTGACTACGTTTATTTTTACTTCCACAAATTTCAGCTGGTGGCAACAATCCATTTACCAAACAGCTTTGACTCTCAGCTTTTCTATGTCGTGGTTTTCTCTTTTTATGAGTGTTCAGTTTGCTTTCAAAGACAAACACTTACAGTGATTCACTATACAAGTTCGCCAGTTTTCATATGTTCGAACATGATGATCACACATCCCCTCCAAACCCAAACCGTAACCCTCGCCCTGACCCCTTCCTACACATCTGTAACTCTTAGTAAACTTGCTACTGTAGATCAACTCTATTTTGGGCTGCTCCCCAACTGGACACATGACTAGACTGTAGTAAACTGTAGACCAAGGTTGCACACTTTAGTTCCAGCACAGCACTAACACACCTGATTCAGCTACCCAATATATTGATGATTGGTTGATTAGTTAAACCAGGTAAGTTCTAGCTGCGCTGGAACAGAGGTCGGAACACAATTCCCTACAGTAATAGTGTTGCCTACAGGCTGTAGATGGAGCACTGGGACTCCTACAGGCCGAGACGACGTCACACACTTACAGATAAATCTACAATGCGGTGTCTGATGGGATATACTGTACATGCCTATTGCGCTCATGTACAATTACAAAGCCGTATCTGATGGTAAATGAATGCTCAGTCTGCCTCTGGCATTGTGAATTATTAAGTTGTGTCCGTGGTGAAGAGTGACTGCTCAATGTTGAAATATGTAACTTATTTATAAACAGTGTCTGTTAGAGGAAGGTACGCTTCATATTCTGGCTGTTTCAGATGGGATTGTACTGCCACCTAGTGGCGCTTCGTTGCTATGTCAGTGTTTTACTCCTAATGGATGCACTAAAGAGAACTTGGGGGAAAAATGTCATGTGTACAAGTGTTTTATTTAAAGAACAATACATGAAAAAGAGACCCATTGTTTCTTTTTCAGATTATTTGTTGTTGTTGTAAACAATGACAAAAGGGAAATCAATCAGACCAAATAATTTGGTTCTCAAACTTATTTACATTTTATTTACATATCTTATGTTATTTCACATTGTCTCTGGTCTTAGTGTTTCTAACTGACAGAGAATTAGGTCAGAGTGGAAGCCTCTATATGTGTACATCTGTCTGAGGTGATCAGATACTACAGGTTTGTTTTCACACACACACACACAGACACACACACACACACACACACACACACTCACACACACAGACACACACACACACACACACACACACTCACACACACACACACACACACACACACACACACACACACACACACACACACACACACACACACACACACACACACACACACACACACACACACACACACACACACACACACACACAAACAGCTACAATAACTGTCACCCTAACATTCACAGGGACACCTGCAACCTCCAGGTTCCTAAGAGGCACGCCCAAACTCATGAACACACACATGCACAGCTACTCCAGGAGACGCCCTCTGCAGACCCTAGACATTACTGGGCAATGTCCTCTGTGGTGGTCATCATGGTAGAGGTGAGAAGTCATCCTTTCTGTGGACCATGGTCTCTCTCCTCTATGAAGACCATATAGAAGTAATCTCTTTTCATCTACTCCTGGCCATCTGAAAAAGGGAAATACTAATGTTACTATTACAGCCAACAGTTAATGTTATACAGTTGAAGTCAGAAGTTTACATACACCTTAGCCAAATACATTTAAACTCTGTTTTTTTCACAATTCCTGACATTAATTCCTGACATTTAATCCGAGTAAAAATTCTCTGTCTTAGGTCAGTTAGGATCACCACTTTATTTTAAGAAAGTGAAATATCAGAATAATAGTAGAGAATGATTTATTTAAGCTTTTATTTCTTTCATCACATTCCCAGTGGGTCAGAAGTTTACATACACTCAATTCATATTTGGTAGCATTGCCTTTAAATTGATTAACTTGGGTTAAATGTTTTGGGTAGCCTTCTACAAGCTTCCCACAATAAGTTGGGTGAATTTTGTCCCATTCCTCCTGACAGAGCTGGTGTAAATGAGTCAGGTCTGTAGGCCTCCTTGCTCGCACACGCTTTTTCAGTTCCACCCACGTATTTTCTATGGGATTGAGGGAGGTCAGGGCTTTGTGATATCCACTCCAATACCTTGACTTTGCTGTCCTTAAGCCATTTTGCCATGGGTCATTGTCCATTTGGAAGACCCATTTGCAACCAAGCTTTAACTTTCTGACTGATGTCTTGAGATTTTGCTTCAATATATCCACATCATTCCTTCCTCATGAAGCCATCTATTTTGTGAAGTGCACCAGTCCCTCCTGCAGCAAAGCACCCCCACAACATGATGCTGCCACCCCCGTGCTTTACGGTTGGGATGGTGTTCTTCGGCTTGCAAGCCTCCCCCTTTTTCCTCCAAACATAACAATGGTCATTATGGCCAAACAGTTCTATTTTTGTTTCATCAGACCAGAGGACATTTCTCCAAAAAGTACGATCTTTGTCCCCATGTGCAGTTGGAAACCGTAGTCTGGCTTTTTTATGGAGGTTTTGGAGCAGTGGCTTCTTCCTTGCTGAGCGGTATAGGACTTGTATAGGACTTAGGACTGTCGATATAGGACTTGTTTTATCTGTTTCCTCCAGCATCTTCACAAGGTCCCTTGCTGTTCTTCTGGGATTGATTTGCACTTTTCACACCAAAGTACATTCATCTCTAGGAGACAGAACGTGTTTCCTTCCTGAGTGGTATGACGGCTGCGTGGTCCCATGGTGTTTATACTATTGTTCGTACAGATGAACGTGGTACCTTTAGGCGTTTGGAAATTGCTCCCAAGGATGAAACAGACTTGTGGAGGTCTACAAAATGTTTTCTGAGGTCTTGGCTGATTTTCTCATGATGTCAAGCAAAGGGGCACTGAGTTTGAAGGTCGGCCTTGAAATACATCCACAGTTACATCTCCAATTGACTCAAATTATGTCAATTAGCCTATCAGAAGCTTGTAAAGCCATGACATAATTTTCTGGAATTTTCCAAGATGTTTAAAGGCACAGTCAACTTAGTGTATGTAAACTTCTGACCCACTGTGATACAGTGAAATAATCTGTCTGTAAACAATTGTTGGAAAAATGACTTGTGCATGACGCACAAAGTAGATGTCCTAACCGACTTGCCAAAACTATAGCTTGTTAACAAGAAATTTGTGGAGTGGTTGAAAAACTAGTTTTAATAACTCCAAACTAAGTGTATGTAATCTTCCGACATTAACTGTAAATCAGTGATGCCTGAAAATAAATAGTCAGGGGTTAGAGTTAGGAGTCAAGAGCAGATTTAAGGGTCAAGTAATCTCGGTTGAGTCATGGTGGACACACTATGCTCCTAAGGGGTCAATGAGTTTTAAATTTAAATAAGTAAATCCTGGTTAACCCAGAACTAAAATCTCAGGTAATTTGAGATCAGGGGTTAGAGGTAAAGGTTGGAGATCAGGGGTTAGAGGTCAGGGTTATGGTCTCACCACTTTCTAACAGCACATGCTGTGATCAGAGTATTAAAGATGGTGGTCTTTAGGAGGAGAAGCCTCAAGGCCTGTAGAGTCACATGATCAGTCCATAAGCCATTGGCTGCAGAGAGAGAGGAACACAGCTGTAATAAATGTGTGTTTGTTTCAAATGAATGTTCTAACTAAACTCACTACCTCAATGGCAGTTTAGTTATTGACAATGCTTACACTTACCTTGAAACACACTGTTGTGATGTTCATAGCAACTCTCTTCGTCTTCATCTGTAGAAAAAAGTTGTTCACCATCGCACTCTTTCAACAGAACTAGAGTATTGTATACCAGGTTATTTGAAAGAAAACACACACACACACACACACACACACACCCAAACCTTACCTGTGAAGGTGGCATGGTGTGTCCTAATGACTCTGGCGTGGCGGCGGTGACTGACAAAGCAGCTGAATGATGCCCATTCGCTGGTCGCCACGGTTACTATGGCCACGGCGCTGCGGCCACTGTCCTGTTCCTCCCCGGCCACACTGTAGGGAGCACTGGCAGGACTCACTAGATTACCATGTCAGAGAGAACAGAGGTGTCAATTCACCAGACTGTCATACTGGAAAGGGCAAAAACAGCAAGAATTTCTCAAATGTAACATCTAGTCTAGTGTGTGTGCTGATGTGCCTACCATCTCCAGGTGACCTCCAGGTGACCTCCAAGTGACCCCTCCCCAGGTCAGTGATGACACACACCAGCAGCGTCCAGCCCACCCTCTCACCTGCCAGGTGCACTGGTGGGGCCAGGGAGGCCAACACATCACCATGTACTAGGACTGTGGTCGGGTGGAGGGGGAGAAGGAGAGGAGAAAACGACTGTAAGTCACTGTGGGTATGGACATGATAAAAAGAGAAGGATGAAGAGAGTGAGAGTGAGCTGTAACACAGTCTCTAATGGTCTCAGGCTCTACCAGTCATTCCTGTAGTTTGTTACTCAATATATATACATCATCATTTAACTTATTGAGAACAAAAAACAGTAGTTGATTATGCATGAGGATACTAAAGATCACTCTTGAGAGCAGCAAAAGGTGTGCTGGCAAATTACCTAGTGGCCTCATGGATGGAATATTATTCATATTTTTCATAATTTCATATTTCTCTTTAAATGCGGAAAATCCAGTGTTTCTATGTCAAACAGTTTTGATATATTTCAGTCTTCTGTGATGTATATAAAGTGTAAAATTGGGATGCAATCTCAAAATGTAATACATTACAACTCTATATCTGACATGGTACAGGTGTCATCTTTTTTAAAGCCCATAACCATGTGTGTGAAATGTATACGTTTGTTTCAAAGTAGATTCATTCAAGACTACCAAGAATCACTCTGTGTGACCCTGATTTAGCCCACTGCAGTAAAAGGTTATTAGTTAGTTAGGTAGTCAGGCAGTTTTTTAGTTAGTCAGTTTTTACTCACCAATCCAAAGGAAGAGAATAGTGAGGCAGAGGAGAATCCTATGTCGTTCTTTCATGTCTGTTGTATGTCTATGTTACTGATGAGCATCCTGCTCTATGGAGCCGTTATGCATGCGTGTGAAAGTGTGTGCGAGAGTGCATGAGTTGGGAGAGTGTTTGAGTGAGTGAGCGTGTTCTTTTGTTTGTCAGTAGCGTTCTACAGGGTGGAGACCTTTCACAGCAGTGCATGGGGGGGGATTATCAGCCCATAGTCATGTGATCTCACCCGCCACGGAATCTCCCCACAGATTGAGAGGGAGATTGAGAGAAGACAACGAGAGAAGGAGAGCGACCATTTCACCTCTGCTCTTTCACAGTGTCGTTTTAACTGTATCAAGTAGTGTGTCTGATAAAGTGTCTATAGTTCCAAGGTCCATAGGATCTTAATGTAGTGTACAACAGGGAGTTCGCTGGTTGTGTCTTCAACTGTGTGAGTAGGCCAGTAGTCTACCAGTAGTAGAGCAGTAGTAAACAGGTAACCACAGAAGACACCTGGAGCTCTGGGCTGTTAGATCTGAGGTAAGAGGCTGATCATATCAATCATCCCCAGAGTACACCTGCACACACACACACAAACACACATCTCATGCTCTACAGAAGCCTGGTGTTCTGGAACAAAAGAGCATCACTTCATGAACCCCATGTTACTGTCAGGAGGCTAGTTTAGCACTGTGGATGAGATACATGGAAAGTATGTTTTCTTGCAGTGTGTGTATACAGGAGAGATGGTGGGGTTGGATATAGTATGTTAGTCTCCAGTATGTAGTGTGAGTTCTTGTGCAGGCCATGTGGATTAACCACCTGGTTTCCCCTGCTGACAGGCTAAATGCGGGCACAGGGACTGTATATATACAGTATATACAGTGGGGCAAAAAAGTATTTAGTCAGCCACCAATTGTGCAAGTTCTCCCACTTAAAAAGATGAGTGAGGCCTGTAATTTTCAGCATATGTACACTTCAACTATGACAGACAAAATTAGAAGAAAAAAATCCAGAAAATCACATTGTAGGATTTTTTATGAATTTATTTGCAAATTATGGTGGAAAATAAGTATTTGGTCACCTACAAACAAGCAAGATTTCTGGCTCTCACAGACCTGTAATTTCTTCTTTAAGAGGCTCCTCTGTCCTCCACTCGTTACCTGTATTAATGGCACCTGTTTGAACTTGTTATCAGTATAAAAGACACCTGTCCACAACCTCAAACAGTCACACTCCAAACTCCACTATGGCCAAGACCACCTACTCATTCAAGTGTTTATCTTTATTTTTACTATTGTCTACATTGTAGAATAATAGTGAAGACATCAAAACTGTGAAATAACACATATGGAATCATGTAGTACACAAAAAAGTGCTAAACAAATCAAATTATATTTTATATTTGAGATTCTTCAAAGTAGCCACCCATTGCCTTGATGACAACTTTGCACACTCTTGGCATTCTCTCAACCAGCTTCATGAGGTAGTCACCTGGAATGCATTTGTTGTTCATTTGTGGAATTTATTTCCTTCTTATTGTGTTTGAGCCAATCAGTTGTGTTGTGACAAAGTAGGGGTGGTATACAGAAGATAGCCCTATTTGGTAAAAGACCAAGTCCATATTATGGCAAGAACAGCTCGAATAAGCAAAGAGAAACGACAGTCCATCATTACTTTAAGACATGAAGGTCAGTCATTCCGTCACTCAACCCCATAGAAAATCTTTGGAGGGAGTTGAAAGTCCGTGTTGCCCAGCAACAGCCCCAAAACATCACTGCTCTAGAGGAGATCTGCATGGAGGAATGGGCCAAAATACCAGCAACAGTGTGTGAAAACCTTGTGAAGACTTACAGAAAACCTTTGACCTCTGTCATTGCCAACAAAGGGTAAAAAACAAAGTATTGAGATAAACTTTTGTTATTGACCAAATACTTATTTTCCACCATAATTTGCAAATAAATTCATAAAAAATCCTACAATGTGATTTTCTGGATTTTTTTTCTCATTTTGCCTGTCATAGTTGAAGTGTACCTATGATGAAAATTACAGGCCTCTCATCTTTTTAAGTGGGAGAACTTGCACAATTGGTGGCTGACTAAATACTTTTTGCCCCACTGTATATGTCACTCCCTTTGGTTCCTTCCCCAGGCGTTGTTGTTTCTGTTCCAGTGTTATGTCTGTGCTTTGTTTGTGTTTCTTGTTTTATGTTGTGTTTATTTATTAAAACACTCACTCCCGACTCTCAGCGCACATCGTCACAACGTGCCATTGGAACACAGGAGTGATGGGTGCTGATAATGGGCCTCTGTACGCCTATGTAGATATTCCATTTAAAAAATCTGCCGTTTCCAGCTACAATAGTCATTTACTACATCAACAATGTCTACACTTTATTTCTGATCAATTTGATGTTATTTTAATGGACAAAATGTGCTCTTCTATCAAAAACAAGGACATTTCTAAGTGACCCCAAACTTTTGAACGGTACTGTGTGTGTGTGTGTGTGTGTGTGTGTGTGTGTGTGTGTGTGTATATATATATATAAACAGTCCTAACATCAGCCTGGAAAATATGAAGAAATACACACACAAGTTTGTTTTACTATCCTTGCTGGGATCAAACAATTGATTCCCATTCAAAATCATATTTCCCTAACCTAAACCTAACTCCTAAACATAATCCCTAACCCTAACCTAAACCTAACTCCTAAACATAATCCCTAACCCTAACCTAAACCTAACTCCTAAACATAATCCCTAACCTAAACCTAACTCCTAAACATAATCCCTAACCCTAATTGTAACCCTAAACCTAAAATAGCCTTTTTCTTTGTGGGGACCGGCAAAATGTCCCCACTTGTCCAAATGTTCCTTGTTTTACTATCCTTGTGAGGACTTCGGGTCCCCACAAGGATAGTAAAACCACACACACACACACACACACTCACACACACACAGCTTCTGTACTCGCGATAGAATATGGAGGCGGGAGCAAGAAAGAGAAAATGAAAGCAGAGACAAAGAGCAAGGGAATGATGATGAAGCTAACATGAGGTAAACAAATACAAACATGGAATTAACCTTCATTGTAGACCTCCCCCAACTCAGGAAACAGCTGGGGTGCTAGGGAAACATGATTACTGCTTTATCGTGGTAGTGCTGAACTTACTAATGTTAAAAGTTATTTTGCTGTTTTGCAGGGCATGATTCTGTGTGTGGAATGAGTGTGCACAGAGATGGGCAGTATTTCTGTTACATGTATTTGAAATATATATTTAAATTACTTTTAAGAATTTTGTAATTCGTATAACACTGGGCTGAACTACACTCCAATGTATTTTGTTACAAGATACTTTCGAGAGCTGTATTTTCTATTTTCAAGATGCAATTTATGTTCACCATTTGGTGGCCCCTTTCACCCTACATTGGTATCAGAAGTCTGATGGCACTATGGTGTGATGAGAGCGTCCGCTAAATGAACTAACTATAAATGTACATATATTTAAAAATTAACAATTGCAAAGCATGCTGAGTATTATTTGACTGAGCTAATACCGAGTGTATTTTGCAGTTCATTTTGGTATGTTCATTTTCACATATACATTTACATTTTGGCCGTTCCAGAGTGACTTACTATTTACAGTCAGTGCATTTAACTAAGGTAGATAAACAACAACATATCACAGTCACAGCAAGAAAACGTTTCTGTAACCTTCACTGAGAATGTTGTTGCTGTTTGGGCCGGCTACTTGCATTTCTGTATTTTAAAATACAAAATACATGTATTTTAATAAAATACATTAAAAATACTTTTATTTTGTCGTTTATTTTGATACATTCATCTTTATGGTATTTTGTGCTTTAATTTTGTAATTGTATTTTGTCATTTTTGCCCATCGTTGAGTGTGCATTTGTGTGTCTATCCCACTTTGAACTCAGTAGCAGTATCAGATTACAATGAAAGCCCTGGACAGCTATACTGTGACTCTTCAACCAACTATCTCTTCCACTCACTATGTTATTTGTTGACATGTAACACACTGGGCTTGCTGTCTGGGCTGTAAGTGTGTGTATCATAACAGAATAGATAGTAACCTTTACCGACCTGACCAAAATGTGAGTTGTTCAGCTTCTTGGATTTATAAAATCAGACAGAATCAATACAACATATTAACACCTCACTGTGTGAGATCCTAGATGAGATTCACTGTTACTGTTTTTAAATAACAACAACATAGCTTCTTCTTCTGTCTTCAGGTTCGAGAAAGAGCTGCTGAACATTTCAAGTCAATTCTACTGGCCTGTTGCTGTAAGCTTAGACTACACTCCTCCTGAAGTCTAATGATTGACAGATATCTACATTCTGAAAACAAACGGAATGCCAGTGCACCATTTGCTGCAGTCGAGTGATCTTTAGTATCCTTATCTTTACAGTAGTCAGCCAACAACTTTTCCACCATAATGTTCTGGGTCAGGTTCTTGGTTCTGGCCCTCCTGTCTCAGGCTGGTGTGACCCAGACCTCCTCTAGTCCAACCCATGCCTCTGCGCCCCCTAACCCCACTGAGGAGCAGCCTCCCTTGAATACGGGAAGCCTCTCATTCCCTTGGAGCCACCTCCGTCTTCCGGAGAACATTGTTCCGCTCCACTACCATCTCCTGCTCCACCCTAACCTCACCATACTCAGCTACATTGGTACCGTCAGGTTAGAGCTCCAGGTTCAGAACAATACCAACTGGGTGGTGCTGCACAGCAAGGGGCTTCGTATCACTACGGCAACTGTGCTGGACCAGAACCTTGCTCACCTGTCAGACCAGGTAAACTACTCCCTCAGCACTAAACTATCATGCCCAGTTTCTAACAACGTTCCCACTTCTGCCTTCTCTGACAACTCTGTCTAACGACTACCGTGTGTGTGTGTGTTCCTGTTCGTGTGTGTCCTCAGGTTCTCCCTGTTCTCCACAACCCTACCCATGAGCAGGTTGCCATATTCTCTCCCAGAGTGCTCACTGGTGGGCAGAAGTACTTCCTGTTACTGGAGTTTGGGGCGGAGCTAGGAGAGGGCTTCTATGGCTTCTACAGGAGCACCTACAGAACCAGCACCGGAGAGACGCGGTACGGAATGTGTGTACTTGTGTGCGTGTGGGCAAAAAAGTATTTAGTCAGCCACCAATTGTGAAAGTTCTCCCACTTAAAAAGATGAGAGAGGCCTGTAATTTTCATCATAGGTAACTATGACAGACAAAATGAGGAAAAAAATCCAGAAAATCACATTGTAGGATTTTTTATTTCTTTATTTGCAAATGATGGTGGAAAATAAGTATTTGGTCAATAACAAAAGTTTATCTCAATACTTTGTTATATACAATTTGTTGGCAATGACAGAGGTCAAATGTTTTCTGTAAGTCTTCACAAGGTTTTCACACACTGCTGCTGGTATTTTGGCCCATTCCTCCATGCAGATCTCCTCTAGAGCAGTGATGTTTTGGGGCTGTTGTTGGGCAACACAGACTTTCAACTCCCTCCAAAGATTTTCTATGGGGTTGAGATCTGGAGACTGACTAGGCCACTCCAGGACCTTGAAATGCTTCTTACGAAGCCACTCCTTCGTTGCCCGGGCGGTGTGTTTGGGATCATTGTCATGCTGAAAGACTCAGCCACGTTTCATCTTCAATGCCCTTGCTGATGGAAGGAGGTTTTCACTCAAAATCTCACGATACATGGCCCCATTCATTCTTTCCTTTACACGGATCAGTCGTCCTGGTCCCTTTGCAGAAAAACAGCCCCAAAGCATGTTTCCACCCCCATGCTTCACAGTAGGTATGCTGTTCTTTGGAAGCAACTCGGCATTCTTTGCCCTCTAAACACGACGAGTTCTTACCAAAAAGTTCTATTTTGGTTTCATCTGACCATATGACATTCTCCCAATCTTCTTCTGGATCATCCAAATGCTCTCTAGCAAACTTCAGACGGGCCTGGACATGTACTGGCTTAAGCAGGGGGACACGTCTGGCACTGCAGGATTTGAGTCCCTGGCGGCGTAGTGTGTTACTGATGGTAGGCTTTGTTACTTTGGTTCCAGCTCTCTGTAGGTCCCCCCCGTGTAGTTCTGGGATTTTTGCTCACCGTTCTTGTGATCATTTTGACCCCACGGGGTGAGATCTTGCGTGGAGCCCCAGATCGAGGGAGATCTTGGCCATAGTGGAGTTTGGAGTGTGACTGTTTGAGGTTGTGGACAGGTGTCTTTTATACTGATAACAAGTTCAAACAGGTGCCATTAATACAGGTAACGAGTGGAGGACAGAGGAGCCTCTTAAAGAAGAAGTTACAGGTCTGTGAGAGCCAGAAATCTTGCTTGTTTGTAGGTGACCAAATACTTATTTTCCACCATAATTTGCAAATAAATTCATAAAAAATCCTACAATGTGATTTTCTGGATTTTCTTTCTCATTTTGTCTGTCATAGTTGCAGTGTACCTATGATGAAAATTACAGGCCTCTCTCATCTTTTTAAGTGGGAGAACTTGCACAATTGGTGGCAGACTAAATACTTTTTTGCCCCACTGTATATGTGTGTGTGTGTGAGTTATATTAAATGTACACGGGCTCTGTGTAGGCTACCTCGCTCTCCATCTCTATGTGGGGGAGAAAGGCTGACACTCCTCATATAAACACAGAAACAACTGGTATGAGGAGAGAGATCACATGAAACTCCTTGTATTTTCTCTTTCTCTCTCGCCATTCCACCATCCCTCCTATCTCCCCCTACCTCTATCTCTCCAGGACCCTGGCCTCCACTCATTTTGAGCCAACCAGTGCGCGGATGGCGTTTCCCTGTTTTGATGAGCCTAGCTTCAAGGCTAACTACTCCATCAGTATCAGGAGAAGCCCAGCACACACCGCCCTGTCCAACATGCCTGTAGTGAGTAAACACACACACACCATGGTGGAGATGTAAGACAACATGGTGGCAGGCAGATCATAGTGTGTTAGTGTAAGTGTTAGTGTCAGAAAATATTCACACCACTTGACTTTTCCCACATTTTGTGTTACAGCCTGGATTTAAAATAGATTAAATTGAGATTTTTTTTCTCCATTGGCCAACACACAATACCCAAAAAATGTCAAAGTGGAATTATGTACAATGTACTACAAATGAAAAGCTGAAATGTTTGAGTAAATAGGTATTCATCCCTTTTTTATGGCAAGCCTAAATACGTTCAGGTGTAAAAATGTGCTTAAAAAATCCCATAATAATTTACATGGACTCTGAATTCCAAGTGTTATGTTTGGGTAAATCCAATACTACACATTATTGAGTACCACTCTTCATATGCTCAAGCATAGTGGTGGCTGCATCATGTCATGAGTATGCTTGTAATCATTAAGGACTGCAGAGCTTTTCAGGATAAATAATTAACGGAATGGAGCTAAGCAAAGGCAAAATCCTAGAGGAAAACCTGGTTCAGTCTGCTTTCCACCAAAACACTGGGAGATTAATTCACCTTTCAGCAGGACAATAACCTAAAACACAAGGCCAAATCTACACTGGAGTTGCTTACGAGAAGACAGATAATGTTGCAGAGAGGCTGGATTACAGTTTTGACATAAATCAGCTTGAAAATCAATGGCAAGACTTGAAAATCGTTGTCTATCAATGATCAACAACCAATTTGACAGAGCTTGAAGAATTTTTAAAAGAATAATGGGCAAATATTGTACAATCCAGGTCAGCAAAGCTCTTAGAGACCTACCCGAAAGACCCACAGCTGTAATCACTGCCAAAGGGGATTCTAACATGTATTGACTCAGTGGTGTGAATACTTATGTAAATGAGATATTTCTGTATTTCATTTGAAATAAATTAGCAAACATTTCTAAAAACATGTTTTCACTTTATAGGGTATTGTGTATAGACGGCTGAGAAAAATTAAATTCATCCATTTTGAATTCAGGCTCTATCACAACAACATGTGGAATAAGTTAAGTGGTATGAATACTTTCTGAAGGCACCGAACATTACAATGTGTGTGTCTGCATGTGTGTGTGTTTTCCCTCTAGGATCAGACAGTGGTCCTGGATGATGGACTAATGGAGGATCGTTTTGCTGTGAGTGTGAGGATGAGCTCCTATCTGGTGGCCTTCATCGTGTGTGACTTCAGATCTGTCAGCGCAACAACTGCCTCAGGGGTCAAGGTAGGTATGACTGGGGGCAGGGGTCAAGGTAGGTATGACTGAGGGCAGGGGTCAAGGTAGGTATGACTGGGGCAGGGGTGTGTATGTGGGTGTGTGTACATGTATGTATGTGCAATGTGTGTGTGTGTGAGTGTGTATGTGTATGATTTCAGAACATGACTTTAATAATGTTTCAGGTTTCTGTGTATGCTGCTCCTGAGAAATGGGAGCAGACCCATTACGCTCTCAAGGCTGCAGTCAAACTATTGGAGTTCTATGAGAAATACTTCAATATCAACTACCCACTACCTAAACAAGGTAACTAAATACTTCAATATCAACTACCCACTACCTAAACAAGGTAACTAAATATATCAATATCAACTACCCACTACCTAAACAAGGTAACTAAATATATCAATATCAACTACCCAATACCTAAACAAGGTAACTAAATATATCAATATCAACTACCCACTACCTAAACAAGGTAACTAAATATATCAATATCAACTACCCACTACCTAAACAAGGTAACTAAATATATCAATATCAACTACCCACTACCTAAACAAGGTAACTAAATATATCAATATCAGCTACCCACTACCTAAACAAGGTAACTAAATATATCAATATCAACTACCCACTACCTAAACAAGGTAACTAAATATATCAATATCAACTACCCAATACCTAAACAAGGTAACTAAATATATCAATATCAACTACCCACTACCTAAACAAGGTAACTAAATATATCAATATCAACTACCCACTACCTAAACAAGGTAACTAAATATATCAATATCAACTACCCACTACCTAAACAAGGTAACTAAATATATCAATATCAACTACCCACTACCTAAACAAGGTAACTAAATATATCAATATCAGCTACCCGGTACCTAAACAAGGTAACTAAATATATCAATATCAGCTACCCACTACCTAAACAAGGTAACTATACTGAACAAAAATATAAACGCAAAATGTAAAGTTTTGGTCCCATGTTTCATGAGCTTAAATAAAAGATCCTAGAAATGTTCCATAAGCACAAAAAATGTTCATGGCAAGTATGTTCATTTGAACCAGTTTGCTGCAGCAGGAAAATAATTGTACAGCAACAGGAAATGGGAATTATTCTGGGAATTATAATTCATGTACATTTTGGTGGGGGTTCATACATTTTTCGTTAGGGAAAATCAAGTCAGACATTTTTAAGTGGAAATTACAAACTTCAGAAGCCTTTTTAAACCACAAATACTACAAGTTCTCCTGCAACAGGGTGATCAAATTAAGATCCTACATCTGTTTCTATTATTTTGAATGCTAGATAATGAATAAAATGATTTAATGTATTATATAGATCAATAAAAACAAAGAAAGCTATTATTTTTACTAGTATAATGTGTGTTTCTCAGTTTTATGTCATTGGTGTTATCACATTGAACGTAACTGATTACAAAAATATCAAGTTCCACAATTCAAGTTTTATTAATCATATGTAAGGCGAACACATGGTATACACCTTCCAACAACATGCTTACTTGCAGGATCCTTGTCTACGATGCAACAACAATAAGAAATAATAAAATATAAGAATATGAACATAAAGTAATTGGCTCAGTAGAATATAATAAATATTTCAGCATCACTATAATACAGGAAGGCAGTATCTAGCAAACTAACAAGAGTATGACAGCATTTGTGATGTGTATCATGAATGAGCATGTGTGTGTGTGTGTGTGTGTGTGTGTGTGTGTGTGTGTGTGTGTGTGTGTATCTGGATGAGTGTACACGTGAATGAGTGCAAATATACAAGGGCTTTGAGCATTCTCTCCAGTGGCAAACTGTCATTGGGGGAGGGATATTTTAGTATGTCATCAATTTGAGGCTTCCATCCCTCTGATAAGTTGGTGTGTGTAAATCTGAAGTGTCACTTAGTGTTAGTCAATTAAAATGAAGTGGAAATAACATTGTGAGCAAAATGATTAATCACATCACTTTAGTAAATGTCTTTTAACGGGTTGATGGCCTTAGATTTGAGAATTTCAAAAAATCCTAATTTATCTAAAATGTATCATTGGTGTTACCATCATTGACCTTACAACTGCTACTGGTGTCACAATGTTATCATAATTGTACACATTATTTAAGTCATTAAGCTACCATATTGGTTATTTTAGAATGGGAAGATGTACCCAAATACATTTCAATACAAATCTAGAAAAATGAAGTAACATTTTTCCAAAATGCCTTGCCCAAAGGCCACCGTAATTCAAGAACAACCCAGTTGCTTAAACAAGACAATCATTCTAAAGTTACTGCCTGCCTCCCCCTCCAGACCTGGTGGCTATTCCAGGCTTTCAGTCCGGAGCAATGGAGAACTGGGGTCTGATCACCTTCAGAGAGACGAGCCTGCTCTACGACCCCACCACCTCCTCAGCCTCCGATAGGCTCTGGGTTACCAAGGTGATCGCCCATGAGCTCGCCCACCAGGTAAGAGTCAGACAGGTTAAGTTCACAGTGTAGAACAGGAAGTAGCCAGTCATGGCAATGATTTTAATTTTATGACTACAATGACATGAAGAGGGATGAAAAGTGATGCCATGAACCTCTGGATTCTTCAGGAAGTTTATCTGCACTGGAAGACAAATGGAACTCCTCTCTTCTCTTGACATCTCTCATTGTCTGTCCTCTCCTGCCTGCCTGCCTGCCTGCCTGCCTGCCTGCCTGCCTGCCTGCCTGCCTGCCTGCCTGTCTGTCTGTCTGTCTGTCAGTGGTTTGGGAACCTGGTGACCATGAAGTGGTGGAATGACATCTGGCTGAACGAGGGCTTCGCCACGTACATGGAGTACATCTCAGTGGACACCACATACCCCAAACTCAGAGTGGTATGATCCTGTTACTCACTTGTTGTACACATCCCTGGCTCGAGTTCATAATATGAATGTTCCAAATGATCTCGACATGTCCCTTAGGGAAATTCTTGTTGAAATTGTGCCTTTTTAATCTCTTAGGAGGACTATCTTCTGGACACCTGCTTCGTTGCGATTGGTCGAGACTCTCTAAACTCCTCCCGCCCCATCTCCAGTGTAGCTGAAAGCCCTACACAGATTAAAGAGATGTTCGACACAGTATCCTACAATAAGGTAGAAAAACACGCATACACACAAGCACACGTTTTCTATTTCATAGCTTTCATCAACCCTGTCTTTACTTCAAATGAGGGAGTAAGGATTCATGTCTAAAGTATTGGATCAGGCCCCCAGTGTTGATGTACTTTGTTGTTTGTTCCACCAGGGGGCATGTGTCCTGCACATGCTAAGACACTACCTGACTGACCAAGTGTTCCAGATTGGAATCATGCGTTACCTTCGCAGGTACAGCTACAGCAACGCTCGCAACCAGGACCTGTGGGACAGCCTGGCCAACGTTGGTAGATCGATCAAATTATACATCATTTTTTGATCCCTGCAGGCTGCTTTAGTATGTAAATGTGAACTGCTGTGTTGTTGTTCTCAGACATGTTCAGAAGAGGAGTTCACTTCTGGAGGACACTGCTACAGCAACAGCCAGTCAGCTAAGAACGCAGTAAACACACCTCTCTGTACATAACAGTACATTACATTACAAGACCAACAGTCTGACCATTACAAACAGGTGCTCTGTAAAAGTCTCAACACTGTTTTAACTGTGTGATGTTTACCTGTGGGTGTGGTTTTGATGTGTGTGTCAGTACCTGTATGCTGGGGAGCACTTGGACCTGACGACCATGATGAACACCTGGACGCTGCAGACAGGTGTGCCTTTGGTAACGGTTGCTAGACAGGGGTCTCGTCTGGTGCTGAAACAGGAGAGGTTCCTGAGGACCACACATCCGTCTGATCCAGCATGGCCCAGCCTGCAGCAGGGGTAAACACACACACACACACACACACACACACACACACACACACACACACACACACACACACACACACACACACACACACACACACACACTCACTCACTCACTCACTCTGATGGTCAGGTGTTGTGAGGTCATATTCCTGCACCTCATCCCTCCCCTCTCTGATCTCTGTGTGTTAGGTACCTGTGGCACATCCCTCTGACATACAGGACTGACACCTCAACTAGCATTCACAGACACCTCATGACTACACTCACAGGTAAGACACCTCATGACCACACTCACAGGTAGGACACCTACTGACCACACTCACAGGTAGGACACCTACTGACCACACTCACAGGTAAGACGCCTCCTGACCACGCTCACAGGTAGACACCTACTGACCACACTCACAGGTAGGACACCTACTGACCACACTCACAGGTAGGGCACCTACTGACCACACTCACAGGGAATATAATTGCTTTTTCTCTCCTCAGTGTGGAGCTTGCTGTGGAGTTAATTGACTGGTTGTTTCACTAAATGATTGATTGCTGTGTCTCTCCTCTCCTCAGACAGTGTGGAGGTGGGGGAGGAGGTGGGCTGGGTGAAGGTGAATGTGGACATGGCTGGTTATTACCTGGTCCACTATGATGGTCCAGGCTGGGACGACTTGATACAACTACTGAAGGACAACCACACAGCTCTCAGCTTCATGGACAGAACACACCTCATACACAACGCCTTCCAACTCACCACGTAAGAGACCTGTGTGTGTGTGTGTGTGTGTGTGTGTGTGTGTGTGTGTGTGTGTGTGTGTGTGTGTGTGTGTGTCCATGCGATTATGTGAATAGACAACACAAACACTCTTTTGTTTCTGACATCATCTCTCTATAATATTTCTATAGAGCAGGTCGGCTGTCACTCGATAAAGCCTTGGACCTCATTGGTTACCTGCGATCAGAGAGCCACACTGTGCCCCTCCTCCAAGGGTTGGCCTACCTGGAAGCCTTCTACAGGATGGTGGAGAGGATGGACATACCTGACGTCACACAAAACCTCAGTGTAGGGCACATACACATAAAACATCAAATAAATCTCAAACATTCTGGTTCAATTACATGAAGTTTGAGTTGGGTATGTGTGTGTGTGGTCTGATGTCCTATCTGTGTGTGTTTTCTGTAGACGTACATCCTGTGGTATTTCCGTGGTGTGATTGACCGTCAGACGTGGAGCGACAAGGGCTCTGTGTCTGAGAGGCGGCTGAGGTCGGAGCTCCTCTCTCTGGCCTGCCATCTAGGAGACCTCCCCTGTCTGGAGCAGGCCCAGCGCAGCTTCACACACTGGCTGGACTCCAACAGCACACTCAGGTCTGTCTTTCTTACTGTCTGTCATGAGAGAGTAGTTTACATCCCATGGACAGCAACACACAGTACTTTGTTCAATCCCTGACCCAATCAAAGGTGCAAACTTTTCCTGACTGCAGAGGTACACCATGTCCTGTCTGTGCCTCTCCCTCCACCAGCCTGCCTGCAGATGTGACAGAGACAGTGTATTCAGTAGGGGCCCAGGAGGACAGTGGCTGGGCGTCTCTCCTCCACATATACACTCTCTCCCTCTCAGAGACACACAAACACAAGATCCTCTCTGCCCTGGCCAGCAGCAGAGACACAAACAAACTACACAGGTACGTATAGTCTTCTATACTCTGTCAATTCAATTCAATATATGACCTTACATTTTGTGTGTGTCTGTGTGTGTGTGTGTGTGTGTGTGTGTGTGTGTGTGTGTGTGTACCCCAGGTTGTTGGAGCTGGGTCTAGAGGGGGAGGTGATCCGTACCCAGGACCTGGACTCCCTCATAGTCATGGTAGCCAGGAACCCCAGGGGACATCATCTGGCCTGGAGCTACGTCCAGAAATACTGGAGCACCCTGGTGGACAAGTAGGTGGTAGAGAGGGAAGGGGAGGAGAGGGAAAGGGAGGGGCTGGGAGAGAGGGGGCTGGGAGAGACAGGCACAGGGAGAGGGAGAGAGAAACGAACACTCAGGAGGAGAGATAGGGGGAGTCTATCCCTGTGGTAGAGAATGAGAGAGGGAAAGGGAGAAAGATGAACTGATAAACTGGCACGTGGGTGAAAAAGTAGGTATTAGTCGACCAGCAGTCCCATAGCCTGGGTGCTTTAGCCAACCTGTGATGTTTCCTCTTGTTTCTACCCTGCAGGTTCCAGTTGGGATCGTTCTCTATTAGAAACATCATCATCGGCACCACAGGCCAGTTCTTCTCAACAGAGGAACTCACTGAGGTGAGATGATTGATCTGTTAGTGGCAATATCATTCTCAACAACTAGATCCTGACCCTGAAAATGTATTGTATCAGTAGCAATGTATGAGCGAGGGTGTGTGTGTCCCAAAGCCCACGGCCATGCTTACCAAGAGTGTGTGTGTACCCTAGGTGCGTGTATTCTTTGAATCGATCCATGAGCAGGCGTCTCAGCTGAGAGTCACTCAGGTTGCCATGGACAACATCCAGAAGAACATCCTCTGGTTGCAAAGAAACCTGGGAACTCTGAGGAGCTGGCTGGACCAACAGATAGACTGAAGAGAGAAAGGGGGAGGGGGGAGAGGGGTGGGGAGAGAGAGAGCAATAGAAAATGAGCTTGGAGTTTTTTAAAGCTTAATTAGAGCTTTGGTTTTTAATTATTAATATTTGTGGGATAATTGAGTGTATGGTCATGTTTTTCAGTTTACATTGGGGATTTGGAAATGTTTTTGTTGAATTTGGTTAAAGATGTTTGATAATAAAATGTTGTGAAAGTATTATTTGAAGAGCAGTAAGTAGGCCAAGATCATGTTGAATTACACAGAGTAAAAGCAAATTAAATACAAACAGAAAACCATTTTTAGCTGTGAATGTAGGAGTGGTCTGAAAATGCTAAAACATCACAGGACAGAATGAAGCTTGACTCCTGCCTGGCCTCACACACTACAACCTCACAGGAGCAGACTGCTGATAATTTAGTGTGAAACAGATGTGTGTAAACATATTGCAATGTACACATACAGATCTGCTATCTTAATTTGATCACTGTTATCAGCAGAACATTTTAATGATATGCAAATTGTAGTGTATTCAAGGTTTAAAAAGGCTTCTAAAGTTAGCAATTTCCACTTTTAAATGTCAGACTTGATTTCCCCTATCAAAACATTTATCAACAAAAATGTACATGAATGTACATGAATTATAATCCACATGAATTCACATTTCCTGTTGCTGCATGATTATTGTCCTGCTGTCAGAAGCAGGGTCAAACTAAGATCTGTTTCTACTTTGAGAGTTGGTTTAGTTGGTTTCCAAAAGACAGAAGTCTTTCACCTATAGTGTTTGCAAGTTGGTTGAACCAAATCAAATGTTATTCGTGCTTTGGAAACAACAGGTGTAGACTAAATGCTTACTTACGGGCCCTTCCCAACAATGCAGAGAGAGAGAAAATATTGAAATATTAGAAAAGTTATAAAACGTAATAATAAAAGTTACAATAAATACACAATGAGTAATGGTAACATGGCTATATACATGGGGTACCAGTACTGAGTCTATGTGCAGGGGTACAAGGTAATTGAGGTAGATATGTACAGTCGTGGCCAAAGGTTTTGAGAATGACACAAATATTAATTTTCACAAAGTCTGCTGCCTCAGTTTCAATGATGGCAATTTGCATATACTCCAGAATGGTATGAAGAGTGATCAGATGAATTGCAATTAATTGCAAAGTCCCTCTTTGCCATGCAAATTAACTGAATCCCCCCAAAAACATTTCTAATGCATTTCAGCCCTGCCACAAAAGGACCAGCTGACATCATGTCAGTGATTCTCTCGTTAACATAGGTGTGAGTGTTGACGAGGACAAGGCTGGAGATCACTCTGTCATGCTGATTGAGTTCAAATAACAGACTGGAAGCTTCAAAAGGAGGGTGGAGCTTGGAATCATTGTTCTTCCTCTGTCTACCATGGTTACCTGCAAGGAAACACGTGCCGTCATCATTGCTTTGCACAAAAAGGGCTTCACAGGCAAGGATATTGCTACCAGTAAGATTGCACCTAAATCAACCATTTATCGGATCATCAAGAACTTCAAGGAGAGCGGTTCAGTTGTTGTGAAGAAGGCTCCAGGGTGCCCAAGAAAGTCCATCAAGCGCCAGGACCGTCTCCTAACGTTGATTCAGCTGCAGGATCGGGGCACCACCAGTACAGAGCTTGCTCAGGAATGGCAGCAAGCAGGTGTGAGTGCATCTGCATGCACAGTGAGGCGAAGACTTTTGGAGAATGGCCTGGTGTCAAGAAGGGCAGCAAAGAAGCCACTTCTCTCCAGGAAAAACATCAGGGACAGACTGATATTCTGCAAAGGTACAGGGATTGGACTGCTGAGGACTGGGGTAAAGTCATTTTCTCTGATGAATCCCCTTTCCGATTGTTTGGGGCATCCGGAAAAATGCTTGTCCGGAGAAGACAAGGTGAGCGCTACCATCAGTCCTGTGTCATGCCAACGGTAAAGCATCCTGAGACCATTCATGTGTGGTGTTGCTTCTCAGCCAAGGGAGTGGGCTCACTCACAATTTTGCCTAAGAACACAGCCATGAATAAAGAATGGTACCAACACGTCCTCCGAGAGCGACTTCTCCCAACCATCCAGGAACAGTTTGGTGACGAACAATGCCTTTTCCAGTATGATGGAGCACCTTGACATATGGCAAAAGTGATAACTAAGTGGCCCGGGGAATAAAACATCAATATTTTGGGTCCATGGCCAGGAAACTCCCCGGACCTTAATCCCATTGAGAACTTGTGGTCAATCCTCAAGAGTCGGGTGGACAAACAAAACCCCACAAATTCTGACAAACTCCAAGTGTTGATTATGCAAGAATGTGCTGTCATCAGTCAGGATGTGGCCCAGAAGTTAATTGATTTCATGCCAGGGCAGATTGCAGAGGTCTTGAAAAAGAAGGGTCAACACTACAAATATTGACTCTTTGCATCAACTTCATGTAATTGTCAATAAAAGCCTTTGACACTTATGAAATGCTTGTAATTATACTTCAGTATTCCATAGTAACATCTGACAAATATATCTGAAGACATTGAAGCAACAAACTTTGTGAAAATTTATATTTGTGTCATTCTCAAAACTTTTGGCCACGACTGTACTTATAACTAGGAATAAAATGATTAGAAAACAGGATAGATGATAAACAGTAGCAGCATCATATGTGATGAGTCAAGAAAGTTGCAATGAGGGTCGATGCAGATAGTCCAGGCAGTTATTTGGTTAATTATTTAACTAACTATTTAACAGTCTTATGGCTTGGGTGTAGAATATGTTCAGGGTCCTGTTGGTTCCAGACGTGCATCGGTACTGCTTGCCATGAGGTAGCACAGAGAACAGTCTAATGACTTGGGTGGCTGGAGTCTTTGACAATTTTTAGGGCGTTCCACTGACGCTGCCTGGTATAGAGGTCCAGGTTGACAGAGAGCTCGACCCCAGTGATGTACTTGGCCATACACACTACCCTCTGTAGTGCCTTGCGGTCGGATGCTGAGCAGTTCCCATGCCAAGTTGTGATGCAGCTAGTCAAAATGCTCTCAATGATGCATCTGTAGAACCGTTTGAGGATTTGAAGGACCATGCCAAATCTTTTCAGTCTCCTGAGGGGGAAGAGGTATTGTTGTGCCATCTTCATGACTCTGTTGGTGTGTGTGGACCATGATAGATCCTTAGTGATGTAGACACTGAGGAATTTGACGCTCTCGACCTGCTCTACTACATCCCCGTTGATATGAATGGATGCGTGCCTGGCACTCTGTTTCCTGTTGTCCACGATCAGCTCCTTTGTCATGCTGACGTTGAGGGAGAGGTTGTTGTTCTGGCACCACACTGCCAGGTCTCTGACATCCTCCCTGTAGGCTGTATCATCGTTGTCTCTGATCAGGCCTACCACCATTGTGACGTCAGCAAACTTAATGATAGTGTTGGAGTCGTGCATGGCCACGCAGTCGTGTGTGATCAGGGAGTACAGTATGGGACTAAGCACACACCCTTGAGGGGCCCCCGTGTTGAGGGTCAGCCTGCGGAATCTGTTGTTGCCTTCCCTCACCATCTGGGGGCGGCCCGTCAGGAAGTCCACAATCTTGTTGCAGAGGGAGGTGTTCAGTCCCAGTGTCCTTAGCTTAGTGATGAGCTTGGAGGGCACTATGGTGTTGAATGCTGAGCTGAAGTCAATGAACAGCATTCTCACATAGGTCTTCCCCTTGTCTTGTTGCTTTTTGTTCTATGTTGCTCTATCTGTATGCTACGTCTTGCTTGTCCTATGTTGCTCTGTCTCTATGCTATGTCTTGTTTGTCCTATGTTGCTCTGCATGTGCTCACTGCTTAATGATTGTCTATATTGTAATTGTTTTTAATAACCAGCGGTTGAAAATTAGCCGGCTGGCTAAAACCGGCACGTTTACTGAAACGTTGATTAATGTGCACTGTCCCTGTAAAAATCAAATCAACTCAAACTCTTGTCCAGGTGGGAGAGGGCAGTGTAGATGCAAATAAAGATGGCGTCATATATGAATTGGAGTGGGTACAGTGTGTCTGGGATGATGGTGCTGATGTGAGCCATTACCAGCCTTTACAAGCATTTTAAGGTTAAAGATGTGAGTGCTACAGAGCGATAGTCATTTAGACAGGTTACCTTTGTGTTCTTGGGCAGACTGGGTCAGGGAGAGGTTGAAAATGTCAGTGAAGACACTTGCCAGCTGGTCAGCGCCTGCTTTAAGTACACATCCTGGTAATCCGTCTGGCCCTGCGGCCTTGTGAATGTTAACCTGTTTAAAGGTCTTACTCACATCGGCTACGGAGAGCGTGATGACACAGTCATCAGGGATCAGGGATGGAGGATGGAGGAACAGGCGATGAGAACCTCAATCTCTTCTCTGTTGTCGTGGCAATAGCCAGGAAACCAGTGGATGGGCCTGAAAAATATGAAAAAGCTGTTGGAGCAGTACAGCCAAAGATTGTGGATAAATTAAGATGTCCCACTCAGACCGTTTACTATTGAATAAATAGCAGTTCCGGTCTGCTTAATGGGGTGGCTCTCCCATAGGCACCAATGCAATGGCAGCTGGGTCTGGTCTGCTTAGTGAATGTCTCGCTTCCTCTTCTGTCTCTGGTCACAAAAACAACTACTTCCTGAAATCAGACACACAGTTGCAGGGCAGGAGCACTACCTCCAGTGCTCTAGCAATTCAAATATCTTGGCTACACTGACCAATAATGAACTTCCAAGCAAATGCACATTTGCAGATGCATACACATGTAATGTTTCTGAAGTGCTGTGACACGCTAAACTGTGTGTGGTGACTGACTGTTAGCAATCGCTTGTTATAAAACTGATTGTTAGGATCCTCGATGCTGATTGGACAGGCAGCGTTCTTAGCCGTGCTGTATTGGCCTTTATAGGCACACTATGCCTGCTTAACAGTTCCATCTCATAAATTATCACTGCGTCTCATAACAATATCATGTACATTTTGCTGTCCAAATCATCTCTTTTATTTATCTCAACTCACACATTATTTTCATTGTTAATGACAGGGAAGTAGCCAAAGCTCAGTCACATGCTGGCTTTGGGCCATGGGGACATCATCTTACGGCATGTGACTCCTGACCTCCTGTACAGTGTGTGTGTGTGTGTGTGTGTGTGTGTGTGTGTGTGTGTGTGTGTGTGTGTGTGTGTGTGTGTGTGTGTGTGTGTGTGTGTGTGTGTGTGTGTGTGTGTGTGAGAGAGAGAGAGAGAGAGAGAGCGAGAGAGAGAGAGAGACAGGCCAGTGTGAGACAAATAGCCCCCCCCCCCCGCCCATGCAACTCAGAATGCTGAGTGTATGGATTCCTCTCCTAATGGACTAGTAGCCACAGAGACGGTCAGGGTCCTACACAGAGGTCGAACTGTCTTTCAATGCATATATGAATATATTACTTACCCGTCTGTCTGTATCACTATTGGTTTTAAACACCACAATCAGTTTTTTCCCCCAGAGATTTCTGAAAGAATCTTCCCATTTGACACGTACACCTTTTTGTTTTTCATAAAATACAGCAAGGGTTCTGACTTTTCCTTACGAGCCACCACTCCTAGCCCCGCCCTGTCTCCGCAGCAACCAATAGAATGCTGGTAAATATGTGATAAAAAACTCTTGTCAATTTACTGCCAGAGACCTTCATATATATATATATATATATATATCAGAGAGAAAATGAATGACAAATGGTTTGATGAAGAATGTAAAAACCTAAGAAAGAAATTGAGAAACCTACCCAACCAAAAACATAGAGACCCAGAAACTTGGGTCTTGAATCACTAAAACAATACAGAAATACACTATGGAAAAAGAAGGAACAGCATGTCAGGAATCAGCTCAATGTAATTGAAGAATCCATAGACTCAAACCACTTCTAGGAAATTTGGCAAACACTAAACACTTTCACGGCCGTCAAAAGAAGTGGACCAAAGTGCAGCATGGTGAGCATACATTTTCCTTTTATTTTAAAATGTCACCAACAAACGAGAAGCGTACAGGGCTAAGTGCCACTAACAAAGTTAACTACCCACACTGAAGGAGGAAAAAAGGGCTACCTCAGTATGATGCCCAATCAGAGACAACGATAGACGGCTGTCCCTGATTGAGAACCATACCCGGCCAAAACATAGAAATAAAGAAACATAGAACACAAAACATAGAATGCCCATCCCACATCACACCCTGACCTAACCAAATAGAGAAATAAAACGGCTCTCTAAGGTCAGGGCGTGACCAACACGAAGACTTATCTATCCAAAATGGAGATGTATGGATAAACCACTTCTCCAATCTTTTTGGCCCTATATCAAAGAACAAACAGCAAAAACATATTAATGATCAAATACAAATCTTAGAATCAACTCTGAAAGACTACCAGCACCCACTGGATTCTCCAATTACATTGAATCCTCTGTGTATTTATACCTGTGTTTTCTGTCTGTCTGGTTCAGTTCTCCTTGTTTGTCAGGTTTACCAGCATTTGTCCTGTCAGCTCCTGTTTTTTCCCAGCCTCTTTTCCTCGCCCTCCTGGTTTTTGACCCTTGCCTGTCCTGACCCCACCCGCCTGACCACTCTGCCTGACCCTGACCCTGCCTGCCGTCCTGTACCTTTTCTCCACCTCTGGATTAATGAACTCTGCCTGACCCTGACCCTGCCTGCCGTCCTGTACCTTTGCTCCACCTCTGGATTACTGAACTCTGCCTGACCCTGACCCTGCCTGCCGTCCTGTACCTTTGCTCCTACTCTGGATTATCGACCCCTGCCTGCCTTGACCTGTCGTTTGCCTGCCCCTGTTGTTACAATAAACATTGTTGCTTCACACAGTCGGCACTTGGGTCTTACCTTGATTCCTGATAACGGCCCTGTGAAAAGAAATGTGTGTTTTTGCCAATTTTAACCGCACACGTGTTGTTTGTGTACATGGATTTTATGTAATTAGTTTTTCCCCCAACATCACTTTCCACCAATGTGTATAGCAGACCCTCATGCCAAATTGAGTCGAAGGCTTTTTTGAAATCTATAAAGCATGAGAAGAATTTGCTTTTGTTTTGATTTGTTTGTTTGTAAATTAGGGTGTGCAGGGTGAATATGTGGTCTGTCGTACAGTAATTTGGTAAAAAGCCAATTTCACATTTGCTCAGTACATTGTTTTCACTGAAGAAATGTACGAGTCTGCTGTTAATGATAATGCAGAAGATTTTCCCAAGGTTGCTGTTGACCATATCACACTGTAGTTATTGGTCAAAATTGTATCCACTTTTGTGGATTGAGATGATCAGTCCTTGTTTCCAAATATTGGGGAAGATTCCAGAGCTAAGGATGATGTTAACGAGTTTAAGTATAGCCAATTGGAAATTGTGGTTTATTTAGGATACCATCAACACCACATGCCTTTTTCGGTTGTCCTGTAGTTCATTCACTGTAATTGGAGAATCCAGTGGGTTCTGGAGCGACACCTGGAGGGGGTGGAGACAAGTACAAGGACAGGTGAAACAGATCAGGGCGTGAGTGGGGCCGTGGGGTGAGACAGGGATGCAGCTTGAGCCCCACCCTCTTCTACATACAGTGGGGCAAAAAAAGTATTTAGTCAGCCACCAATTGTGCAAGTTCTCCCACTTAAAAAGATGAGAGAGGCCTGTAATTTTCATCATAGGTACACTTCAACTATGACAGAAAAAAAATGAGAAAAAAAAATCCTGAGAATCACATTGTAGGATTTTTAATGAATTTATTTGCAAATTATGGTGGAAAATAAGTATTTGGTCACCTACAAACAAGCAAGTTTTCTGGCTCTCACAGACCTGTAACTTCTTCTTTAAGAGGCTCCTCTGTCCTCCACTCGTTACCTGTATTAATGGCACCTGTTTGAACTTGTTATCAGTATAAAAGACACCTGTCCACAACCTCAAACAGTCACACTCCAAACTCCACTATGGCCAAGACCAAAGAGCTGTCAAAGGACACCAGAAACAAAATTGTAGACCTGCACCAGGCTGGGAAGACTGAATCTGCAATAGGTAAGCAGCTTGGTTTGAAGAAATCAACTGTGGGAGCAAATATTAGGAAATGGAAGACATACAAGACCACTGATAATCTCCCTCGATCTGGGGCTCCACGCAAGATCACAAGAACGGTGAGCAAAAATCCCAGAACCACACGGGGGGACCTAGTGAATGACCTGTAGAGAGCTGGGACCAAAGTAACAAAGCCTACCATCAGTAACACACTACGCCGCCAGGGACTCAAATCCTGCAGTGCCAGACGTGTCCCCCTGCTTAAGCCAGTACATGTCCAGGCCCGTCTGAAGTTTGCTAGAGAGCATTTGGATGATCCAGAAGAAGATTGGGAGAATGTCATATGGTCAGATGAAACCAAAATATAACTTTTTGGTAAAAACTCAACTCGTCATGTTTGGAGGAAAAATAATGCTGAGTTGTATCCAAAGAACACCATACCTACTGTGAAGCATGGGGGTGGAAACATCATGCTTTGGGGCTGTTTTTCTGCAAAGGGACCAGGACGACTGATCCGTGTAAAGGAAAGAATGAATGGGGCCATGTATCGTGAGATTTTAAGTGAAAACTCCTTCCATCAGCAAGGGCATTGAAGATGAAACGTGGCTGGGTCTTTCAGCATGACAATGATCCCAAACACACCGCCCGGGCAACGAAGGAGTGGCTTCGTAAGACGCATTTCAAGGTCCTGGAGTGGCCTAGCCAGTCTCCAGATCTCAACCCCATAGAAAATCTTTGGAGGGAGTTGAAAGTCTGTGTTGCCCAGCAACAGCCCCAAAACATCACTGCTCTAGAGGAGATCTACATGGAGGAATGGGCCAAAATACCAGCAACAGTGTGTGGAAACCTTGTGAAGACTTACAGAAAACGTTTGACCTCTGTCATTGCCAACAAATTGTATATAACAAAGTATTGAGATAAACTTTTGTTAATGACCAAATACTTATTTTCCACCATAATTTGCAAATAAATTCATAAAAAATCCAACAATGTGATTTTCTGGATTTCTTTTCTCATTTTGGCTGTCATAGATGAAGTGTACCTATGATGAAAATTACAGGCCTCTCTCATATTTTTAAGTAGGAGAACTTGCATAACTGGTGGCTGGCTAAATACTTTTTTGCCCCACTGTACATGTCAACAAATTGGGGAGGGCACTAGAACAGTCTGCAGCACCCGGCCTCACCCTACTATAATCTGAAGTCCAATGTCTACTGTTAGCTGATGATCTGGTGCTTCTGTCCCCAACCAAGGAGGGCCCACAGCAGCACCTAGACCTTCTGCACAGATTCTGCCAGACCTGGGCCCTGGCAGTAAATCTCAGTAAGACTAAAATAATGGTGTTCCAAAAAAGGTTGAGTTTCCACAACCACAAATACAAATTCCATCTAGACACAGTTGCCCTAGAGCACACGAGAAACTATACATACCTCATCCTAAACATCAGCGCCAGAGATAATTTCCACAAAGCTGTTAACATCTGAGAGAAAAGGCAAGAAGGGCGTTCTATGCCATCGAAAGGAACATAAAATTCTAAACATCAATTAGGATCTTGATAAAAATACTTGAGTCAGTTATTGAACCCCATTTCCCTTTATGCTTGTGAGGTCTGGGGTCCGCTCACCAACAAAGAATTCACAAAATCGTGCAAACACCAAATTGAGACTATATGCAGAATTCTGCAAAAATATCCTCCGTGTAGAATGTAAAACACCAAATAATGCATGCAGAGCAGAATTAGGCCAATAGCCGCTAATGATCAAAATCCAGAAAAAAAACAGTTCAATTCAAATCAAATCAAAATCAAATTTTATTTGTCACATACACATGGTTAGCAGATGTTAATGCGAGTGTAGCGAAATGCTTGTGCTTCTAGTTCCGACAATGCAGTAATAACCAACAAGTAATCTAACTAACAATTCCAAAACTACTGTCTTATACACAGTGTAAGGGGATAAAGAATATGTACATAAGGATATATGAATGAGTGATGGTACAGAGCAGCATAGGCAAGATACAGTAGATGGTATCGATTACAGTATATACATATGAGATGAGTATGTAAACAAAGTGGCATAGTTAAAGTGGCTAGTGATACATGTATTACATAAGGATGCAGTCGATGATATAGAGTACAGTATATACGTATGCATATGAGATGAATAATGTAGGGTAAGTAACATTATATAAGGTAGCATTGTTTAAAGTGGCTAGTGATATATTTACATCATTTCCCATCAATTCCCATTATTAAAGTGGCTGGAGTTGAGTCAGTGTCAGTGTCAGTGTGTTGGCAGCAGCCACTCAATGTTAGTGGTGGCTGTTTAACAGTCTGATGGCCTTGAGATAGAAGCTGTTTTTCAGTCTCTCGGTCCCAGCTTTGATGCACCTGTACTGACCTCGCCTTCTGGATGATAGCGGGGTGAACAGGCAGTGGCTCGGGTGGTTGATGTCCTTGATGATCTTTATGGCCTTCCTGTAACATCGGGTGGTGTAGGTGTCCTGGAGGGCAGGTAGTTTGCCCCCGGTGATGCGTTGTGCAGACCTCACTACCCCCTGGAGAGCCTTACGGTTGAGGGCGGAGCAGTTGCCCGTACCAGACGGTGATACAGCCCGCCAGGATGCTCTCGATTGTGCATCTGTAGAAGTTTGTGAGTGCTTTTGGTGACAAGCCGAATTTCTTCAGCCTCCACCTAAAGGGAAGTGATTCCCAAACCTTCCATAACAAAGCCATCTCCTACAGAGAGATGAGCCTGGAGAAGAGTCCCCTAAGCAAGCTGGTCCTGGGGCTCTGTTCACAAACACAAACAGACTCCTGTCACGTTCTGACCTTAGTTCCTTTTTTATGTCTTTATTTTAGTTGGTCAGGGCGTGAGTTGGAGTGGGCATTCTATGTTGTTATTCTATGTTTGTATTTATATGTGTTTGGCCTGGTATGGTTCCCAATCAGAGGCAGCTGTCAATCGTTGTCTCTGATTGAGAACCATACTTAGGCAGCCTGGTTTCGCCCTTGAGTTGTGGGTAGTTGTTTTCTGTCTCTGTACCAGACAGGACTGTTTCGTTTGTTCCGTTTTGTTCTAGTGTTCAGTGTAATTAAAAGATCATGAACACGTACCACGCTGCACCTTGGTCCTCTCCTTCTTCCACCAACGATAACCGTTACAGAACTACCAACCACAAAAGGACCAAGCAGCGTGGTAAGAAGGAAGAATGGACATGGGAGGAGATCCTGGCCAGAAGGGATCGCCTACCATGGGAACAGGTGGAGGCAGCCAGGAGAGCGGAGGCAGCAGGAGAGGTGAACCAGCGGTACGAGGGAACACGGCTGGCAAGGAAGCCCGAGAGGCAGCCCCAAAAATGTATTGGGGGTGGTCACGTGGAGATTGGCAAAGTCAGGTAGGAGACCTGAGCCAACTCCCCGTGCTTACCGTGGAGAGAGAGTGACCGGGCAGGCACCGTGTTATGCAGTGAAGCACAAGGTGTCCCCAGTGCATCGAGACAGGAGGGATGAAGCCAGCTCAGCGCATCTCGTCTCCAGTGCGTCTCCTCGGTCCGTGTTATATGGCACCAGCCCTAAGCACTGTGTCTCCCGTGGGTCTGCACAGCCCAGTGCGTCCTGTGCCTGCGCCCTGCAAGTTCCGGGCTAAAATCAACATCCAGCCAGGATGGGTTGTTCAGGCCCTTAGTTCGAGACCTCCAGTGCGCCTCCACGGACCGGTCTATCCTGTGCCTCCTCCAAGGACCAGGCCTCCAGTAGATCTCTCCAGCCTGGTGAGCACTGTGCCTGTTCTAAGAACCAAGTCTCCTGTATGTCCCTCCAGTCCGGATCTGCCAGAGCCTCCCTCCAGTCCGGACGCTCCAGAGCCTCCCTCCAGTCCGGACGCTCCAGAGCCTCCCTCCAGTCCGGACACTCCAGAGTCTCCCTCCAGTCCGGACGCTCCGGAGTCTCCCTCCAGTCCGGACGCTCCAGAGCCTCCCTCCAGTCCGGACGCTCCAGAGCCGCTCGTCAGTCCCCACAGAGCCCCAGGACAGCAACACAATTAGACCCAACCAAATCATGAGAAAACAAAAAGATAACTACTTGACACACCGGAAAGAATGTAAAAAAAAGAAGCAAACTAGAATGCTATTTGGCCCTAAACACAGAGTACACAGTGGCAGATTACCTCACCATTGTGACTGACCCAAACGTAAGGAAAGCGTTGACTATGTACAGACTCAGTGAGAATAGCCTTGCTATTGAGAAAGGCCTCCGTAGGCAGACCTCTCTCAAGAGAAGACAGGATATGCGCATGGTCAAAACATATTGATACAACAGTAGCTAAGATGGGGAGAAGTCTGTCCATAATAAAGCCCTGCTCTACCTTCTTAACAGCACTATCAACAAAGCAGGTTCTACAGGCTCTAGTTCTGTCACACCTGGACCACTGTTCAGTCGTGTGGTCAGGTGCAGAACAGGGCAGCACGGCTGGCCCTTGGATGTACACATAGCACAAACATTAATTATATGCATGTCAATCTCTCCTGGCTCAAAGTGGAGGAGAGATTGACTTCATCACTACTTGTATTTACGAGAGATATTGATATGTTTAAAGTACCGAGCTGTCTGTTTAAATGACTACCACACAGCTCAGACACCCATGCATACCCCACAAGACATACCACCAGAGGTCTCTTCACAGTCCCCAAGTCCAGAACAGACTATGGGAGGCACACAGTACTACATAGAGTCATGACTACTACAGGTAACTACAGGTAACTGATGCAGTAGAATCAGATTTAAAAAACAGATTAAAAAACACCTGGAACAGCGGGGACTGTGAAGCAATGCAAACATAGGCACATTGTATAACTGCATACATTTTGCTGGACCCCAGAAAGAGTAGCTGCTGCCATGGGGATCCATAACAAAATACAAATACATTGCCCACAAAATGAGGTGGAAACTGAGCTGCACTTCCTACCCTCCTACCAAATGTATGACCATAATAGAGACAAATATTTCCCTCAGATTACACAAGCCCACAAAGAATTAGAAAACAAATCAAATGTTGATAAACTCCCATTTCGTTTGGGTGAAATACGACAGTGTGCCATTTTTAGCAGCAAGATTTGTGACCTGTTGCCACAAGAAAAGGGCAACAACTGTAGAACAGACACCATTGTAAATATAACCCATATTTATGTTTATTTTAGTTTCCCTTTTGTACTTTAACTATTTGCACATCGTTACAACACTGTATATAGACTTAATATGACATTTGAAATGTCTTTATTTGTTTGTAACTTTTCTGAGTGTAATGTTTACTGTATTTTTTTTACATTTAGTTTTTACTTTTGTTTCACTTGCTTTGGCAATGTTAACATATGTTTCCCATGCCAATAAAGCCCCTTATATTGAAATTGAGAAAGATAGAGAGTATGGATAAACTGACAAGATACATGTCTCTCTGCCCAAACAACAGGAGTTGTCCACAAAGCAGCATATTATTGTAATATTTATTGAATATTCAATGAGGGTTGTTGACGTCAATCGCATGTATTCAATGGAGAGAGATCCGATATAGTGTTTTTGCTCAAAATTGTCAGTACACTCGTACGAATTTAAGCATTACGAAACTTATATTCGATCAACTAAACCTCACGTATGAAATAAGCCACAATGTTTTGTTTTTGACTAAAGTCGACACTCTCATTCGTCTCTATACAAAAACTCCCTTGCTTGGTGGGCAAAACAACGCCACCTGCTGGAGGGAGACAGATTTTCCGCTGAGTTGGGCCTCTCTTCCCTACAGTCATTGCCGGGCGGAGACGAAGGAAGGAAGCAGTAATTTAAATGCATGGCGAATAGTTTGGTGACAGAATGTCGTTTGGATGGTTGATCATATTTAATTAATTTGATCGCACACGCTAATAACTTCACCAACCGTGTTTGTGGCAGCTAGCTATTGTGTCATAAGTAGCTACCAGCCAAGTTAGCCCACAGACTGCAGCAACACAGTGGACTGATCGGGTCTGATAGCTCAGCCAGCCAGCCAGAAGTGAGGACAGCTCGGCTCTTTCAGATATCTTGTCATGGAGGACCCATTTGACAGTGGTAAGGAATAATGATGACGCTTCCTAGCTGCTCCCCATAATTTCCAGCCAGCCACAATTTCTGTAGTAACGTTAGTTAGTTGGCTAACTAGCATTTTAGCTAGCGGACGGATACCTACATAACGTTCCAAGTCAACAAGTGTCAGGCTGTTGACAGCCAGGCAGCAGTTTTGGGTCAACTAATCAGCATTCATACACTTGTAATGATGGGTACGTTAGCTGATAGAAACATGACTAGCTACGCCTGGCCTTGGAGTATAGCTAAATTAAAATAGCCAGTGTATCTCTGACAGAGTTTGCCTGAGTAGACTGTGATCTGTAGCTTTAATTCTCAGTGTGACATTCACTTGGGGACACATTCCCCAGTCCGGTTGAGCCAAGAGTTAACTTTTGACTCTTTTCAGCCGAGGGCCTATATATTTAATCCATTAAAGCAGTGTTACTCACAATTTTTTTGTAAGTGGGCTGCACACATCTTTCATTTGTTGTACTTCTATTTCCAATATTAACAATGATCAATTCAGAGCAAATTCAGAGAAATTGAGCACATGTAAATATAAACATACACACACACCAAATAGGCTACATCACATGTATAAGACCCATAAGTTGGATGAGTGAAAATGTCCCTTCTGCTCCTTGACTGAATTCATTCTAAATGTATAGTCTGTTGTTGCTGTCCTTGCGAGGCAAACCAGGTATGCATTGGCCAATCTGTTTTTATGTTTTTATTTCACAATGTTCATTGTTGAAAATGTTGTTTCACATGAATAAGTGCTGACAAAAATTGTCACCCTTTGCACACACTGCTTCAGACGTGGATACTATGAGTCTGACACAAGGCCCCAGAAACATCTGATCTTAGTTCACCTTGTAATGTGTCATTGGCCTCCACTATCTCACTCTCTAGTCCAGCACGGTCAGGACAGAGGGCTGTAATGACTGGGGTCAGAGATGACACTATCTCACTCTCTAGTCCAGCACGGTCAGGACAGAGGGCTGTAATGACTGGGGTCAGAGATGACACTATCTCACTCTCTAGTCCAGCACGGTCAGGACAGAGGGCTGTAATGACTGGGGTCAGAGATGACACTATCTCACTCTCTAGTCCAGCACGGTCAGGACAGAGGGCTGTAATGACTGGGGTCAGAGATGACACTATCTCACTCTCTAGTCCAGCACGGTCAGGACAGAGGGCTGTGATGACTGGGGCCAGCAATGACACTGGCACATGAAAGAGGTTCTTAATAACGTTATCTTTGAATCTAGACTCAAACTCAAACTCTTCCAACACATGCACAAATGCATCATAGCTAAAATGTTGCAGTATGTCTGGGTCGGATGTGGTGACTGCTCTGAGTAATGGGAAATTAAGAAATAGTCTTGTCAGGTATGAACTGTGTGGTGATTTTATTTTGAAATGCACCACACGCAGCATTTTGCATAGAGTTTTAGCTTTCCCTTAGAGTTGGGGATTCATTGTTCAGGTGAAGTCAGTTCAAAAAGCCAGCTTTAATATCCACTGTGGATCATCCAGCTCAGGCTCCTCTGGCATTGCTTGCAACAAATTCACGGATTTGAGGAAAAATCTTTCCAAAACTCTGCCACCAGACAGCCATATCACCGCATTATAAAATATCATGTCGCTGTATTCTGTCTGGGTTTCCTCCAGCAACTGGCAGAATTGCCGGTGATTCAGTGCCCTCGCAGTAATAATGTTCACCACGCGCACGACTTGCTGCATCAAATTCTGTACGTCACGATACGTCACACTTTGAGTTTAGCCACAAGTGCTTCCTGATAAATGATTCAATGAAACGGGAATATCCTCTCTCTTGCAGAGTTGCAGTCCCTTAATTTGCTTTAAAATAGCTTCCCTGTTTGTGAAATCAGCATACAATATTTAGGCTGAGGCCAAAAAAACATTATTTTACATTGTCGTGTCTGTGAAGGCCGCCTTGTTTCTTGCGAGTATCCTAGAAATCTCATGTGTTGCCTCTGTCGTTTTTCTCTGCAACAGCGTTAGATCTGTTTATTTGTTTTTGTCCTTTGAGTAGCGCTTGTTGTTTCGGCGGTTGCTTTGTGGCAGATATTTTTTGTCATGGTGTGACTGGAAATGTCGCTATAAATCTGCTCGTTTAAAACAATTGACTGCCTTCTGGCAAATAAGACAAAGTGAGCTAGTCCCACCATGCAGCACAACACAAAATCTTCTGTCCATTTCTCTTGGAACTTTCTGTGTTCTTGAATCGACCGTATCCTTCTTTTAGCCACCGGAGCCACATTAGCTAGCTGCGTTTCCCCCCGTTATCTTCCTGATTTTCTGGTGGTTGTTTTATCATAGCTGTCACGTTGTTCTCCAGCTCTTCCCCCTCATTTTCATTGTCAATAGATTTACGTTTATTTTTTTTACAATGATCCATGTCGACCAGACTGCAAAATTAGCTAGTAGTAAACTGATATGTGTCAGTCGCCGTAGCTGAGCAGTTGCGTTCCATTTCGGCCTTTCTGTTAAACAGCTGCGCTATAATGCCATCTATTTGCTGTCCAGGGAACAATAGATATATTCAATGAAGTGAATCAGTCCTGCATTAAATAGTACCCGTCAACAGTGAAGAGGTGATACCGGCAAACTGGCCTTCTAGGCAGAGTTCCTCTGTCCAGTGTCTGTTCTTTTGCCCATCTTAATCTTTTATTTTTATTGGACAGTCTGAGATATGGCTTTTTCTTTGCAACTCTGCCTAGAAGGCCAGCATTCCGGAGTTGCCTCTTCACTAATGAGGCTGGTGTTTTGCGGGTACTATTTAATGAATGCTGCCAGTTGAGGACTTGTGAGGCATCTGTTTCTCAAACTAGACACTCTAATCTACTTGTCCTCTTGCTCAGTTGTGCACCGGGGCCTCCCACTCCTCTTTCTATTCTGGTTAGAGCCAGTTTGCGCTGTTCTGTGAAGGGAGGTTGCTGATAATGGGCCTATATTCCATAAAGAAATCAGCTGTTTCCAGCTACAATAGTAATTTACAACATTAACAATGTCTACATTGTATTTCTTATCAATTTGATGTTATTTTAATGGACAAAAAATTCGCTTTTCTTTCAAAAACAAGGACATCTCTAAGTGACCCCAAACTTTTGAACGGTAGTGTACATTTCAGCCTACTAATACTTAATTATTTTGTATATTTTTTAAATAGGCCCTATTATATTTCTAAATTCTAATCAAATTCGCTAGCCTATAATGCTAACTTTGTAGGCTGCATATGCTGTACCAGCATCGCATGTTCTCTCCCAGCTTCATGGTCTGAATGACGTGCGTAATTCCAGTTTGTATAATACAATACAGTAACGTAATACAGTCCAGACCAAAAAAGATTAGCCTCCTGGAACTTGTTTAATTTATTTACCCAATGGGCTATGTTTATGTCTATGGGCTTTTATGTTTTTCTGTTGTGTGTAATGTGTGGTATCCTATATATCATAGGTGATATATGAATGATGGCACAATCATTCGGGCTTGGGCTCATAAAATGTATTTAATGTAGGGGTCATAAAATGTCTTTAATGAATGGCTCAGGTAGCATCAGACTTTAATTTTCATGCTGATCAAAGCTCTAATGAAATTCAGACATATTTATATGCTTTAGAATGACACTAACGATTTTGGCCGAAAATACAGTTTTATCCCGGGTGAAAGGGGATTTATTCTCGGGATGCATGGAACATTTGTAAAATACCAGGAAAATATTAAACCCTACTACTCAGGAAAGTGAGGAAACACAACTCAGATTGGTTTAGCCCACTGGGTTATATGCCAAGGTAAAGCCTGTCTTGAGTTTATTTCTAATGTGATGCAAGCTGGATGTTTTTTTCTTCCAGTCGTCATCAGAGGACCGTTGTATGTGTGCATGTATTAGCCAGCATTCTAAAATATATTTTACTCTTGTGGATTTCTATTCCTTTGCTACTACTGCTATCACTCACTGATAACAACAAAATGCAAATAATTCCAGTAGTTTGGTCTTTCTGGTTCCTCTCCTGTGTGTAGGTGAAAATAGCATTTTTGGGCAGGCGATCTTAATCTTTGTCCCAAAAATACTTCTGACTCGCCTCATGGGCAAGTGCCTTTCTCAGACCTTAATGTCTATCCCTGTGAAATGTAATAGACATTTGGTGTTAGTTGTAGGTGGAGATGTTACATGTATCTCCTGTAAATAACAACAATCATTGATCAAATGAGTCAGAATTGGATATGTAGTCCACAATTTTCTGCTACTCAAAGATGCTATCTCCTCTTGTTTTGGTTACTCAGGCCAGCCTAGGCCAAGCAGTGTGTAGTGTTATTGACAGTCTGTGACTGCTTTAGCTTAGTGCATTTGTTTATCTGTTCTAAAAGCACATCGAGCTGTTGGAGACACGCCGAGCCCTGTTCAACACACGCACTAGCAACTGCAAGTGACACACCCGAGAAGGCAGGCTCGTTATGTCACAGTTGAGTTTATCCTACCCAACTCAATCATATTTTATTTTCCTCTTAATTCAGTCAACTGGTTACTTGTTCAGGCCTGTACATTTGATTGGGCTCCTTATCCCATCTCTGTGGTGTGTCATGACATTGGCCTGGGGGTAGGTTTATGACAGTCATAAATAACTCTTTCCCCCTTTTTTCATCTCTACCCTACTGATGTTACATTTGCAAAACCCTTGGTTAACAGAGAGATTCTGGGAACATCAGAAGGTGGGGGGAAATTAACTATATTCTGGTAATCCGACCAATTCAACAAATGCAGTGGTACTTAATGAATATGATGTCAGTTCGGTTGTCATCTGAGACATTCTCATCAATGAAAAGATGACATAAACTCTACAGTGGAAAGTCTACACATCAGAGTTATCGGATTCACATGGAATTGTTGTTCAATTTAAATGTTTGAATATGAAATTATTCGTGATGGGATGAAATGTGATTTTAGCTTCTAAAATGTGAGATTTGGGTTTTCATAAGGTAGGGCTCTGCTCAACCCTGTGAAGGGACATGGGCTATAAAAAATTCAAACACGCCCTCCTCTCTCTTCCTATATAAAGCCTTGACGACAATATAACCTCTTGTTCCGAGGATGTGAGGACGACGGTCCGATGTCAGAATGGTTCAGATAATAACTACAGAACGAAGCCAACATCATCGTGAGCTTTGGTTGCGAATGGTATGAACTTTGAACTCTTATTCACCACAGAAGTGATACCTCCTAGCCGTTGAGTTAGCAACAGCCGCTGCAAACGAGGGTTAGGAAGGAACAGACAGAGTATCCCGTCTATCACACAACGACGTTACTACAACGTATTCAATTTACTCGGTTGGGCAACACGGCCTTCCATCTACCACCAACCTACCGAAGCGCAGCTCAGTGTAAATATTTATTGCATTTTCCTTTTCCAAATGGGCGGTAATTTAGAATGCATAAGATACTGTATTTACGATAGCACAGCTTCGCCCTTTGTTCCTCAGTCTTCCCGCTCTTTCACTCAAACCCAGCCCTTTTCTTTTGTGTAACCAGCTGTCATATCTGTTCCGCCCGCTAGGGACATTTTCCTTTATGACGTAATTTGTAATCAAGTTATGATTTAAATATGTGTATGTGTAATTCTGTGTGATTAGTTAGGTATTTAGTAAATAAATAATTAAACCCAATTTTGTATTGTTGATTCAACTTGTTAGCCAGGGTTCGTGCAGATAACCAAGAATTTACAACTTTCAGATGAGACTGAATTAAGATGACGATTAATATTGACTGCTATTAATGTAAAATATTACTAGGTCTTTAAGAGTTTATTCGGAAGATAAAAGCTCTATAAATATTATTTTGTGGTGCCCGGACTCTCTAGTTAATTACATTTACATGATTAGCTCAATCAGGTAATATTAATTACAGAGAAATTATTTTATAGAATAGCATGTCATATCACTTAATCTGGCATAGCCAAAGACACGACAGGTGTGTATGTGTGTGCGTGTGTGCTTAACCTGATAAGGACCAGAAGGTTCTTTCTGTCGGCTCAGTAGCACTGACTGTACTCTCCTGCTCTAGCTCTGTGCTGTCTTCTTTATGGCTCAACAGCTTTATTACAGCAAATAAAGGACTTCTGTCTTTTCGGATTAGAACACAGACACACACACTACTAGTCAATAGACACAGCTGTCTTTCTCTGTGGGGGCTTTTTCATTAAAGCTTATAATTGACTATTTGAAAAATATTCCAAGTATGTTATTTCATTAGCCTAGCCTGCCACAATTCAGAATGCACAAGGCCTTTGTGAAAAGCCTAACTGATGGGGGGAATCCTGTCCTGGACATTGAGTGCACTAGTAGGCCTATGTATGGAGCTGAAATGTCCAGAGGTTATGCCTTGTTCAGCTGACAGACAGTCAGGTTGTTTTCACTCAAACACAGCTTCACCTACTTGGCCTTATATACCCTGCACTGGCCTCAAACTTCAGGTCTGCGTGGCTCTAGTTAAGTGGTGTAAGCTATAGGACAAACATATGTCTGTGTATGTTTGGTGAAAACAGGAAAAGTGTGGTGAGCTGCTGCTGACACTTTCCATTTCACTGCTGCTTCCGTTACAGCCCTTGCTGTTTCAGTTTGAGGTGCCGTCATTTTGGTCTGAATAACAGATACCACATTTATAGAACACCTCATTTGACACTATAATACTAGTTGTTCTAACATGGCATTAGGTCTGTCGGGTTGGTGTGAGTCAGAAAATCTAAGGTTGTTATGGTTCTTCTTTTGATCTGGGTATTATTTACATAGGCCTGATATTCAGCTCCATATTATTAGGAGCAAGACTGTCTGCAGTGCTGCAGACCAGTTGACCTCTGAATCAGAATTATGTCTGCTGCAGGAAGAGATAGGGGAAACTGATGGCTTCATTCTCTTGTTAACTTAGTGTAGGCAGCTCGGCCCTACCAACACGCACGCTTTCCCACAATGGAAAACACAATGGAATATACACGGTACACCCACTATTCACACACACGCTGGGACTTCAGAATACTTGCTCTTCACTTAGCCTACACGGTACACCCACTATTCACACACACGCTGGGACTTCAGAATACTTGCTCTTCACTTAGCCTACACGGTACACCCACTATTCACACACACGCTGGGATTTCAGAATACTTGCTCTTCACTTAGCCTACACGGTACACCCACTATTCACACACACGCTGGGACTTCAGAATACTTGCTTATATACTTGCTTAATACTTATACAGTTTGACAACTGTTGTTATTATTGAATTAGAGAGTTGAGCGTTTGTCTGTAGAGACACAGGGGATAATCAATAGAAATGGAGCCACACACACATTTTATTGAACGTGTGTGTGTGTATTAACCTTTTTGTTTGTGTAACCAGAGCGAGCATCCCTGCCCAGGAACATGATAGAGAACACTATGTTTGAGGAGGAACCTGATGTGGTGGACCTGGCTAAAGACTCTACAGCCTTCCCGGTAATTACATACTATACAGCACTGACATTAACCCATCCACCCATCAGTTGTATCGTCTCTTCTAACTGTTTGACTTTTTCCAGATTTTCACATTGTCCCCCCTCTTCCACCTCCCTCCAGGCGTTGGAACCAGATGAGGTGGTGTACGAGCCCCGTAGCTCCCGTCTGCTGGTGCGAGGTCTGGGAGAGAACGACCTGGACGATGAGGAGGAGGACTATGAGTCGTCAGCCCGCCTACTCGGCATGTCCTTCATGAACAGAAGCTCCACCCACAATTCTAGCTCCTCCCCTTACAACAGACAGGCTCCACCCAGGTCCTTTTTACTTTTCAAACCCAATCAAACTTTATTTAAAGTGAATTTAAACATCCCAGTACACTTCACAGTAAATTAAAAACAAACATAAACAGTAATATTATATTTATAGATTTGTAAATACTGTTTTTTGTTTTTTGGCCAGGTTATGTTCCTGCCCCTCGGCTCGAATGCTGGTGGTGGGCGTGTTCATCTTGGTACTGGTCGCATCCATGGCGATGGCTCTCTACTTCCTGCCTGGCTGTACCTTCACTAAGGTAGGGGTGTGTGTGTTGGAGTGTCGGGGGTTTGTCGGGGGTTATGTGAAAAGTGTGTGGCTCCTGCATTGGCCTCCACAGGTACGGGAAGTGGTACCAGTGCCAAAAGGGCAAGATGGTATGTGTATACAGTTGAAGTTGGAAGTTTACATACACCTTAGCCAAATACATTTAGCCAAATACATTTTCACAACTCCTGACATTTAATCCTAGTAAAAATACCCTGTCTTGGGTCAGTTAGGATCACCACTTTATTTTAAGAATGTGAAATGTCAGAATAATAGTAGAGAGAATTATTTATTTCAGCTTTTATTTCTTTCATCACATTCCCAGTGGGTCATAAGTTTACATACACTGAATTATTATTTTGTAGTATTGCCTTTAAATTGTTTAACTTGAGTCAAACGTTTCGTGTAGCCTTCCACAAGCTTCCCACAATAAGTTGGATGAATTTTGGCCCATTCCACCTGACAGAGCTGCTGTAAATGAGTCAGGTTTGTAGGCCTCCTTGCTCGCTCACGCTTTTTCAGGTCTGCCCACACATTTTCTATAGGATTGAGGTCAGGGCTTTGTGATGGCCACTCAAATACCTTGACTTTGTTGTCCTTAAGCCATTTTGCCACAACTTTGGAAGTATGTTTGTGGTTAATGTCCATTTGGAAGACCCATTTGCGACCAAGCTTTAACTTCCTGACTGATGTCTTGATGTTGTTTCAATATATCCACATACTTTTCCTGCCTCATGCTGCCATCTATTTTGTGACGTGCACCAGTCCTTCCTGCAGCAAAGCACCCCCACAACATGATGCTGCCACCCCCGTGCTTCACGGTTGGGATGGTGTTTTTCAGCTTGCAAGCCTCCCCCTTTTTCCTCCAAACATAACGATGGTCATTATGGCCAAACAGTTATATTTTTGTTTCATCAGACCAGAGGACATTTCTCCAAAAAGTATGATCTTTGTCCCCATGTGCAGTTGCAAACCGTCTGTCTTTTTATGGCGGTTTTGAAGCTGTGGCTTCTTCCTTGCTGAGCGGCCTTTCAGGTTATGTCGATATAGGACTCGTTTTACTGTGGATATAGATGCTTTTGTACTTGTTTCCTCCAGCATCATCTGCTGTTCTGGGATCGATTTGCACTTTCCCACCAAAGTACGTTCATCTCTAGGAGACGGAACGCGTCCCCTTCCTGAGCGGTATGATGGCTGGTGATACCATGGTGTTTATACTTGCGTACTATTGTTTGTACAGATGAACGTGGAACCTTCAGGCATTTGGAAATTGCTCCCAAGGATGAACCAGACTTGGGTAGGTCTCCAATTTTTTTTCTGAGGTTTTGGCTGATTTCTTTTGATTTTCCCATGATGTCAAGCAAAGAGGCACTGAGTTTGAAGGTAGGCCTTGAAATACATCCACAGGTACACCTCCAATTGACTCAAATGATGTCAATTAGCCTATCAGAAGCTTCTAAAGCCATGACGTTATTTTCTGGAATTTTCCAAGCTGTTTAAATGCACAGTGAATTTAGTGTATGTAAACTTCTGACCCACTGGAATTGTGATTAAGTGAAATAATCTGTCTGTCAACAATTGTTGGAAAAATGACTTGTGTCATGCACAAAGTAGATGTCCTCACCGACATGCCAAAACTATAGTTTGTTAACAAGAAATGTGTGGAGTGGTTGAAAAACGAGTTTTAATGACTCCATCCTAAGTGTATTTAAACTTCAGACTTCAACTGTATACACGGTGCCTTCAGAAAGTATTCATACATCTGGACTTATTCCACATTTTGTTGTGTTACAGCCTGAATTTAAAATGCATTAAATTGCCTCGTACCTCTGCACATTGATCTGGTACTGGTACTCCCTGTATATAGCTCCATTCTTGTGTATTTTATTTTATTCCTCTCGTGTTCGTTACTATTTTATTTAGGATTATTTTTGCATTGTTGGGGAAGGTTCGTAAGCAAGCATTTCATTGTCAAGTCTATACCAGTTGTATTCGGCGCATGTGATAAATATAATTTGATTTCAAACATGTATTTTTTTTTCTCACGCATCTCCACACATTACCCCAGAATGACAAGGGAAAACAAGTTTTTAGACATTTTAGCAAATTTATCAAAAAATGAAATACAGACATCACATTTCCCTAAGTATTTACTCCACTGAATTAATACATGTTAGAATCACCTTTGGCAGTGATTACAGCTGTGAGTCTTTCTGGGTAAGTCTCTAAGAGCTTTGCACACCTGGATTGTACATTATTTGCAAATTTTTCTCAAATTATTCAAACCCTGTTTTAGGTTATTGTCCTGCTGAAAGGAGACTGTGTCTCCCAGTGTCTGTTGGAAAGCAGACTGAACCAAGTTTTTCTTTAAGATTGTGCCTGTGCTCTATTCCGTTTATTTTTATCCCCCAAAAACTTGCTAGTACTTTCCGATGACATGCATACCCATAACAAGATGAAGCCACCAACATGCTTGAACATATGAAGAGTGGTACTCAGTGATGTGTAGGATTTGCCCCAAACATAATGCTTTGTATTCTGGACATAAAGTTCATTTCTTTGCCAAGTTTTTGCACTTTTACTTTAGTGCCTTAGGATGCATGTTTTAGAATATTTATATTCTGTTCAGGCTTCCTTCTTTTCACTCTGTAATTTAGGTTAGTATTTTAGAGTAACTACAATGTTAATGATCCATCCTATCACAGCCATTAAACACTGTACCTGTTTATAAAGTCACCATTGGTCTCATGGTGAAATCCCTGAGTGGTTTCCTTCCTCTCTGGTAACTGAGTTAGGAAGGACTCCTGTATCTGTATAGTGGCTGGGTGTATTGATACACCATCAAAGTGTAATTATTAACTTCACCATGATCAAAGGAATATTCAATGTCTGCTTCTTTTTATTTTTCCCATCTAGAAGGTGCCCTTCTTTACGAGGCATTGGAAATCCTCCCAGGTCTTTGTAGTTGAATCTGTTCTTGAAATTCACTGTTCGACTGAGGGACCTTACAGATAAGTGTATGTGTGGGGTACAGAGTTGAGGTAGTCATTCAAAAACCATGTTAAACACAATTATTTCACACAGAGTGAGTCCATGCATCTTGATACGGTATGTGACTTGTTAAGCACGTTTACTCCTGAACTTATTTAGACTTGCCATAACGAAGGGGCTGAATACTTACTGACTCAAAACATTTCAGCTCTAATTTGGAATTAATTTGTAAAAAAAAATTTAAAACATAATTCCACTTTGACATTCTGGGGTATTGTGTGTGTGTGTGTGTGTAGTGCAGTGACACACATTGTCAATTGAATCAATTTAAAATGCAGGCTGTAACACAACAAATACTTTCTGAAGTAACTGTGTATATTCACTGTGTTGATCCTCTTTCTCCCCAGGCTGGCTGTGGTAAGGCTAACTCCTCCATTCCTATGGAGCCATCCTATCCTAACAGCACCAATGGGGAGCTGTTTCCCTGGAATGAGCTCCGACTCCCAGCCAGTGTACGGCCTGTGAACTATGACCTCTCCTTGACCCCTAACCTGACTTCCATGACCTTCACTGGCCGCACTGTCATCAACATGACAATACTACACGACACCAAGCGCATAGTTCTGCACAGCTCTGAACTCATTATCACCAAGGCAACCTTCCAGGTAGTCTATGATCAGCCGTGCCATTGCTATTTACTCGAAAATAATATGAAGAGAAATAAATCTTTATAGGTTTCGATTTTTAACTGTAATTATTCTGATATTAATGCACAGTGTGTAACTGTCTCACTAGCAGTGTAGAGAGAGTAAGATTTGCTTCCCCTGTGAAGATAAATTGTTTTCCCTATGGTGATGTTTTCCCTAGATGGTGATGTTTTCCCTAGATGGTGATGTTTTCCCTAGATGGTGATGTTTTCCCTAGATGGTGATGTTTTCCCTAGATGGTGATGTTTTCCCTAGATGGTGATGTTTTCCCTAGATGGTGATGTTTTCCTTGCTCAATAATGTTTTATTAGATGAAGTTTTACCTTATTAAATGCTGTTTTTACTATAACCCTTCCAGGTTGGAGAGGATAAGAGTGTTGAGGTGAAGGTGTTGGAGTATAAACCATGGCAGCAGATAGCTGTCAGCTTCCTAGAGGATCTGAAGGTAGGCCAGGTGTGTGTGTTAACGTTGGACTACGCAGCCAACCTCTCACACACCTATGACGGCTTCTACAACAGCTCCTACAACGACAAGACTGGAGCCAAGAGGTAAGCAAAATTATTTTAAAAACTATGTACTAAAGTTTGCTCTAAAAATAACATAACTCCAGGTGAATGCAGTGAGATGCATTCTGTAATAGTGTGTAAACTTGACAATGTTTGTTGACGTAGTAAACTACAACTCCAGTTTGAGCCTCTCTGTGTGTGACTCTGGCCACCCTCTCCTCAGGGTCCTAGCTGCCACCCAGTTTGAGCCCCAGGCAGCCAGGAAGGCCTTCCCCTGTTTTGACGAGCCGGCTTTTAAAGCCACTTTCCTGGTCAGGATCACAAGGGAGCCTGGATACATCACTCTGTCCAACATGCCCCAGGTACTGTGTGTGTGTGTGTGTGTGTGTGCTTGAGAGTTTGCCTGCACCAGTGTATTTTTAAGTGGTAAACCTGCATCAATACATTACAAAATCAAATACGTGATATCAAGTGATTACTGGAGACACTTGACATGAAGAATGCCAGTGATTAAATAATCTGTTAATATAACTGTTGTTGTGTTCCCCAGGCTAAGACGACTACATTACCCAGCGGCCTATTGGAGGATGAGTTTGAGCAGACTGCCGTTAATATGAGCACCTACCTGGTGGCCTTCATCGTAGCCAACTTCACCAGCATTACTAGAAACGTCTCCAATACACTGGTACGTACAGAATCCCTGCCTCACAATCTATTCACACTATTTATATGACCTGCAAAACACTGGAATGCAACTGTCTACTCTGTGCCTATCCCCCTATTTTGGGATCTATTGTATTTATTCCATGTCTATGGTGTGTGTGTGTGTTCTAGGTGTCAGTGTACTCTGTGCCAGAGAAGAAGGAACACACACACTATGCTCTGGACACAGCCTCCACGCTGCTGCACTTCTACAACACCTTCTTTCACATCGACTACCCTCTGAGGAAACTAGGTGAGAGGTGACTCAAAGACACAACACACAGACACTCAGCCTTCACACAATAAACTCATCGATTTGGGATAAAATAAAAAATAAAAATCAATTTTGGATTAAGGCTGTAATGTAACAAAATGTAGAACAAGTCAAGGGTTCTGAATACTTTCTGAATGTATTCAGAACCCTTGACTTGTATTGTAGATTCATTTGAAAATGTGTGAGAAAAGTGTAATATTTTCGATAATGAGACACAAAATATGCCTTGGTATTTACCCCTCCACCTTTCCGTCCCTCTCTCTCTACTCTTCCTTCCTTCTCTCCACCTCCTCCAGACCTGGTTGCTATCCCAGACTTTCTGGCAGGGGCGATGGAGAACTGGGGTCTGATCACCTTTAGAGAGACCAGCCTGCTGGTGGGAAACCAGTCCTCTCCTCTCGACAAACAACTCATCGCTAACGTCGTAGCCCACGAGCTCGCTCACCAGGTGTGTGTTTGTCTGATGTGTTTGTGTGTGTGTGTGTAGGCTACTATAAGGTGATGGAACATATGTGTATGTATCTCAGCAGTCTTAATGCTGTTTTGATGTTTGGTCATAAAACTGTTCTAATTCCGTTGTAATGTTGTGTGTCAGTGGTTTGGGAACCTGGTGACGATGCGTTGGTGGAATGACCTGTGGCTGAACGAAGGCTTCGCCACCTACTGGCAGTACACGTCCCTAATGACAGAGTTCCCACAGCTGGACCTAGTAAGCAGCACCAGGTCACACATGCAGGTGCTGTGTCAGTGTAGGTTTAGATAACCGTGGATTGATGATCCTTCTTCTCTGTCTCCAGGACAATGTGTTCCTGGGGGTGCGCTTTAAGGCCATGGCCAAAGATTCTTTAAACTCCTCCCACCCAGTGTCAGTGTCGTCCCAGGTGACCACACCTGAGCAGGTGTCTGAGATGTTTGACTCTGTCACCTATGAGAAGGTACAGTCTTGAGCTTTACTCACAAATGTGCTTAACATTTTATTGATTAGTAAAGCGAAGGATATTGGTGCTGTAGTCACATCAGTAATGTGTCTGTCTGTGACTGTCTGTCCATGTGTGTCTGTCTCTAGGGTGCTTCCCTCCTGCTGATGTTGAAAACCACTCTGCCAGACGGTCAGTTCAGGAAAGGAATCATAAAATACCTGGATAACTACAGAGGATCTAACACTGTTACTGAAGATCTCTGGAACAGTCTCACCCAGGTAGGTGTGGTCTGTCTGAGACACTATCTCCGTTTCCTGATTAGTTATTTTCACAGGTTCCTTATTTTGCGGCTGTAAAATCTGCCGCCATATCCTTCCTCTTTTCACAATGGTCACCCTGTCTGTGTATTAAGTGTGTGTGTCTTGTATGTTGTATTAAGTGGGGGTCTGTTGTATTAGTACTACTGATGCTGATACTCCATCTCTCTCCCATGGTGATGAGTAGTCAAATTAGTAGATTCTTTATATTTATTATTGCTGATTGTTGGTTCTGGATGCTGCATGCCCAGGTGCTTCCCCAGCAGGAGAGTGTGTCAGACATGATGAGAACATGGACGCTGCAAAACGGCTTCCCATTAGTCACCGTCAGCCGCAAGGGTGGTCACGTGACGCTCACGCAGGAACCCTTCCTGCTCTCCGCAGACAACGCCACACACACCTCTAAGTGAGACATACACGCACACACACATTCACACACTCTCACGCACACTCACGCACTCTCACGCACACGCACTCTCATGCACGCACACACTCGCTCTCACTCACACATACACACACACACATTCAGACCAACCTTTCTTTGTGTTCTCCTCAGCCTGTGGCATATCCCTGTGACGTATGTGAATGACAACTGTAGCTCTGCCCCTTCCTGCAGACAGATCTTCACGCTGAGAAATAAGACAGGTAAATAATAAGACAGGAAAATAATAAGACCGGTAAAACTCTGTACATTCAGCTCTGTAGTTGTCAGTGAGCTTGACTAACTTCATGAATTGCCTAATTCAAGCAAGCCTTTATGATTTTAATTGCTTGTGATACATATTTATACAGTGCATTCAGAAAGTATTCAGACCCCTTGACTTTTTCCACATTTTGTTTACGTTTCAGCCTCATTCTAAAATGGAATTAATTGTTTTTGTCCCCTCGTCAATCTACACACAATACACCATAATGACAAAGCAAAAACAAAATTGTTGCCAATTTATTAAACCCCCCCCGGAAATATCACATTTGCATAAGTATTCAGACCCTTTACTCAGTACTTTGTTGAAGCACCTTTGGCAGCGATCACAGCATCGAATCTTGTTCCTCATCGTCTGAGAGTCTTTAGGTGCCTCATGGCAAACTGCAAGTGGGCTGTCATGTGCCTTTTACTGAGGAGTGGCTTCCATCTGGCCACTCTACCATAAAGGCCTGATTTTTTTAAAAATTTTATTTTAATTTTTCACCTTTATTTAACCAGGTAGGCAAGTTGAGAACAAGTTCTCATTTACAATTGCGACCTGGCCAAGATGAAGCAAAGCAGTTCGACACATACAATGACACAGAGTTACACATGGAGTAAAACAAACATACAGTCAATAATACAGTATAAACAAGTCTATATACGATGTGAGCAAATGAGGTGAGAAGGGAGGTAAAGGCAAAAAAAGGCCATGGTGGCAAAGTAAATAAAATATAGCAAGTAAAACACTGGAATGGTAGTTTTGGAATGGAAGAATGTGCAAAGTAGAAATAAAAATAATGGGGTGCAAAATAAATAAATAAATACAGAAGGGAAAGAGGTAGTTGTTTGGGCTAAATTATAGGTGGGCTATGTAGAGGTGCAGTAATCTGTGAGCTGCTCTGGCAGCTGGTACTTAAAGCTAGTGAGGGAGATAAGTGTTTCCAGTTTCTGAGATTTTTGTAGTTCGTTCCAGTCATTGGCAGCAGAGAACTGGAAGGAGAGGCAGCCAAAGAAAGAATTGGTTTTGGGGGTGACCAGAGAGGTATACCTGCTGGAGCGCGTGCTACAGGTGGGTGATGCTATGGTGACCAGCGAGCTGAGATAAGGGGGGACTTTACCTAGCACGGATGGCACTGTGATAGACTACATCCAAAATTGTTGGAGTGCTGCAGAGATGGTTGACCTTCTGGAAGGTTCTCCCATCTCCACAGAGAAACCCTGGAGCTTTATCAGGTTCTTGGTCACCTCCTTGACCAAGGCCCTTCTCCCCAAATTGCTCAGTTTGGCCTAGCGGCTAACACTAGGAAGATTCTTGGTGGTTCCAAACATCTTCAATTTAAGAATGATGGAGGCCACTGTGTTCTTCGGAATCTTCAATGCTGCAGACATTTTTTGGTAACCTTTCCCAGATCTCAGATCTGTATGGACAATTCCTTCGACCTCATGGCTTGGTTTTTGTCGGAATCTTCAATGCTGCAGACATTTTTTGGTAACCTTTCCCAGATCTCAGATCTGTATGGACAATTCCTTCGACCTCATGGCTTGGTTTTTGTTCTGTGGGACCTTATATAGACAGGTGTGTGCCTTTCCAAATCATGTCCAATCAATTGAATGTACCACAGGTAGACTCCAATCAAGTTGTAGAAACATCTCAAGGATGATCAATGGAAACAGGATGCACCTGAACTCCATTTCAAGTCTCATAGCAAAGGGTCTGAATACTGATGTAAACAACGTATTTCTGTTTTTTTATTTTAATACATTTGCTAAAATGTCTTGATCCTGTTTTCACTTTCTCATTATGGGGTATTGTGTGTAGATTGCTGAGGATTTAATAAAAAATGTAATAATCCATTTTAGAATAAGGCTGTAACGTAAGAAAATGTGTAAAAAGTCAAGGGGTCTGAATACTTTCCGAAGGCACTGTATATAGTAGCCTGCTGGTTGTATGCGCTGAGGTTCTAGGTAAAAGCATGACCATGTGCCTAAGTGCATTATTATGTGTTTCCAATTAGCGACACTGAATGTGTCGGACAGTGTGAAGTGGCTGAAGTTGAACTACATGAACACGGGCTTCTATATAGTTCACTATGGAGACGAGGGCTGGGCCACTCTCATAGATGCTCTTAAGACTGATATCAACACACTCACACCCCACGACCGCGCTTCACTCATACACAACATCTTTGCCCTGTCCAGGTCAGTGTGTGTGTTTGTACTGTGGCATGGTATGCTCAATGATCATAGTAGCTGGGAGATGGATGTCTGTCTCTCAGAAAGACTCGATTCATTTTTCTTTATGTGGTCGATGCTGTAAAAAATAATATTCTCAGTCAACCTACCTGGTAAAATAAGGTTATAAATAGATTATACATAGATCTATTTTTAACCTCATTTTACCAGGTAGGATGACTGAGAACACATTATTTTAACAGCAATGACCACTTTAAAAAAAAAAGAAGTCACAATTGGAGGCCTGTCTTAATACTCTGCCTGGACTTGTACAATTGCGTGAATGTCTGCATTTTAGTTCCACAGAAAACAGACTCAAATAGACAGAATTCATTCAGATCTATTGTCTATTTTTCTCTTCCCCTCGTCAGACTGGGTCGTGTGTCCTTCCGTCAAGTTTTAAATCTGTTGGACTATACCACCAATGAGACTGAGACTGCTCCTCTGACAGAGGCCCTGTCACAGCTCAGCTCTGTCTACAGACTACTGGACAAGAGACAGGAGCAAAGACTGTTGGCCCGCATGAAGGTAAATGCACACATACACACACACACTAGATTGTCAGGTACCTTGTTTTGGAGCCTAGTCTCACCATTTGGGACACACTGACTGTGCTTTCACTTTGTAATGTGTGTTTCAGGTGTACATTTGGGGTCATTTTGGCCAGCTGATGGACAGTCAGGACTGGGGAGAGGAGGAGAGTGTGTCCAGACAGGAGCTGAGGTCAGTCCTGCTAGAGATGGCCTGTAGTCTGGGACGGCAGAACTGTACTGACCAGGCCACTGCCCTCTACGACCAGTGGACCAACTCCAACCAAACCAAACAGTAGGTACACACACCAATTGACTTTAGAGTTTATATATAAGAATATATATACTTTTGCTGGTTTAAAAAATATATATACTTTTAAAAAATCTAGTAAAGCTAGATATCTATTCTATAGTGATCTTGTGGTGCTCTGTTGTCTCCTCCAGGATCCCAGGTGATTTGCAGCAAGTGGTGTTCTCTACAGCGGCCCAGGCTGACCTCAGATGGCTTTCTCTCATGGAGGCATACAGTTCCACCACATATGACTCTGAGAAACGCAAGATACTGCAGGCCCTGGCCTCCACACAGGACCCACGAAGCATCGTATGGTAAGGGTGTACTCAAGCTGATCTTCCCCCTGAAGCTAGGACAGAAGAGTCCCTTCCCATCTTCCTGAAAACATCTGAAACCCTACCTCTTCAAGGAGTATTTTAAATACCCTCTCCCCTCTTCTCGCACCCCCTCCTCGCACCCTCTCCTCATGCCCGAGGCTTTCGTGAACTAACATTCGCACTTCACTTTTTGCTCCCTTACTAGATCTGACTTTACTGATAGCTACTTTATTGGGGAAAAAGTGCACTTACTATGACTGAGATAGGTAGGTGGGACAACCACATATCTTAGGATGAATGGACTAACTATGTCGCTCTGGATAAGAGTGTCTGCTAAATGACTAAAATGTCAAATGTGCCTAAGCTGTGCCCAGATATGTTTGTAGCGGCCTATGGTGTGTGTCTCTGCATCACTCTAAACACCTCCTCCTTCAGGATTCTGAGCACGGGGCTCGAGGGAGGGATTATCCAGACCCAGGAGCTGCCATTGGTCATCAGCACCGTGAGTGACGGCTTCGCTGGCCACTTGCTCGTCTGGGACTTTGTCAAAGAGAACTGGGACAGGATCATAGAGAAGTGAGTGCCACCTTATTCATAAGCTCAATTATACACTGAGTGTACAAAACATTAAGAACACCTGCTCGTTCCATGACAGACTGACCAGGTGAAAGCTATGATCCCTTTTTAATGTCACTTGTTAAATCCACTTCAATACGTGTTGATGAAGGGGAGGAGACCGGTTAACCTGTCTAGGATTAGCGGAACACCCCCCCCCCCCCCCCCCACCCTTCCCCCGCAACAGCCAGTGAAAGTGCAGGGTGCCAAATTCAAAATGACAATCTCTTAATTAAAATTCCTCAAGCATACAAGTATTTTACACCATTTTAAAGATAGAATTCTCGTTAATCCATATCTGATTTCAAAAAGCATTTACAGCGAAAGCACCACAAACGATTATGTTAGGTCACCACCAAGCCACAGAAAAACACAGCCATTTTTCCAGCCAAAGAAAGGAGTAGCAGAAAGAGATAAAATTCATCACTAACCTTTGATGATCTTCATCAGATGACACTCATAGGACTTCATGTTACACAATACATGTATGTTTTGTTTGGTTCATATTTATATAAAAAAATCTGAGTTTACATTGGCGCGTTACGTTCAGTAGTTCTAAAACACACGGTGATATTGCAGAGAGCCACATCAATTTACAGAAATACTCATAATAAACATTGATAAAGAAACGACTATTATACATGGAACTTTAGATAAACTTCTCCTTAATGCAATCGCTGTGTCAGATTTCAAAAAAACTTTACGGAGAAAGCAAACAATGCAATAATCTGAGTACAGCCTTTAGACAACAAAGCAGCCAAAAAGATACCCGCCATATTGGGTAGTCAACATTACTCAGAAATAGCATTTTAAATATTCACTTACCTTTGATCTTCAACACGAATGCACTCCTAGGAATCCCAGTTACACCATAAATGTTTTATTTGTTCGATAATGTCCATCAGTTATGTCCAAATATCTTCTTTTGTTCGGGCGCTTTGTAAACAAATCCAAAAGCGCATTCAGGTCGCGTCAATGAGTTGAAAAACTACAAACCTTAGATTTCCCACTTCCTGGTTGGATTTCTCTCGGGTTTTCGCCTGCCATATGAGTTCTGTTATACTCACAGACATCATTCAAACAGTTTTAGAAACTTCAGAGTGTTTTCTATCCCGTACTAATAATAATATGCATCTGGGACAGAGTATGCTCAACAGCTTCCTGTGTGTATCAAGAATGGTCCACCACACAAAGGACATCCAGCCAAGTTGACACAACTATGGGAAGCATTGGAGTCAACATTGGCCAGCATCCCTGTGGAACGCTTTCGCCACCTTGTAGAGTCCATGCCCTGATGAATGGAGGCTGTTCTGGGGGCAAAAGGGGGGGCAACTCAATATTAGGAAGGTGTTCCTAATGTTTGGTATAGTCAGTGTACATTTACATACTTACAGCATCAACCGACAGAACAATGGGCCCAAAAACAATAGTTTCCCAATCGATAGCAGTGGGCCTGTTTCAATTGGCTCTTGTGGAGAAGTGGCTAGTTTCTATTGGCTGTTGTGAAGTAATGGCCTGTTTTTGATTGGCTGTGTGTGTAGGTTCCCAGTGGGGTCCTATCCCATCCAAAGCATAATCAAGTCCACCACCTCCCAGTTCTCCACTCAGACACACCTGGAGGAGGTGAGCTTACACCTCAGAACCATGCCGACTCTATATCATATGTCTGTGTATCAGATGCCTAGTGCATGTTGGTCTTCTCTCATGTCAACTGTGTGTGTGTGTGTAGGTCCAGGGTTTCTTCTCCAGTCTGAAGGAGCGGGGGTCTCAGATGCGTAGCGTCCAGGAGTCTTTAGAGACCATCAGACTGAACCAGCTCTGGATGGACAGGAACCTCCCAACACTCAGAATATGGCTCTAACATGGCTGCTTGGCAACTGTCGCTCCCGGCAACCTGCGCCGAGGGGCATGTTGCCATGGCAACCACAGTGTTTGCACTATAGTAGGGCTTGTGTCTCAAATGACATCATATTCCCCATATAGTGGCTACTTTATTTTTTCACTATGATCAAGAGTAGTTCACTATATAGGGAACAGGGTGTCCTATGAGTTGTAGTAGCCAGCTCAGGGTTGCTCTAGAGATTGTGTATCTGACCCCGTATCAATCAGACTCTAACTCCTCTCTCTCTATGCTGTCGACCAAACCTTCACACCGCTTTCATCACAACAGCATGCCTGGACACACAACAGAGTGTCTATCTTTCAACATGCTTCACATTGTATGGAGGCAACTCACCCCTTCCACCACCCCCTAGTGCTGTAGAATCCACCTGAGAAAGGACAAGGAATACAGGAAGAGAACATGCTGTGTAATCAGCGCTGGCAACATGTCATCAGTATGTGTCACCTGTGAAACTCTCATGGCTCAGTGACTAATTGTGCTCTCTCAGGCCCTGGCCCTGACTCCAGCCTCCACATGACTGTCCTACTGTCTGGGGGAGGAGGGGGAGAATGTCTGTTGAAGGCCAGAGTAAGGCTACAGAGCTGACACACAATACAAAGGGGTTAGGTGACAGTGTACAGTAGACACGCTCAGCAGGCTACAGCCAGAACGTGTATATGTTGAAGGAAAATACCTTACTGTTTAGATCAGTGGTGTCCCCCCAAAAATGTGGGACTAAAAATGACTAAAACCAAATTGAAACTGTAAAAATGCTAATGGCGCTATATTTATAGCGTTTATTGACTGTCCAGCTCACTAATAATAACTGAAATGAAAACTAGACAGTCGGGGAGCATCGAAAATTCTCAAAATGATGGATAGAGGACTATTTTTTTTGCAGATTTTGGCACTTTTTAAATATTTGTTTTTAAAGAGCGAATGCGGCCCTTAGGGTAAAATGAGTTTGAGACACCTGGTTTAAATGCTCCCAAAGTGAAACTCTACCACATTTCTACCACTGTCGGTCTGTTAGTTAGACCTCAAGAAGTGTTTTGGTCTGTTGGTATAAACCAGGGGACAACGTTTGGTTTGGCCCGCAAGGACCACTAGGGGGCCCCCGACTGACTGACTTTTTTAGGAAGTCAGTCGGGTTCACAACTTACTGTTACGAGATACCATAGTAGAATACATAACGTGTCATTTCAAAATTTGGTAGTGCCTCAGCAGTTTTCCTCTCGTTATGTCAGTCACTGACAGTCAATCAACTAGCCCATGTCAGCTAACATCGATTGCTAGGTAAGTTAGTCTAGCCAGCTATCTAAACCTTGTATTAATCATAGCCAAATTACTGACTGGGCATCCAAGGCACATGCCCAGGGGCCCTGACCTCCAGGGGGCCCCTCGTTTCATTTGGTTATTCACTCTCACAGATATCATAGGAACATGGCATAAGCCATAGCAAACTGTGTAGAACTGCAGGGAATTAGCATTAAATGTGGCAAAATGTCTCACCATCCCATGGAAAAATGTGTACAATCACATGAAATTAGTCATGTTGAATTGCTGAAAATCTGCTTTAAAATATTGGCAATCAGAATGTGTTGTTAGGTGTCAAGTTATACGGCTACGATGTGATTCATGTTTCAAGAACCTAAAAAGCTATTTACCTTTTTTTTTAGATTTCTTTTTTTGTGCTGCAGCTCATCACTCAGAATATATTTTGGTACACCAAGCCCAAGAGTTTCAGCCCCCCTGGTGTAAACGTTGGGTGAACTAAACACCCCGGCACTTCTGTTGACGTGACTTTCATTGTTATATTTTGACAGTTAATGTCATACATTCATGTTTATCTAACAATGGTTTCAGTAACTGGCCTGCTGTCTGGCCTGCTGTCTAGCTTTATTCAGATTGTAGTATAGTTAAGACCGCTTTCCGCTTTTCCTTTGCGTACGAGGCAATCTGTCCAGAATATTTCATTCTCACAATGCTTGTGAAGATGTAATGCTACTACTATCCTTACGTTGCTTTTTGATCATGTTTTCTGTGCGTGCAGATTTTTTCTTTCGTTTTTGATGTTTGGTTTTGGTTGTATATATGGTGTGTAGTGTGAAGCTTCAGACGTATGAGTCCTGGTCAAATGCTTTTAATGGTTTTGTTTTTACTAAAGAAAAAAGTGTACTGATGAATGTGAGGTCACTTCAAGGGCTCAGGATCTTGTATGAAACACAGCTAACTGTAGATCCATATTAGGGTTGGGTGGCTGCACCATGGTTCTTTTCAATTTAAGTGGTGGTAATAATGAAATCAACAACTTCTTTAAATAATAATGTAAGTTTTTAAGGTACAGGGTTGCCTGATTGTTTCTGTATTTTCCATTTAAGGAGTTTAGTGAGTGACCTAACAGTGTTGCGTCTATAGACCTGGGTAGTGCAGTTTTAGCTGTATCTGTAGTCCAACAGTCTTCTGTCGTTGGTTAGCCTGGCTTAGTGGGCTAGGTTACGTTGTCTCACTATGTGTGAGCTCTATGGTACTCCGTTGTCTATTGTAGCCCTGTTGTTTTCGACTCTGTGTGGAAGATGATTGTATCAGCCTCCCGTCTGACTCTGGGTAGAAGATGATTGTATCAGCCTCCCGTCTGACTCTGGGTAGAAGATGATTGTATCAGCCTCCCGTCTGACTCTGGGTAGAAGTTCCCTGTCGGAACAGATCTATGATCAGTTACACAACAATTCAGACCTTAATCAAATATAAAACTGACCTTGGATCAGTGTCTAGGGCACAGTTAAATGAGGAGGACGGGCTTCTGGTAATGGCTGGACCATAATAATGGTATCAAATGTATCGAACACAGCTTCCATGTGTTTTAATGCCATTCCAATTCCTCCGTACCAAACAACATTATTTCGAGCCGTCCTCTCCTCAGCAGCCTATACTGGTCTAGAGGTAACTACCTCCTCTCTGCTGCAGCAGCATTGGCTCAGATGTTGGCAACCACTGAATGTCCTCAAGGAGCTCTTCTATTACATAACAACATGACAAATGAATATCTGAGCTTCTAATGTAGCTTCTCTTCTAATGTAAAGCCTCAGAGGTCTGTAGCTATGTCTCCTGTTTGGTACTGTCAATCTGAAGGAGGGTTTTACGTCTCACTCTGAATGTTGTGAATGTCATGTTGAAAACATTGGAACAGCTAGGTCGTATTGGCCGTTATGATATGTCTATTATGAAATCTATCTTGGGTGCAGAATTGTCAGTGTATTCCTATGCCAAGTCCACCTCGATTGTTGCTCATCATTTTAAACTGTTTTGCACTGGGGTTGAATGATGCTGAATATTGTCAGGCTCTTCATGTCATGAAAAAAAGACGAATAAAATGTTTTCTGGACTTTCGCTGTTCTGTATTTGTGTGCTAAGCGTGGTCTGTGTTCAGAAGTTAGTGTTCGCTTGAGGCTTACCCAAATGTACTGCCTTTCTAGGGAGTTTTTCCTAGCCACTGTGCTTCTACACCTGCATTGCTTGCTGTTTGGGATTTTAGGCTGGGTTTCTGTACAGCACTTTGACATCAGCTGATGTAAGAAGGGCTTTATAAATACATTTGATTGATATAAAGGTAATGTAGAATATACAGAGCTAGCACAGATATAACAATGAGACAGATATTTCACTGGACGTATAACAGAAGCGTCCGTGTGGGGTTCCCCACTCACTACCAAATGATGTCATCAATGAAACATTTGATCTCAATACGGTTTTCTGCTCCCAAAACTAAAATCTGTGCAGAACAGAGTGGATAAAGATTTGTAGACTTTACCCTTTGCCAAAGTTGATAAAAAAATGTGTTGTTTAGGAGTGCAAATACGAATTTAGTTATTGAACACTCGCACATCACAGAGTAGGCGTTCCCTAACGGAAATATGCAAATATATGCTAGAATGCGCCAAAATGATCTCGCTAGCTCATGCTTGGCTATAACCATCTTGCTTGTTCTACCCACTATGACTCATTTGTCCCATTGCTAATGACAGGCTGTGGTCTATCTTAGTTATAAAAAATGTTTTGGAGCTGGTGTTCTGTTATTGGATTGTGTATGGTTAATTGCACAACTAGACCACCAGAGGATGCTCTTTCCCTCTCCCAGTGAGGCCTTGCTGTCCTCAGCCTTGTTCCTCATGTCTATGGATGAGGGCACATTTTAATACAACATAGATATATTGTATGAAAACACAACCTTAAACTATTTCTTTCATGTTTATGCACCAATCAACTCCTGTCGTACACTGGCTATGTACACTGGCTATGGGACTATATACACTGAACAAAAATATAAACACAACATATAAAGTGTTGGTCCCGTGTTTCATGAGCTGAAATAAAAGATCCCAGATATTATCAGTACGCACAAAAAGCTAATTTCTCTCAGATGTTGTGCACACATTTGTTTACATTCCTTATAGTGAGCATTTATTTGTCAAGATAATCCATCCACCTGACAGGTATGGCATATCAAACAGCTGATTAAAAAGCATGAGCATTACACAGGTGCACCTTGTGCTGGGGACAAAAGGCCACACTAAAATGTGCAGATTTGTCACACAACACAATGCCACAGATGTCTCAAGTTTTGAGGAAGCATGCAATTGGCATTCTGACTGCAGGAATGTCCACCAGAGCTGTTGCCAGAGAATTTTGTAGTACGTCCAACTGATCTCACAACTGCAGACCAGGTGTATGGCGTTGTGTGGGCGAATGGTTTGCTGATGTCAACGTTGTGAACAGAGTGCCCTGTGGCGGCGGTGGGGTTATAATATGGGTAGGCATAAGTTACGGACAATGAACACAATTGTATTTTATCTATGGCAATTTGAATGCACAGAGATACCGTAACGCGATCCTGAGGCCCATTGTAGTGTCATTCATCCGCCGCCATCACCTCATGTTTCAGCATGATAATGCATGGCCTGATCAAGTCTTTGCAAAGGAAATGTCGCACTGCATTATGTAAATGATGGTCACACCAGATACTGACTGGTTTTCTGATCCACAACCCTACCATGCCAAATCTTTTCAACCTGGAAAGAGGCGCTGTAGATCTTTCTTCACAACTGTGCTAGTGTAAGAGGACCATGTTAAGTCCTTGGTGATGTGGGCAACGAGGAACTTGAAGCTCTTGACTCTCCACTACAGAGAGTAGTTTTCCTGTAGTCCACGATCAGCTCCTTTGTTTTGCTGGTCTCTGACGACCTCCCTGTAAGCTGTCTCATCTTCGTCAATGATCAGGCCTATCGCCATCGTGTCGTCAGCAAACTTGATGATGGTGTTGGTGTCGTGCATAGCCATGCAGTTGCTGGTGAACAGGTATAGGAGGGGACTAAGCACACACCCCTGAGGGCTCACTGTGTTGAAGGTCAGTGTGGCAGATGTGTTATCTACCCTCACCACTTGGAGGCGGCCCGCCAGACAGTCCAGGATCCAGTTGCAGAGGGAGGAGTTCAGTCCCAGGGTCCCGCGCTTGGCGAGGACTATGGTGTTGAATACTGAGCTGTAGTCAGCAACAACAGCATTCTCACATACTGTGGGTATTCCTCTTGTCCAGGTGGGAGAGAGCAGTATGTAGTGAAATAGAGATTTCAGCATCTGTGGATCTGTTGAGGCGGTATGCAAATCTATTGGGGCGGTATGCAAATCTGTTGGGGTCCAGGGTGTCTAGGTTGATGGTGTTTGTGTGTGCCATGACCATGTCGTTTAGGCAGGTTACCTTTGAGTTCTTAGGAACAGGGACAATGGTGTATGAGGACTAGTGTGGTGGAGATATTTTGGCATTTTCAAAGAGCAACAACTCTGAGCTTTTTTTTTTTATATATAATTTTAGCAGAATATAAACCAAGCTAATATAAAAGTACACAACTGTGGTAATATCCACTGTATAGCAGCCCAAGTTAAAAAATGATATATTTTAATATATTCCTTTGTATACTTTATCAGACCAGAGCATCTTGTTTCTCATGGTCTGAGTCCTTTGGTGCCTTTTGTCAAACTCCAAGCGGGCTGTTATGTGCCTTTTTACTGAGGAGTAGCTTCCGTCTAGCAACTCTATCATAAAGGCCTGATTGTTGGAGTGCTGCAGAGATGGCTGTCCTTCTGGAAGGTTCAGCCATCTTCACAGAGGAACTCTGGAGCTCTGTCAGAGTGACCATCGGGTTCTTGTTCACCTTCCTGACCAAGGCTCTTCTCCCCCGGGTGGCCAGCTCTAGGATGAGTTTTGGTTCCAAATTTGTCTTAACTCACATGTTACATGCTCACTCTGTGTGAAATAATAGGGGTTGGCATGACTTTTAAATGACTAACCCTTCCTCTGTTCCCCATACATACTGTACATCACCCATAAGGTCCCTCAGTCAAGTATTGTATTTCAACCACAGAATCAAAGACCAGGGAGCCTTTCAAAAGTCTCAAAGAAAGGCATTGATTGGTAGATTGGTGACAATGTCAAATCATACATTTGAATATCTCTTTAAGCATGGTCAAGTTAATAATTATGCTGTGGATGATGTATTAAATTTTTACTGCAGTGGGCTAAATCAGGGTCACACTGTGTTTTTTGGTAGTCTTAAACAAATCTACTTTGAAACAAAAGTATACACTTTACACACATGGTTATGGGCTTAAATATTTTTGGGGCCTTTACATCTCATTCCAAAATCATGGGCATTAATATGGAGTTGGTCCCCCCTTTGCTGCTATAACAGCCTCCACACTTCTGGGAAGGCTTTCCTCTAGATGTTGGAACATTTCTGTGCGTACTTGCTTCCATTCAGCGACGGGCATTAGTGAGGTCGGTCACTGATGATGGGCGATTAGACCTAGCTTGCAGTTGGTGTTCCAATTAATCCCAAAGTGATTGATGGGGATGAGGTCATGGCTCTGTGCAGGCCAATCAAATTCCTCCAAACCGATCTCGACAAACTATTTCTGTATGGACCTCGCTTTGTGCAGGGAAGGGCCTTCCCCAAACTGTTGCCACAAAGTTGGAAGCACAGACTCGTCTAGAATGTCATTGTATTGTATGCTGTAGCACTAATATTTCTCTTCGCTATAACTACGGGCCTAGCCTGAACCATGAGAAACAGCCCCAGATCATTATTCCTCCTCCACCAAACTTTACAGTTGGAACTATGCATTGGGTCAGGTAGCGTTCTCCTGGCATCCGCCAAACACAGATTCGTCTGTCGGACTGCCAGACGGTGAAGCGTGATTCATCACTCCAGAGAGGCTGCTCCAGAGTCCAATGGTGGCAAGCTTTACACCACTCCAGCCAGCGTTTGGCATTGTAAGTAGTGATCTTAGGCTGCTTGGCCATGGAGACCATTTCATGAAGCTCCTGACAAACAGTTATTGTCCTGACGTTGCTTCCAGAGGCAGTTTGGAACTCGGTAGTGACTGTTGCAACCGAGAACAGATTTTTTTTTTTACATGCTTCAGTACTCAGTGGTTCCATTCTGGGAGCTTGTGTGGCCTACCACTTTGCGGCTAAGCCGTTGTTGCTCCTACACATTTCCACTTCATAATAACAGCACTTACACTTGCCTGGGGGAACTCTCGCAGGGCAGAAATTTGATTAACTGACTTGTTGGTAAGGTGGCATCTTCAGTAAGGCCTATTTACTGCCAATGTTTGTCTATCGATCTGCATGGAGGAATGGGCCAAAATACCAGCAACAGTGTGTGAAAACCTTGTGAAGACTTACAGAAAACGTTTGACCTCTGTCATTGCCAACAGAGGGTATATAACAAAGTATTGAGAGACTTTTGTTATTGACCAAATACTTATTTTCCACCATAATTTGCAAATAAATTCATAAAAAATCCTACAATGTGATTTTCTGGATTTTTTCCCCTCATTTTGTCTGTCATAGTTGAAGTGTACCTATGATGAAAATTACAGGCCTCTCTCATCTTTTTAAGTGGGAGAACTTGCACAATTGGTGGCTGACTAAATACTTTTTTGCCCCACTGTATACTTCCATACATTTTCTCACCTGGTACCGGAGGACCTTCAGAGGAGTCTTGTGAGGCCTGTGAGCAAAACATGTATGTGTTTCGTTAGCGTCTCACCTCTCCACAGAGGTCATATTAGTATGTAGCCCAAACAGTTCGGACAGCACAGACACAAGTTGGCAGATCGACTGTACCAACTTCAGTCGTAGAGCAAAACGGAGAACACCATCGTGTTCATGAGTCTCATCTTTCCCTAGAGGGGTCGTAATAGTTTGTAGGCCAAACCGTATAAAGAAATGAGATGGAGCTACTGTAAGCACAGGCAAAATCCTAGAGAAAAACCTGCTTCAGTCTACTTTACACCAGACACTGGGAGAGGAATTTACCTTTCAGCAGGACCATAACCTACAACACAAGGCCAAATCTACACTTGTTGCTTACCAAGAAGACAGTGAATGTTCCCGAGTGGCCAAGTTACAGTTTTGACTGAAATCTGCTTGAATAGCTTTGGCAAGACTTGAAAATGGCTGTCTAGCCATGATCCCCAACATCTTGATAGAGCTTGAAGATGCATCCTTTTCTGCAGCTGAAGTTTTGATTTATAATACACTGTTCCTCATATTTAGCTTATTCAAACCAAATTATGTTGTGCTTTTATTTACATGTTAATTTATCACTGTATTTATTGTGAACAACAAAAGTGTGAAATGCCACTCGTGCACAGTTATCAAATTTTACTTTTAAATAGCCGCTACAACTGCTGGGTAAATAGCATGTTAACATTGGCTGAGAAGATGACTTGGTCAATCAAGGTATCCTTTACATGGCTAATTACAATATCAAATGTGGTTAATGAGAAGAAGTCTATCTGTAAAAAATATACTTGAAACACATTATAAATACACTTTATTTGTAAAGAAAATGCAGGAATTCTAATACCATTTCAGTATACTTCAAACTCATGAGAAATATACAGTACCAGTCAAAAGTTTGGACACGCCTACTCATTGAAGCGTTTCTTTATTTGTACTATTTTCTACATTGTATAATCATAGTGAAGACATCAACTATGAAATAACACATGGAATCATGTAGTGTTAAATAAATAAAACTATTTTATATTTGAGATTCTTCAAAGTAGCCACCCTTTGTCTTGCACACTTGGCATTCTCTCAACCAGCTTCATGCGGAATATTTTTCCAACAGTCTTGAAGGATTCCCACATATGCTGAGCCCTTGTCTGCTTTTCACTCTCCTTGGTCAAAAATCCCTTACACAGCCTGGAGATGTGTTTTGATGGGATGGCGTATCACTGTAGAATGCTGTGGTAGCCATGCTGGTATGTATATTAAATACAGTTTAAATCATCTAAATTGGGACACTTTTTTTGTACATAAGTATATTCTTAGTATATTAGATAAAAAGCTAAACAAATATACTGTCACTCCTTGGTCATGGTGTTTTGTGTTTTCATTATATATTTTGGTCAGGCCAGGGTGTGACATGGGTTATGTGTTGTGTTTCGTATTGGGGTTTTGTAGGATTAGGGATTGCTATGATTAGGGGTGTGTCTAGTTAGGCTTGGGCTGCCTGAGGCAGTTCTCGATCAGAGTCAGGTGATTCTTGTTGTCTCTGATGGGGAACCGTATTTAGGTAGCCTGAGTTTCGCTTTGTATTTCGTGGGTGATTGTTCCTGTCTCTGTGTAGTTTCACCAGATAGGCTGTAATTAGGTTTCACGTTCCGTTAGTTGTTTTTTGTATTTATTAGTTAGTTCATGTATCGTTCCGTCATTTGTTTCATTAAAGATCATGATTAACCACCACGCTGCATTTCGGTCCTCTCTTTCAACAAACGAAGAACGCTGTTACAGAATCACCCACCACACTCGGACCGAGCAGCGTGTTAACAGGCAGCAGCGAAAGGAGGACGTTATGGACAGCAATGGCATGGAGTATACGACGTGGGAAGAAATCGACAGGTGGGCGGCCGACCCAGAGTGAGTGCAGGAGCCCGCCTGGGATTCGCTAGAGCAGTGCGAAGAAGGCTATAGGCGAATGGAGTTGGAGAAAAGAAAGACACGGCGGCGCAGAGCGAAAACCGAAAAGCAGCCCCAAAAATGTATTGGGGGGGGGCTCAGAGGGAGAGTGGCTGAGTCAGGAGATAGACCTGAGCCAACTCTTCCTGTTTATCGTGAAGAGCCAAGGAGGAGACCAGAACCAGAGCCGGTGTTGGAGGTGAGCGAAACAGAGACTGTGAAGGAGTTAATGGGGAAATTGGAGGAGAGAGAAATGAGGGAGTTGCTGTGTTGGTGCTTTTTACATGGAATTCGCCCGACGGAACGTGTTGGGGATTTGATGGCACCTGGGTTAGCGCTCCATACTCGTCCTGAGGTGCGTGTTAGTCGGCTGGTGAAGTTGGTGCCAGCCTCACGCACCAGGCCTCCTGTGCACATCCCTAGCCTTGCACGTCCTGTGCCAACACTGCTCTCAAGATCTCCAGTACGCCTTCACGGTCTAGCCCATCCTGTGCCACCTCCACACTCCAGTCCTCCGGTAGCAGCTCCCAGCACCAGGCTTCCTGTGCGTGTCCTCGATCCAGTACCATCAGTTCCAGCACCACGCATCAGGCCTACAGTGCGCCTCGCCTCTCCTGCGCTGCCGGAGTCTCTCGCCTGTTTAGTGCAGCCAGCACTTTTCTCCTCTCCTGCGCTGCTGGAGTCTCCCGCCTGTTTAGCGCAGCTAGAGCCTTTCTCCTCTCCTGCGCTGTCGGAGTCTCCCGCCTGTTCAGCGCTTTTCTCCTCTCCTCGATCCAGTACCATCAGTTCCAGCACCACGCATCAGGCCTACAGTGCGCCTCGCCTCTCCTGCGCTGCCGGAGTCTCCCGCCTGTTCAGCGCAGCCAGCGCTTTTCTCCTCTCCTGCGCTGCTGGAGTCTCCCGCCTGTTTAGCGCAGCCAGAGCCTTTCTCCTCTACAGCGCTGCCGGAGTCTCCCGCCTGTTTAGCGCAGCCAGAGCTGCCAGCCTGCAGGGAGCAGCCAGAGCTGTCAGTCTGCATGGAGCAGCTGGAGCTGCCAGCCTGCATGGAGAAGCCAGAGCTGCCAGCCTGCATGGAGCAGCCAGAGATGTCAGTCTGCATGGAGCAGCCAGAGATGTCAGTCTGCATGGAGCAGCCAGAGATGTCAGTCTGCATGGAGCAGCCAGAGATGTCAGTCTGCATGGAGCAGCCAGATATGTCAGTCTGCATGGAGCAGCCAGAGCTGTCAGTCTGCATGGAGCAGCCAGAGCTGTCAGTCTGCATGGAGCAGCCAGAGCTGTCAGTCTGCATGGAGCAGCCAGAGATGTCAGTCTGCATGGAGCAGCCAGAGCTGTCAGTCTGCATGGAGCAGCCAGAGATGTCAGTCTGCATGGAGCAGCCAGAGCTGTCAGTCTACATTAAGCAGCCCGAGCTGCCAGTCTGCATGAAGCAGCCAGTCTACATGGAGCAGCCAGAGCTGTCAGTCTGCATAGAGCAGCCAGAGCTGCCAGTCTGCAAGGAGCTGCCAGTTTGCAAGGAGCTTCCAGTCTGCAAGGAGCTGTCAGTCTGCAAGGAGCCGCCAGTCTGCCCAGCGCCGCCAGTCTGCCCAGCATCGCCAGTCTGCCCAGCGTCGCCAGTCGGCCCAGCGTCGCCAGTCTGCCCAGCGCCGCCAGTCTGCCCAGCGTCACCAGTCTGTCAGGATCAGTTAGATCCACCAGTCAGCCAGGATCCACCAGTCTGCCAGGATCCACCAGTCTTCCAGGATCCGCCAGAAGTGCCAGTCAGCCAGGATCCGCCAGTAGTGCCAGTCGGCCAGGATCTGCCAGTCGGCCAGGATCTGCCAGTCGGCCAGGATCCGCCAGTCAGCCAGGATCCACAAGTCAGCCAGGATCCACCAGTCTTCCAGGATCCGCCAGAAGTGCCAGTCAGCCAGGATCCGCCAGTAGTGCCAGTCGGCCAGGATCTGCCAGTCGGCCAGGATCTGCCAGTCGGCCAGGATCCGCCAGTCAGCCAGGATCCACAAGTCAGCCAGGATCCACCAGTCTTCCAGGATCCGACAGAAGTGCCAGTCAGCCAGGATCCGCCAGTAGTGCCAGTCGGCCAGGATCTGCCAGTCGGCCAGGATCTGCCAGTCGGCCAGGATCCGCCAGTCAGCCAGGATCCACCAGTCAACCAGACTCTTCCAGATCTGCCAGTCAACTAGACTCTTCCAGATGAGTGAGGACAGTGAGGACTATTAGGCCATGGTCGGCGGCGAGGGTGGATTATCCTAGGACACGAAGGGGAGGAACTATGACATTTATGGAGTGGGGTCCACGTCCCGAGCCGGAGCCGCCACCATGGACAGACACCCACCCGGACCCTCCCTATGGTTTTGAGGTGCGTCCGGGAGTCCGCACCTTGGGGGGGGGGGGGGGGGTTCTGTCACGCCTTGGTCATGGTGTTTTGTGTTTTCATTATATATTTTGGTCAGGCCAGGGTGTGACATGGGTTATGTGTTGTGTTTCGTATTGGGGTTTTGTAGGATTTGGGATTGCTATGATTAGGGGTGTGTCTAGTTAGGCTTGGGCTGCCTGAGGCAGTTCTCGATCAGAGTCAGGTGATTCTTGTTGTCTCTGATGGGGAACCGTATTTAGGTAGCCTGAGTTTCGCTTTGTATTTCGTGGGTGATTGTTCCTGTCTCTGTGTAGTTTCACCAGATAGGCTGTAATTAGGTTTCACGTTCCATTTGTTGTTTTTTGTATTTATTAGTTAGTTCATGTATCATTCCGTCATTTGTTTCATTAAAGATCATGATTAACCACCACGCTGCATTTCGGTCCTCTCTTTCAATAAACGAAGAACGCCGTTACATATACTTTGAATGCACCTTAAGTACATTTTATGTACAGTACCAGTCAAAGGTTTGGACACACTGTCATGGGTCCACCTGTCACCAGAGGATTCCAGAGACTGTCCGAGAGACATTAACGACACTCAGGTGTGTCCAATTTACTCATTACGATTTCCCTGTTAAAAGAGGTGTGTTTTCTGTTGTCCTTTGCAGAAGCTTGAATTGTTTACGGTGTGTGGTTGTTTCGAGACATAGTGTTTGTTGTGGTTTTAAGTGTACTGTGATCCTGCGGCTACCATTTCTCAATGAAGTGTTGTTTATTCCTAACCACTGATTCCTTGTCTGGTCTCTTCTCTGCACCTAGGTCCAACCTTACCATGTCACAGCAAGCTTCTGCCAAAAGATGGACCCAGCAGAGATCCCCCCCCCCCCCCCCAGATCAAGAATGTGGTAACCCACCAAGGAGCACTGTTGGGGCCTCGTTTATAAAAATGTTAGATTTATAGATTTATACTTGAACTTAAACTACTTACGTTTGATTCATAAGATACAGAGCATAAAAAACCTTGCTTACGCAGGTTCTATAAAGCCCATTTGTAACACGCCTGTAATCTGTATGTCAAATTAACGGCACCTGAACGTGCCTTACAATCAGCGATTTCCCCCGTCTAGAGTGCTAGCACAAATCACATTTTATTGGTCACATACACATGGTTAGCAGATGTTAATGCGAGTGTAGCGAAATGCTTGTGCTTCTAGTTCCGACCATGCAGTAATATCTAACAATTTCACAACAACTACCTTTTACATACAAGTGTAAAGGAATGAATATGTATATTTAAATATATGGATGAGCGATGGAAAAGCCATGGACCAAAAGAGAAAAGCAAACTTATTGGAAGACGAGATCACGGCGGAGCGCTCCCAAATGGACCAGCCCATCGGTGAAAGCACACACACTGGCACATGATCTGACGGCGACAGTGAATGTTTAAAAAAAGGCGAGTTTCTTCTATTATGTTTTTTATTTTTCATATGGTTTAATACCAACTTTTACATCTTTAGCAGTAACATCGGAAAGTCGGTGCGCAAAACCCCCACGACTGCATGACTGGATCACGGTAAGTAATGAAGAGAAGGTACCCCCTCCACCAAGGGAAGCTGCATTGCAGCCCGTGCCCCCTCCACCAAGGGAAGCTGCATTGCAGCCCGTTCCCCCTCCACCAAGGGAAGCTGCATTGCAGCCCGTTCCCCCTCCACCAAGGGAAGCTGCATTGCAGCCCGTTCCCCCTCCACCAAGGGAAGCTGCATTGCAGCCCGTTCCCCCTCCACCAAGGGAAGCTGCATTGCAGCCCGTTCCCCCTACACCAAGGGAAGCTGCATTGCAGCCCGTTCCCCCTCCACCAAGGGAAGCTGCATTGCAGCCCGTACCCCCTCCACCAAGGGAAGCTGCATTGCAGCCCATTCCCCCTACACCAAGGGAAGCTGCATTGCAGCCCGTTCCCCCTACACCAAGGGAAGCTGCATTGCAGCCCGTTCCCCCTACACCCAGGGATAAAGTGCGTGAGGTTTTCAAATCAGCAGGTGCCAGGAGTGAGGGTGCTTCCACGTCTGAGTCCACGTCTACAGTTCACGTGTTGACCGCCTCATCCTGAGTTGAACACATTGGTTCGGCAGATTGTGACTGAACTCGGAAAAATACGCAGGGTTTTTATTCATTTACATGATGCAATTGTTGAATGTTTTCCACAACATGAAAAAAAACTATGCTATGTATATTGTCTTTACCACCAATCTCTATGAGCTGCCGCCTCCTCCTCACTGCATCAGCCGGGGCAGGTGCTCCATTGGGTGGTGGGTTAGGAGGCTCTTGGGGGTCCATTCTAATCTCTGCATACATTTCAATACCATGCTTCAGGGCTATGTTGTGGAGCACACCACGTGCCAGTATTATGCGTATCACCTTTGATTGGGGAGGGAAACCATTCATTCTTAAAACAGGCCAACATTTTATATTTAGGTTTGAAATTGCACACCAATGTTCTTGTCAAACAAACCTGCACTACAGTTACTGAGATGTCCCCTTAATCTGTTTGCATTTTGTTGCAATGCTAGTAGAAATTATAGATATCAGCTGATTCCATTAGTTTACACTAGCATTGCTTCAAGGGGACATCTCAGTAACCTTAGGGGGAAAATTAAAAACTGTTTTCAGTTACTGGGACAGAACCTTTGCAATTTCAATAAAATGCTAAATATAAAATGTTGGATGTTGCTTTAAGTTGACCCATTTTAAAAATAAATGTACGTTTTGTAGATGAGTTTTCCACCTGATGAATCAATGCAACTACACCTGCCCTTCAGCAGTCCGATGGTGCACTCCACAATCGACCTTGTTCCGCCGTGCGCCAAATTCTAGCGCATTTCCTCTGCGGGGATCGGCAAAGAGAGTGAGAAGCCACGTTCAGTGGATAGCCCAGGTCACCTAAGGGTAAAACCGTTACACGCTGTGGCGCAGAATGATTACGTAGTGCATAGACCCTGGCCACTTGGAGCATATATTGAGTAGAGATTGGCCAAGATGGCTGCTTGAACAGACGATTTTTTACCGAGCTCCGTACCAAACTTCAGAAAGATTGTGAAAATGTTTTTTTTTCTTTAAAGTTTAGTCATTATTATTTTTATTTGTTCAAGATATAAGACCTTTCCTGTGACTGGAATGATAATTGGATAATTTATTTCAGCATGTCCATGCAAAGTCGTGACAAAAAAAGAAAGGAAAGAGTTAGCCGTTCTATTGCTAATCAACAAGAGAGAAACGTGCTTACAGACAACTGCCATAACTACACTTGGCCTATGGATAATATCATGCTTTCGAATGCTGAAGATGACGAATTCCCCTCTTTACCGGTTACTCCGTGCAAACCTCCACCCTCCAAAAAACCCAACATGAACTCTGACATCGTGGCTACCCTCTCCTTACTCATCAACTCCAGGTGTGACGCCATTGAGAAAATGGTAGGCGCGAACACCATGGTTATCGAAGGCTTGAAAAAGACTGTGGAGTTTGCATGTGGTGAAATTAATGATGTGAAAACGAGAGTGGCAAAAGTTTTAAAAAATGTGGAAATTGTGGAAAAGAATAACAATGTCTACCATAGACGTCTCACTGATCTGGAACAATACACAAGAAAATGAAACCTGAGACTCTACGGCTTGCCAGAGGTGGAGAATGAAGATGTGCGAGGAGAGGCTAACCGTATCTGCCAAGAAGTTTTGCCTGCAGAGAAGAACAAAGTTGGTGATACCATCGACGTTGTACATCGCCTCGGCAAGAAGCAACAGCAAAGCGATTCAAGACCCAGGGGTATCATCATCCTATTCACTACCAGATTCTACAGGGATGCTGTCTGGAAAGCTGCTAGGAAGAACGCCTTCCTTCAGAGCCATGGTATGCGTTTCGCCGAGCATCTCAGCCCGGAAGACATAGAAAGAAGGAACAAGTTGTGGCCAACGATCAAGATAGCACGAAGTGAGGGGAAGGCTGCTTACTTCGTCGGAGGACGAGGTTTCATCAACGGTTCAGAAATCCATATTCCTCCCTAAAATCTCACCAGAAGGAACAGGTTGATGGTTTCAGCCATGGTATTCTCATTTTCCTTATGTGGTTTACCTAACAAGCATCAGGTGACTATTTTAAAGGAATACTCAGGTATTTCAATTCATTAATTTGTTCTTGTATGACCAGAAGTCCTATTTTGTTTATAAACTTACGAAGAAGATTGAAAGCTGAATTTATGTTTTATGTATACAGTAACTAAGATACTGTCCTAAATGGCATACAGGTCTGCTCTGACTTTACATGGTTATTGTTCTATTTAGTTATTAATACTTATTTCCAAAAAGGTCTTAGGAACGTTTATATGTAAAACATTTTGTTATACAATTATTTTATGATCAGTTTTCATATGTACTTAAAATAGTAGGTACCCTTTTATTTAAATTATTATTTGTTTTATTTCTCTAAATAGTTCCTGATTACACTAAAGAGGGTTTTTAGTCTCTCTTACTACAAGAACCCTTGGTCTTGAACATAATTTCCAGTTGAGTTGAATTTCAAAGGTTATGGAATAAGCTATTTTCACTTTAAATTGACTTAAATGGTGCAGATCTCGGTTCCTTATCGTTTACGTTCACTGCTCCTACGTCTTTGACTCATCCTACTACAGTTTATACTTTTATATAATCTTTGTTGTTTTGTCTTTGTCTATATTATCTCTTAATGCTAGGGGGTTACGAAACAGTGTGAAGCGCAAGGCCTTATTTCTATTTGCTAAACAATTTCGAACAGATTTTTGCTTTTTTCAAGAGTCTCACTCAATTTCTGCTGATGCCAACTTCTGGAGGTCACAGTGGGGCAACGATATTTGGCTTTCCCATGGATCTGAACGCTCTGCTGGTGTCACTACAATGAAAAATACCTTTGGTGGTAATATTCTACACTCGGAATGTGACCCCTTTGGTCACTTTATTTGTCTTGTGATCAGTTACAATGACATTACACTCATTACTGTAAACTTCTACGGGTACAACACCAAACATGAGAATGATGAGTTGCTTGAATCTATAGAGAAACATATATTCATTGGTTATCTAAATTTCCCAATTCGTTATTATTGATAGGAGGGGACATTAACATTACAATAGATAATTCAACTGATAGATGGCCCCCAGGTAGGCCAACCAATCAGAATTTGGGTTTAATACTTTTTATGGAAAAGTTTGATCTTACTGATATATGGAGAGAGAGGTTTCCGGCCGAAAGATCTTTCACTTGGAGTAACAAAACAGGCTCCAGACAATCTAGAATAGATTTTTGGCTTATATCCAAATGTATTGATAGTGAGTGTGTTACTACAAATATTTGTACTACTCCCCTCACAGACCATAAGGCTATTTACATTGATATCAAAATATTTACCCCTGATACGAACCTTGGTAGAACATCCTACTGGAAGCTAAATGGCTCATTATTAAATAATGATATAGTTACATTTGAGGTTAAAGATCTGCTCTCACACTTTTGGAAAAGGGCTTGTGAAGAAAAATCTTATTGCAAGAACTGGGAGCTCTTTAAATTTGAGGTGTCCAAATATCTTAGAAAATATGGTAGTAATCTTGCTAAGACCAGAAGAGCTGAGGAGGAAAAGGTGATCATTAAGATAACTTCCCTTTCTCAGAGGTCCCCAGCTGACCTCTTGGGGGAGGAGAAGATGGAACTAATTGAGTTACAAAATAAACTGGATAATATATATAAATTAAAAGCAGAAGGAGCCTTTATTAGATCTAGGAAAAAATGGATTGAGGAGGGAGAACAGAATTCATCCTATTTCTTTAGACTTGAGAAATTTCACTCTAAAAATAACACTATCCATAAGTTAAACATTGATGGTGTTATTACAGATGACCAAAAATTAATCGCTAAATACTGCAGCAATTTTTACAGAAAATTGTATAGCTCTACGTACTGTCAGGAATCCACAGATATGTTTTTTAACTCACTGAATAATGTTCACTCTATCAGTGATATATAATCTAAACAGTGTGATGAACCCATCAAAGTTGAAGAGATTATAGAGTCTATCAAACATCTAAAGAACAATAAATCACCAGGTGTTGATGGAATTACATCAGAATTTTACAAATTATTTTCTGAACAAGTAGCTCCCTTCCTATTTGAAGTCTTTTTAGAGAGTATTAAAAACAATGTTCTCCCTCCTACAATGAGTCAGGGGTTAATAACACTGATACCTAAGCCTAAAAAAGAAGTGCTGCTCATCGATAACTGGCGTCCAATTTGTCTTCTTAATAATGACTATAAGATATTAGCCTCACTACTTGCAAAAAGAATTAAAGAAGTTCTGGATGCAATCATTGATGAAACACAGTCTGGCTTCATGAGGAACAGACATATTTCTAACAATGTCAGACTAGTATTAGACGTACTTGACTACTCAGACCTAATAACTGAGGATAGCTTCATATTATTTTTAGATTTTTATAAAGCATTTGACACAGTAGAGCATCAGTTTCTCTTCCACTCCCTTGAGAGACTTGGCTTTGGGGATTTTTTCTGTAAGGCTATTAAGACTCTCTATGCAAATGGTAACAGCTCTATCAAATTGAAATATGGCACCTCACCTAGATTTGAGTTAAAGAGAGGAATTAGGCAAGGTTGTCCTATCTCTCCGTACCTGTTTTTATTAATCACCCAACTTCTTGCAAATTCTTTAAATAATAGTCCTGTACAAGGTATTTCCATAGCTGGTAAAGAAATTATTATAAGCCAGCTGGCTGACGATACTACACTTTTTCTGAAAGACGCTAATCAAATTCCCATATCGATCAATGTGATACAATCCTTTTCCAAAGTGTCTGGTCTATATCTTAACATTAATACATGTGAACTCATGGCTGTCAAAGATTGTGTGACACCTTCATATTATGGTATTCCAGTAAAAGAAGAACTTACATATTTAGGCATTACCATTACAAAGGATCAGAAGTCTAGAGGCTTACTAAATTTTAACCCTCTTATTAAAAAACCCCAGAAGAAACTAAATCAATGGCTACAGAGGGACTTATCTTTAAAAGGTAGAGTCCTGATAACCAAGGCTGAAGGTATCTCTAGACTAACATATGGTGCTCTATCTTTATATCTTGACCGTAGAATAAGCAAGGAGATAGACCAGATGCTTTTCAACTTTCTTTGGAGAAACCGTACCCATTACATTAGGAAAACTGTTGTAATGAACACTTATGAGAATGGTGGACTGAATTTTCTGGATTTTACTACTTTAAATAATACTTTCAAGATCATTTGGATAAAACAATTCCTAAGAAGACCCACTTCTATCTGGAATTTTATTCCTCATCATGTCTTCTCTACTTTTGGTGGCCTTAACTTCATGTTGTTTTGCAATTATAATATTGACAAAGTTCCAGTGAAACTTTCTGCTTTTCATCGGCAGGTTTTCTTGTCATGGTCCTTAATTTATAAACACAATTTTTCTCCACACAGATATTATATATGGAATAATCGTGATATATTGTATAAAAATACCTCTCTGTTTTTAGAATATTGGTTCAGAAATAATATCCTATTGGTGAGCCAACTGGTAAATGCAGAGGGTTTTTTACTCAGTTATAAAGAATTCCTATCACTTTGCAAGGTCTCTGTAACACCTAAAGATTTTGCAATTGTTTTAGATGCCATTCCCTCAGGTGTTGCTATGTTATTCAGGAACATGTCAAGACCTGACCCTCAGAGCCTACCTTCTGTTGACCCTGTTGACTCATCAGTAGGAAAGATTTGTTTCTCTTTTGGTCCATTCAACAACAGAGCGATACGATCCTTGTTTCAGCAGGATGTTGTATCTATACCTTATGTCATGCCTTATTGGAATGGATTTATTGATAATATCTGTTGGAAAAAAGTTTGGATGTTGCCACAAACATACCTACTTGTTAACAAAATTAAGGAAATTTCCTTTAAAATGATTCATAAATATTATCCTGCCAACCACTATATGAAGAAGTTTAAGGAAAACATCAACTCAAATTGCTCCTTTTGTAATGACCACCCAGAAACAGTTGTGCATCTTTTTTGGCATTGTATGCATGTAAGAAAACTGTGGCAAGACATCAGTAGGTTTATAATTTAACACATTTATGAAGATTTTACACTATTGTGGAGAGATGTACTGTTTGGATTCTTTACATACAATAGAAATAAGCGGAATCATTTTTATGTAATTAATTTCATTATTCTTTTGGCCAAATTTCATATACACAAATGTAAATTTACAAACAGAAAACCACATTTTCGTACCCTACAAAAAGAAATTGAACTGTATTTTAAGACGGTTAAATGCTCTACTAACAAAAAAGCTGTTAGAATTGTAAGTATATGCATGTCCCTTAAGGTCCTTGTGTAATTGTAATGTGATATTGTACCCCCTAGCTCGATTGTCCATTGTTTGTAATCTATGTATGCTTGTGTTCCCTCATGTGCTTTATGTATTGATTTGTTGTTAATAAAAATATATAAAAAATATATAAAAAAAAAGCATATATTGAGTAGTTGCATACGGGCATCGCAGGTGATCTGAACATTCAATGAATGGACATTCTTCCTGTTAACATATACATGTTCATCAAAAGACGGTGCGCGTAAGGCAGTATGTGTAACAGTACTCGTCTTGCGTTGAGTACAATCAGTCATCGACACGGAACTCCAACATGTAGCACCAGTCATGTAGCTTTATTCTGATAAGAACGACACAAAATTGCACGTCATGCAATGCACGTCTCACCATCCAACTCTGCACTCACGCACTGTACAAAATATATGAAACCCCCCCTCACCAGACACGGTAAGTTGCTAGCTAGTACTGGCGGGAATTCTCTACAACAAAATGCACAACAAATATTCTCCAAAAACCGCTGCATCTTATGTGTGATGTTCGAATAACATTTACAAACAATTTGATATAAATTGTACATTTAAATCATCACTTGAGAGTATAAAAATCACTTTTGATGTACAGTGCTTTGCAACCAACAACTTAACGCTGGTTTGTGCTTGTTCACTGGGACGATTCTAACGGACGATTCTAACTGGAACATCCCCCCTCGTAAGCAAGCTACGCAAACCAGCCAATAAGATGCCATGTTGAGTAGGTGAAGGCAAGACAAACTCAAACCAAAAACCCATTGGCTTAACAATAAAGTGGCAAGGGGAATCACCAATATAACCCTGTTACATATGCGTGCAGTCAACTGCACCTATGACCCCTGCGAAATTAAATGAGCGGACAAACTCAGCTTTGACTCGCGCCTGTTCATGGGCTGTGAATTGGAAACGAATGTATCTCGCGGACAATACCTGTAGAATCACCTCGGTCACTCGTGGCAGGATGCGGCTGAATGATGGCTGTGATATACCCGACTGGTCACTCATTTCCCTCTGGCATGTCCCAGTAGTGAGGAATCCCAGAGTGGACAGTACTTGGACGGGTATGGCATGATTACAGGGTTAATTCCTTTCCAGATTAGGGGCTAAATACGTGCACAAATCTAACAGAACATTTCTTGGGAGACGGTAGTGATTTAAGCCATGGATCATCATGCGCAAAAATGCGTCCCAAACTGCAATACCCCTACATAACCAGCAGGTGAAGTCACTTACGTCAAGTATAGACTGCAAATAAGATCAATTCCACGTCAAAGTAAGGTTTTATAAATAGCTACTTACACATGGTTTTTCAGCGTAAGTCATACTTAAGATCAAAACTGATTGTATGTCTGTTTTATAAATGAGGCCCCTGGGGCAGCAGCAAGAACAACTCTCCCAAATATCAGAGACCCTCCCGGCACTTACCGACTCCCTCCAACCACAGTCCAACCTCAACCCAGGAGGAGCGGATGTCCAAGTCTCATCACCCAGTTCTACAGGCGTCGTCGTAGTTCCTCCAGGGAACCTGCACCGGGAACCCAAGATTCCAGCCCCCGAGCGGTATGACGGCCACCTGGGAGGATGCAAGGGGTTCCTCACTCAGTCGTATCTAGTGTTCGAACTACAGTCCTCTTCGTTCCACATGGATCGGGCCATGATCGCCTACATCATCTCTCTCAGTAATAAATTCATGAACTTCTTTGAAGGAAAGATCATTAGAAAGCAAATTACGGACACCTCTTTAAATCTGCGTATTCCTCCAAAGCTCAGTTGTCCTGAGTCTGCACAACTCTGCCAGGACCTAGGAACAAGGGAGACAGTCAAGTGTTTTAGTACTATATCTCGCCACAATTATGAAAATAATCATGCCTCTAAACCTTCAATCTGCATACTGGACCCTATTCCAACTAAACTACTGAAAGAGCTGCTTCCTGTGCTTGGCCCTCCTATGTTGAACATAATAAACGGCTCTCTATCCACCGGATGTGTACCAAACTCTCTAAAAGTGGCAGTAATAAAGCCTCTCTTGAAAAAGCCAAACCTTGACCCAGAAAATATAAAAAACTAATCAGCCTATATCAAATCTTCCATTCCTCTCTAAAAACGAACATATCAAGACGGTTTCAAGGACAGATTTGTCCATCTACGTAACATTGCAAGAATCAGAAACTTTCTGTCCAAAAATGATGCAGAAAAATGTATCCATGCTTTTGTTACTTCTAGGTTAGACTACTGCAATGCTCTACTTTCCGGCTACCTGGAATAGGTGAGAATTGTCTGTTAATTGAATGATTAGAATATTCCACCCTGAAACATATAATTGTATGGAATTGATTAGAATGTATAAAATCATAATCAATAAATGTGTAGTCCGAGTCAGAATTAGGGTAAAACAATATGTCTTTATGGTATTTTAAACACAGACTGTCTGAGCTTGGTGCCGACCTGACTAGAGATTTGGGAGAGAACGGGGAGTACGTCTCAAGGACAAGGTCACTATCGCTGTCGGCTGGGTGAGACAGACAGTGTGTGCGTAGCAGGATGCGTGTGCGTCTGTTTGTGTGCATGTGTGTATGTGCGTCTGTTTGTGTGTATGGCTGTGTGTATGTGTGGGTGTGAGAAGTCAGTATAAAATGAATTGATTTGTATTCTTGACTTCAGAACGTTCCCGTGAATAAACATTTAACTGTGGTAGACTGGGCCTCTGTCTGTTTTCATTCGACCAGGATCTTACAAATTCTGGTTTGCAGACAGAGTCATATAATTAAATTGGGTGATGTACCTGGAGAACATAATTCTCTTATCAATAAAGCACTAAATAAACTTCAGTTGTGCTAAATACGGCTGATAGAATCCTTACTAGAACCAAAAAATGTGATCATATTACTCCAGTGCTAGCCTCCCTACACTGGCTTCCTTGGCAAGGGCTGGTTTCAAGGTTTTACTGCTAACCTACAAAGCATTACATGGGCTTGCTCCTACCTATCTCTCTGATTTGGTCCTGCCGTACATACCTACACGTACACTACGGTCACAAGACGCAGGCCTTCTAATTGTCCCTAGAATTTCTAAGCAAACAGCTGGAGGCAGGGCTTTCTCCTATAGAGCTCAGTTTTTATGGAATGGTCAGCCTACCCTAAAAACTGGGTAGGAGTTATAGACTCGGTCTCAACCTTTAAGTCTTTACTGAAGACTCATCTCTTCAGTGGGTCATATGATTGAGTGTAGTCTGGCCCAGGAGTGTGAAGGTGAACAGAAAGGCTCTGGAGCAACGAACCACCCTTGTTGTCTCTGCCTGGCCGGTTCCCCTGTCTCCACTGGGATTCTCTGCCTCTAACCCTATTACAGGGGCTGAGTCACTGGCTTACTGGTGCTCTTCCATGCCGTCCCTAGGAGCGTGCGTCACTTGAGTGGGTTGAGTCACTGATGTGGTCTCCCTGTCTGTGTTGGCACCCCCCCTTGGGTTGTGCCGTGGCGGAGATCTTTGTGGGCTATACTCGGCCTTGTCTCAGGATGGTGAGTTGGTGGTTGAAGATATCCCTCCAGTGGTGTGGGGGCTGTGCTTTGGCAAAGGGGGTGGGGTTATATCCTGCCTGTTTGGCCCTGTCCGGGGGGTATCATCGGATGGGGCCACAGTGTCTCCTGACCCCTCCTGTCTCAGCCCCCAGTATTTATGCTGCAGTAGTTTATGTGTCGGGGGGCTAGGGTCAGTCTGTTATATCTGGAGTATTTATCCTGTCTTCTCCGGTGTCCTGTGAGCATACTTAAATTCAATCTCTAATTCTCCCTTTCTCTCTCTTGGATAACCTGAGCCCTAGGACCATGCCTCAGGACTACCTGGCATGATGACTCCTTGCTGTCCCCAGTCCACCTGGCCGTGCTGCTTCTCCAGTTTCAACTGTTCTGCCTGCGGCCATGGAACCCTGACCTGTTCACCGGACGTCCTACCTGTTCCAGACCTGCTGTTTTCAACTCTCTAGAGACAGCAGGAGCGGTAGAGATACTCTGAATGATCCGCTATAAAAAGCCAACTAACATTTACTCCTGAGGTGCTGACTTGTTGCACCCTCGACAACTACTGTGATTATTATTATTTGACCATGCTGGTCATTTATGAACATTTGAACATCTTGGCAATGTTCTGTTATAATCTCCACCTGGCACAGCTGGCCACCCCTCATAGCCTGGTTCCTCCCTAGGTTTCTTCCTAGATTTATTGCCTTTCTAGGGAGTTTTTCCTAGCCACCTTGCTTCTACACCTGCATTGCTTGCTGTTTGGGGTTTTAGGCTGGGTTTCTGTACAGCAATTTGTGCAATCAGCTGATGTAAGAAGGGCTATATAAATACATTTGATTTGACATGTGACTAACAGAAATGGAATAATGTGTCCCTGAACAAAGGGGGGGTCAAAATCAAAAGTAACAGTCAGTATCTGGTGTGGCCACCAGCTGCATAAAGTACTGCAGTACATCTCCTCCTCATGGACTGCACCAGATTTGCTAGTTCTTGCTGTGAGATGGTGGAAGAGTGGGGTAACAAGGCACCTGCAAGTTCCCAGACATTTCTGGGGGAATGGCTCTAGCCCTCACCCTCCAATCCAACAGGTCCCAGACATGCTCAATGGGTTTGAGATCCGGGCTCTTCACTGGCCATGTCAGAACACTGACATTCCTGTCTTGCAGGAAATCATGCACAGAAGAGCAGTATGGCTGGTGGTATTGTCATGCTGGAGAGTCATGTCAGGATGAGCCTGCAGGAAGGGTACCACATGAGGGAGGAGGATATCTTCCCTGTAACGCACAGCATGGAGATTGCCTGCAATGACAACAAGCTCAGTCCGATGATGCTGTGACACACCGCCCCAGACCATGACGATCCCGCTCCAGAATACAGGCCTCAGTGTAATGCTCATTCCTTCGACGATAAATGCGAATCCGACCATCACCCCTGGTGAGACAAAACCGCGACTCTTCAGTGAAGAGCACTTTTTGCAAGTCCTGTCTGGTCCAGCGACGGTGGGTTTATGCCCATAAGTGACTTTGTTGCCGGTGATGTCTGGTGAGGACCAGCCTTACAACAGGCCTACAAGCCCTCAGTCCAGCCTCTCTCGGCCTATTGTCTGAGCACTGATGGAGGGATTGTGTGTTCCTGGTGTAACTCAGGCAGTTGTTGTTGCCATACTGTACCTGTCCCGCAGGTGTGATGTTCGGATGTACCGATCCTGTGCAGGTGTTGTTACACGTGGTCTGCCACTGCGAGGACGATCAGCTGTCCGTCCTGTTTCCCTGTAGCGCTGTCTTAGGTGTCTCAGTACAGACCTTGCAATTTATTGCCCTGGCCACATCTGCAGTCCTCATGCTTCCTTGCAGCATGCCTAAGGCATGTTCACGCAGGTGAGCAGGGACCCTGGGCATCTTTCTTTTGTCGTTTTTCAGAGTCAGTAGAAATGCCTCTAGTGTCCTAAGTTTACATAACTGTGACCTTAATTGCCTACCGTCTGTAAGCTGTTAGTGTCTTAAGGACCGTTCCACAGGTGCATGTTCATTAATTGTTTATGGTTCATTGAACAAACATGGGAAACAGTGTTTAAACCCTTTACAATGAAGATCTGTTAAGTTTTTTGGATTTTTACTAATTATGTTTGAAAGACAGGGTCCTGAAAAAGGGACATTTCTTTTTCTGCTGAGTTTATGTGCTGTACATCTCATAGTAAAACATCTGGAGACTGTCGTTGAGTTACCCATCAGCTCCTGCTCCTTCACCCTCCACTTTTCCTTCTCTCTTCTTTGTTCCTCGCTCTCCTTTAATTGGTCATATGACACACAGACAAGAGGTACACGGTAGGCATTGTAGTGTGAACTCACCACAGGTGATAACCGATAGGTAAGAGCAGAGAATATGCCTCCGATAGCAACTCACACCATGCCCAAACCGGACGCGGGCGTGCATCCTGCGCCATCCTGCGCAAATTGATTTTGTCCCCTCACACCAGACACGATCACGCCTGGCAGGTTGAAATATCAAAACAAATTGAACCAATTATATTAATTTGGGGACAGGTCGAAAAGCATTAAACATTTATGGCCATTTAGCTAGCTAGCTTGCAGTTGCTAGCTAATTTATGCTATTTAGCTAGCTAACTTGTTGTTGCTAGCTAATTTGTCCTGGGATATAAACATTGAGTTGTTATTTTACCTGAAATGCACAAGATCCTCTACTCGGACAATTAATCCACACATGAAATGGTCAGCCGAATCGTTTCTAGTCATCTCTCCTTCTTCCATGCTTTTTCTTCTATGGACTTTATATGGCTATTGGCAACTAACTTTCATAATAAGGTGCATTACCACAACCGACCTCAGTTCATCTTTCAATCACCCACGTGGGTATAACCAATGAGGAGATGGCACGTGGGTATATGCTTCTTAAAGCCAATGAGGAGATGGGAGAGGCAGGACTTGCATCGCGTTCTGTGTCGCAAATAGAAGCAACTTCTATTTTAGCACCTGGCAACGCAGACGCTTGTTGGCTCACGCAAGCAGTGTGTGTGCTATGATTGAATAACATGTACAGTGGGGAGAACAAGTATTTGATACACTGCCGATTTTGCAGGTTTTCCTACTTACAAATAATGTAGAGGTCTGTCATTTATATCATATGTACACTTCAACTGTGAGAGACGGAATCTAAAACAAAAATCCAGAAAATCACATTGTATGATTTTTAAGTAATTAATTAGCATTTTATTGCATGACATAAGTATTTGATCACCTACCAACCAGTAAGAATTCCGGCTCTCACAGACCTGTTAGTTTTTCTTTAAGAAGCACTCCTGTTCTCCAATCATTACCTGTATTAACTGCACCTGTTTGAACTCGTTACCTGCATAAAAGACACCTGTCCACACACTCAATCAAACAGACTCCAACCTCTCCACAATGGCCAAGACCAGGGAGCTGTGAAAGGTCATCAGGGATAAAATTGTAGACCTGCACAAGGCTGGGATGGGCTACAGGACAATGGACAAGAAACTTGGTGAGAAGGCAACAACTGTTGGCCCAATTATTAGAAAATGGAAGAAGTTCAAGATGGCGGTTAATCACCCTCGGTCTGGGGCTCCATGCAAGATCTCACCTCGTGGGGCATCAATGATCATGAGGAAGGTGAGGGATCAGCCCAGAACTACACAGCAGGACCTGGTCAATGACCTGAAGAGAGCTGGGACCACAGTCTCAAAGAAAACCATTAGTAACACACTACGCGTCATGGATTAAAATCCTGCAGCGCACGCAAGGTCCCCCTGCTCAAGCCAGCGCATGTCCAGGCCCGTCTGAAGTTTGCCAATGACCATCTGGATGATCCAGAGGAAGAATGGGAGTAGGTCATGTGGTCTGATGAGACAAAAATAGAGCGTTTTGGTCTAAACTCCACTCGCCGTGTTTGGAGGAAGAAGAAGGATGAGTACAACCCTAAGAACACCATCCCAACCATGAAGCATGGAGGTGGAAACATCATTCTTTAGGGATGCTTTTCTGCAAAGGGGACAGGACGACTGCATCGTATTGAGGGGAGGATGGATGGGGCCATATATCACGAGATCTTGGCCAACAACGTCCTTCCCTCAGTAAGAGCATTGAAGATGGGTGACTCGAAACACAGCCAGGGCAACTAAGGAGTGGCTCCGTAAGAAGCATCTCGAGGTCCTGGAGTGGCCTAGCCAGATCTTCTGTTGGTACCCGAAAAATGTCCCAGAAACATCACAAATGGTCCTTTTGTTCGATAATGTCCTTTTTTATGTCCCAAAAATGTCCATTTATTTGGCACGTTTGATTCAGAAATACACCGGTTTCAACTCGCCCATCATGCCTACAAACTATCTAATAAATTACCTGTAAACTTGGTCCAAACATTTCAAACAACGTTCCTAATCCAACCTCAGGGACCCTAAAACGTAAATAAGACTGAATAAACTGTTTCTAATACCGGATAAAAACGTGAAGTGCGCTCCAGTTCACACTCACCAAAAGAGTCCACCTGGAGTGACACTTACAATGAATTGCACTACTTCTTCATTTCTCAAAAGAAAAACATAGAAAGATTTCTAAAGACTGTTGACATCTAGTGGAAGCCATAGGAACTGCTACCAGGTTCTTAACAATAAGGGAGTCCCATAGAAAACAATTGTAAAATCCTATGACCTCAATTTTTTTTCTCCCCTGGATGGTTTGTCCTCGGGGTTTCGCCTGCCAAATCAGTTCTGTTATACTCACAGACTATTTGAACAGTTTTAGAAACTTTAGAGTGTGCATATCCTAGCTTCTGCGACTGAGTAACGGCAGATTACTTTGGGAACGCTTTTCATCCGGATGTCAAAATACTGCCCCCTACTTTTTTCTTCATTAAAAAAATGTTTTTTTTTTAAACTTCAGTTTATTTAGTAAATACTTTCTTAACACTTATGTTTCTTAAAACTGCATTGTTGATTAAGGGCTTATAATTAAGCATTTCACTGTAAGGTCTACTACACCTGTTGTATTCGGCGCATGTGACAAATACAATTTGATTTGATTATGTTCTCATTCTTATCTCAAATCATATGTCAAGTGTAAGTATTGTCATAGCTGGGACGTTTATGCAAGATGTGTCTGTCTGTCTGTCTGATCAGATATGTTTATTCTTTTGCCCTGTCATCCTGTTATTAGTGGAAGTGACAAGGTAGAAAGTAATTCATGTAATTTTGACCCGATGATGTGATACAGACAGACAGTAAATAGGGCTAGACATAATAGAGACAAGCATAATAGTCTGTCATTTGTACGCAATGATGAGATAAAAGTCCCTTTGACCAGATGACGATCTAAGTGGGCCAGAGAGCCACCTTTTCCTGATAATGAAAAGAGGGCCTTCTTCTAATGCTCAATTCACGTCCAAAACCACATGAGAGGGTGGATATCAGGTCATCTGACGGGGTATCTGGTGGCACTATCTACACATTAAGATCATCATCTGGTCCAAATGACATCACTTTCTACCTTCTCTACCCCACTTTCACAGATGACGGGATGACAGGGGAAAATAATCTCCTGTTCACCGTAACAATGACAGGAGGTGAATAGAGATGTCATGATCTGTGATGCAGGTTCTAGTGTCATACATCTGCTGTCCCACCAAATAGTCTTTGTTCGATTCTATTCTGAGGCAATTCTCTTCTTATCACAGTGTTACACGGAGATTGACCTTGGCCCATGTATCTCTCACACGCACACTGAGGGCTGCTGAGAGCGTCCATTTGACTTGATTTTATTCTAGATTTTACTTTTGTTTGAATAAAATACTTCAGCTGTATAATGTTTGATTGTATTCATTTATAAGGAATGGCCTGAATGGAATGTGGCTAGAGCAGTGTGTGTACGGTATGTTATGGCTCTCTCCATTGTCTATTTTTCAGACTGACCATCCTCCCAAACTCAATAAATACCCAGGAACGAACGAACGGACGGACGGACAGACAGACGTGGATGTTGTCAGTCTCCTTTTCAAAGTTATTGACAAATTGGTCCACAGAAAGGGAGTTGGGAGGAGGTGGAAGATAAAGGAGGAATGAGAAGATGGGAAAGAGTTTCCTAGGGTTACAGGCAGACGCTTGGAATTTAGAGTGATAGAAAGTGGCTTCAGCAGCAGATGAAGAGGAAGAGAAGGTAGAGAGGAGGGAGTGGAAGGATGATCGGTCCTCAGGAAGTATAGTTTTCCTCCATTTTCGCTCAGCTACCCGCAGCCCCGCTCTATAAGCTCGCCACGGAGCAGGAGGGGAGGGCCGAGCCGGCTGGGAGAAAAGAGGACAGTGCGAAATGACAGGATGCGGAAAGGGAGAAGACTAGGGTTGAAGAGGCAGAATCAGGAGACAGGAAGGAGAACGATTTAGCAGAACGGAGAGATGATAAGATAGAAGAGAAGAGAGTAGTGGGAGAGAGAGAGCGAAGATTGCAATGGTTGCATGACCATCTGGGCAGGGGCTGAGTGGCCAGGGTTGGAGGAAATGGAGACAGAAAAGGAAACAAAGTAGTGATCAGAGACCTGGAGTGGGGTTGCAGTGAGATTAGTAGTCGAACAGCCTCTAGTAAAAATGAGGTCAAGCGTATTGCCTGCCTTGTGAATGGGAGGGGACTGGGAAATGGTGAGCTCAAAAGAGGCAAGGAGTGGAAAGAGAGAGTTGGAAGGAATTGAATCAAAGCAGACGTCTGGAGGTTGAAGTCGCCATCAGGAAATTAGCTTATCAAGGTGTCAAGCTCCATTGATGTACTCTGGTGGGCGATGAATGACAACAATGTTAAGCTTTAGTGGACAAGGGACAGTGACCGTATGGAATTCAAATGTGGAGATATCCAGGTGAGAGTGGGAATATTTGGGGTTAGTGTTAGAGGCATGTTTTGTCCACTACAGTCTAGTGTAGTCTGGGTAGGAGTGATGCTGCCCTCTGCTGTACTGACAGGTGACTGGCGTGTTACTCAACACTACCAGTTGTCTTCTCTTGTGCTCTCTGTCCTGTTGTACAATCCTCCACAACTCATCTCTCTCTCTATTGCAGGCACTGACACAGGAACAGCCTGTAAACAAAACAAAAAAGCCCATTCTCACACACACACACACACACACACACACACACACACACACACACACACACACACACACACACACACACACACACACACACACACACACACACACACACACACACACACACACAGATATAGAGCAATGGGGAACCACAGAAGAAAGCACCCAAAAATGTGTGTGTGTGTTTATCTGGGAGTTCCGCAACAGTCTATAGAACCTGATACTTCATGACTTCCGATCACAGGAATGTGACTTTCCTTCTCCTGGAGAGAGACTCTGGCCTGACGCCCAATCACATCCCTGTGTGTGTGTGTGTGTGTGTGTGTGTGTGTGTGTGTGTGTGTGTGTGTGTGTGTGTGTGTGTGTGTGTGTGTGTGTGTGTGTGTGTGTGTGTGTGTGTGTGTGTGTGTGTGTGTGTGTGTGTGAGAGAGGAGAGAGAGAGAGAGAGAGAGAGAGAGAGAGAGAGAGAGAGAGAGAGAGAGAGAGAGAGAGAGAGAGAGAGAGAGAGAGAGAGAGAGAGAGAGAGAGAGAGAGAGAACAGGACAACCAGATGGCACTAAGAGGTATATACGCTTTTTAAAGGAGAGGAAGAGAAATGGAAATAATAGGAGAGGAGAAAGAGAGAGAAGGAAGAAGAGGAAAGGAGATGATTGGAAGAAAGGAAGAGATAGATACATTAGATAAGAGGAGATAGATACATTTGAGGAGATGGTGGAGGGGTGAAAAATAGGAGGGGGAATGATGAAAAGTGAAAAGATGGAAAGGCCTCTATAGACCATAGGAACACACAACACACAACACACAACACACACACCATTGAAACAGTGTCTGCCTGTGTGTTCAGAGTGAGCCAGTGTGGAGTGTGACTTTGTCATGGATTTACTGACACCTCCGCTCTGCATGAGATCACACGAGTGGGACAGATGTGCTGTGTAGTAAATTAGCAAGCGTTTCTCAGAGTGAAGCAAAAGTTTGTCACAATGTCAACACATACACACGCACGCACGCACACACACATCAATCTCTGTGTTTAACAACAGACAGAAGCTTCATAGCCTCCTCAACAATCACATGCATAAATCAGGCATAAATGGTTCGGTGGCCCCGTCACACGTCTCCAACTGTTAGCTGTCAGGGAGAGAGGGGAGAGTGGGAGAGGGGTAGAGAAAAAGAAAGGGAGAGAGGGGGAGAGGGGTAGAGAAAAAGAAAGGGAGAGAGGGAGAGAGTGGGAGAGGGGTAGAGAAAAAGAAAGGGAGAGAGGGAGAGAGTGAGAGAGGGGTAGAGAAAAAGAAAGGGAGAGAGGGAGAGAGTGGGAGAGGGGTAGAGAAAAAGAAAGGGAGAGAGGGAGAGAGTGGGAGAGGGGTAGAGAAAAAGAGAGGGAGAGAGTGAGATAGGGGTAGAGAAAAAGAAAGGGAGAGAGGGAGAGAGTGGGAGAGGGGTAGAGAAAAAGAAAGGGAGAGAGGGAGAGAGTGAGAGAGGGGTAGAGAAAAAGAGAGGGAGAGAGGGGGAGAGGGGGAGAGAAAAAGAAAGGGAGAGAGGGAGAGAGTGGGAGAGGGGTAGAGAAAAAGAAAGGGAGAAAGGGAGAGAGTGAGAGAGGGGGTAGAGAAAAAGAAAGGGAGAGAGGGAGAGAGTGGGAGAGGGGTAGAGAAAAAGAAAGGGAGAGAGTGAGAGAGGGGTAGAGAAAAAGCGAGGGGGAGAGAAAAAGAAAGGGAGAGAGGGAGAGAGTGGGAGAGTGGTAGAGAAAAGAAAGGGAGAGAGGGAGAGAGTGAGAGAGGGGTAGAGAAAAAGAAAGGGAGAGAGGGAGAGAGTGGAGAGGGGTAGAGAAAAAGAAAGGGAGAGAGGGAGAGAGTGAGAGAGGGGTAGAGAAAAAGAAAGGGAGAGAGGGAGAGAGTGGGAGAGGGGTAGAGAAAAAGAAAGGGAGAGAGGGAGAGAGGGAGAGAGTGGGAGAGGGGTAGAGAAAAAGAAAGGGAGAGAGTGGGAGAGGGGGTAGAGAAAAAGAAAGGGAGAGAGTGGGAGAGGGGTAGAGAAAAATAAAGGGAGAGAGGGAGAGAGTGGGAGAGGGGTAGAGAAAAAGAAAGGGAGAGAGGGAGAGAGTGAGAGAGGGGTAGAGAAAAAGAAAGGGAGAGAGGGAGAGAGTGAGAGAGGGGTAGAGAAAAAGAAAGGGGGAGAGGGGTAGAGAAAAAGAAAGGGAGAGAGGGAGAGAGAGGGGTAGAGAAAAAGAAAGGGAGAGAGGGAGAGAGTGGGAGAGGGGTAGAGAAAAAGAAAGGGAGAGAGGGAGAGAGAGGGGTAGAGAAAAAGAAAGGGAGAGAGGGAGAGTGGGAGAGAGTGGGAGAGGGGTAGAGAAAAAGAAAGGGAGAGAGGGGAGAGTGGGAGAGGGGGTAGAGAAAAAGAAAGGAGAGAGGGAGAGAGGGGGAGAGAGTGAGAGAGGGGGTAGAGAAAAGAAAGGGAGAGAGGGAGAGAGTGGGAGAGGGGTAGAGAAAAGAAAGGGAGAGAGGGAGAGAGAGGGGTAGAGAAAAAGAAAGGGAGAGAGGGAGAGAGTGGGAGAGGGGTAGAGAAAAGAAAGGGAGAGAGGGAGAGAGAGGGGTAGAGAAAAAGAAAGGGAGAGAGGGAGAGTGGGATAGAGTGGGAGAGAGGTAGAGAAAAAGAAAGGGAGAGAGGGAGAGAGAGGGGTAGAGAAAAAGAAAGGGAGAGAGGGGAGAGTGGGAGAGGGGTAGAGAAAAAGAAAGGGAGGAGAGTGGGAGAGGGGTAGAGAAAAATAAATGGAGAGAGGGAGAGAGTGAGAGAGGGGTAGAGAAAAAGAAAGGGAGAGAGGGGTAGAGAAAAAGAAAGGGAGAGAGTGGGAGAGGGGTAGAGAAAAAGAAAGGGAGAGAGTGGGAGAGGGGTAGAGAAAAATAAAGGGAGAGAGTGGGAGAGGGAGAGAGAGTGGGAGAGGGGTAGAGAAAAATAAAGGGAGAGAGGGGAGAGTGGGAGAGGGGTAGAGAAAAATAAAGGGAGAGAGGGAGAGAGTGGGTGAGGGGTAGAGAAAAAGAAAGGGAGAGAGTGGGAGAGGGAGAGAGTGGGAGAGGGGTAGAGAAAAATAAAGGGAGAGAGGGGAGAGTGGGAGAGGGGTAGAGAAAAATAAAGGGAGAGAGGGGAGAGTGAGAGAGAGCATTCAAATAGAGACGTCACAACAGTAAAATGTTAATTCAAAGAATAAACATCTGCCTCTATCTACTATTATCCTGACTTCATTATTGTGGAAGAAACTGTATTTCAATCAAAATATTATTGTATTGGGGCCTCCCAGGCATCGCAGCGCTAGCTGTGCCACCAGAGACCCTGGGTTCGCGCCCAAGCTCTGTGACTGGGAGGTCCGTGGGGCGACGCACAATTTGCCTAGTGTCGTCCGGGTTAGGGAGGGCTTGGCCGGTAGGGATATCCTTGTCTCATCGTGCACCAGCGACTCCTGTGGCGGGCCGGGCGCAGTGCAAGCTAACCAGGTCACCAGGTGCACGGTGTTTCCTCCGACACATTGGTGCGGCTGGCTTCCGGGTTGGATGCACGCTGTGTTAAGAAGCAGTGCGGCTTGGTTGGGTTGTGTTTCGGGGGAGCGCATGACTTTCGACCTTCGTCTCTCCCGAGCCCGTACGGGAGTTGAAGCGATGAGACAAGATAGTAACTACTAATAATTGGATACTACGAAATTGGGGAGAAAAAGGGGGTATTCAAAATAAATAAAATCAAAATATTATTGTATAAACATATAATGTTTCACTATTATTCCCGACTTCACAGAATAATAAAGACTGAATCTTAGAGGAATAGTCTGAAAAGAAAAAACTACAGTTGAAAGATTATGATAATAATTTCAAGATGCTTAACAGTCGCTGAGGACTGGTATAAACAAGACATTACTAATCTGTCTGCTATTTGACATTCTATATATCTCCCTGTCTCTCTCCCCCTCTCTCTCCCCCTCTCTCTCCCGCTCTTTCTTTCTTTCTCTTTCTTTCTTTCTTTCTCTCTCCCTCTATTTCTCTCTCCCTCTATTTCTCTCTCCCTCTATTCTCTCTCCCTCTCTTACTTGCTTTTACTCTAGCTCTCTGTACTGCTCTCTCTCATTGACACAGGATCTTGGTTGCCAGGAGGTTTTGTTTAATAAGTCAAAACATTGGCAGGCAGAATAGCATTTTTAAGTTCCTCTTTCAAAGTGCTTTTCCATTTCTGGCTCGTGGTGAAAAGATTTAGAGCTATCACTCATGTGTCCCTGACCAGGACAATGATGCTGTCAGAGACACACTAACGACGAGAAGATTATGTAGATCGGATACAGTACGACTTATGATGTTTGGTTCTTTCCCACTTCATCCCCAGAGCATTGGGGAAAGTGTATCCAACAGACAAACCAAAGGTTCTCTGTGTTGTATGAAAGTATTACTTAAGAGATTGTGAGGCCATTGAAGTACTGAAGTACTCCCCTGTACCTTTCACAACACCCTGCACCTTTCACAACACCCTGCACCTTTCACAACACCCTGCACCTTTCACAACACCCTGCACCTTTCACAACACCCTTACAACACCATGTACCTTTCACAACACCCTGTACCTTTCACAACACCCTGCACCTTTCACAACACCCTGTACCTTTCACAACACCATGTACCTTTCACAACACCCTGCACCTTTCACAACACCCTGTACCTTTCACAACACCCTGCACCTATCACAACACCCTGTACCTTTCACAACACCCTGCACCTTTCACAACACCCTGTACCTTTCACAACACCCTTACAACACCCTGCACATTTCACAACACCCTGTACCTTTCACAACACCCTTACAACACCCTGTACCTTTCACAACACCCTGTACCTTTCACAACACCCTTACAACTCCCTGTACCTTTCACAACACCCTGTACCTTTCACAACACCCTGTACCTTTCACAACACCCTGCACCTTTCACAACACCCTGTACCTTTCACAACACCCTGCACCTTTCACAACACCCTGTACCTTTCACAACACCCTGCACCTTTCACAACACCCTGTACCTTTCACAACACCCTGTACCTTTCACAACACCCTGTACCTTTCACAACACCCTGCACCTTTCACAACACCCTGCACCTTTCACAACACCCTGCACCTTTCACAACACCCTGTACCTTTCACAACACCCTGTACCTTTCACAACACCATGTACCTTTCACAACACCCTGTACCTTTCACAACACCATGTACCTTTCACAACACCCTTACAACACCCTGTACCTTTCACAACACCCTGCACCTTTCACAACACCCTGTACCTTTCACAACACCCTGCACCTTTCACAACACCCTGCACCTTTCACAACACCCTGCACCTTTCACAACACCCTGCACCTTTCACAACACCCTGCACCTTTCACAGCACCCTGTACCTTTCACAACACCCTGTACCTTTCACAACACCATGTACCTTTCACAACACCCTTACAACACCCTGTACCTTTCACAACACCCTGCACCTTTCACAACACCCTGTACCTTTCACAACACCCTGCACCTTTCACAACACCCTGCACCTTTCACAACACCCTGCACCTTTCACAACACCCTGCACCTTTCACAACACCCTGCACCTTTCACAGCACCCTGTACCTTTCACAACACCCTGTACCTTTCACAACACCCTGTACCTTTCACAACACCCTGCACCTTTCACAACACCCTGTACCTTTCACAACACCCTGCACCTTTCACAACACCCTGTACCTTTCACAACACCCTTACAACACCCTGTACCTTTCACAACACGCTGCACCTTTCACAACACTATGTACCTTTCACAACACCCTGTACCTTTCACAACACCCTGTACCTTTCACAACACCCTGCACCTTTCACAACACCCTGTACCTTTCACAACACCATGTACCTTTCACAACACCCTGCACCTTTCACAACACCCTGTACCTTTCACAACACCCTGCACCTTTCACAACACCCTGCACCTTTCACAACACCCTGCACCTTTCACAACATCCTGTACCTTTCACAACACCATGTACCTTTCACAACACCCTGCACCTTTCACAACACCCTGTACCTTTTACAACACCCTGTACCTTTTACAACACCCTGTACCTTTCACAACACCATGTACCTTTTACAACACCCTGGGTCAGCATAGTGTGCTCCATGTATCCAACTGTGAGTCAGGTATCTATACCTGGGACCTGTCCTTAGCTGGAGGAAACTACCAACAAAAACGTCAAGTTCAGGTAGCATCTCCTCCGATTATGAAATCTAAAATAATTCAAATTCTCGGGTACAGTAATATGAGCAGTTATGAGAGTCACACAGCAGTTATGTACACTAATGTATGAGTTCAACAATGTAATTATGTTATTAAGCACAGTAATGACATTCAATGTGTAGCTGTAGACTATGATCATGTTCTCATATATATAGTAATGAATGAGCTACTCGTTAATCAGACCTGTGTTTAACCTTCTAATGGCTCTTCGTTAGCTAATGAGCTTAACAAGATTCGCCACTGAAACACTAATTAAGGCTGTTAGGGGGCTGTAGCAGATTACCAAGCACCCCTGTGGAGTCGACAGAACTAGCTAACACATGCACGCTCTCTCCAGCACCCGTCCGTGAGCCAATCGAAACACTCATCAGCAATCCAAAAAAGCCCCTCACTACTACTGAAATGACTACTTGGATATATTTACATATATATGTATGTGTATGTGTATATGTATATGTATGTGTGTGTAGTTATTTCACCACAGGCCAGAGAAAGAAATCATAGTCTTACCAATAAGAGTGGAAGCTCCTAGTGATGGAGTTGTGGTGAAGTTTAACATACGTCAGTTGTGGTTGATATATAGTATAACTCTGCACACACAACCCCTGTCTTCCTCTCTCTCTTTCTCTGTCACATACACAGAGCGAGAAAGAGAGAAAGAGAGAGTGACTGTAGCAGGTCATCCAATAGGAATGCAGAGTTGCTCTCTGGCCCTGCCCACCAGGATTTCAAATGGCTGCCTGGGGGGAGGGGGGGGGGGGGGGGGCATTGCAGAGTAGGGGTCCATCATTAACGCTACACCTTACATTCATCTAAGACAATCTGTTCCCCCTCCACTGGCTGACAGTTAAGCAGCCAGGGACCCCAATGTGCAAACACACACACACACACACACGGACACTGGTGCTGTGCATTCACATAGTCCAGATGTTGGCAGCAGTCCTCTGCTCCAGATGAAGACAGGGCAGTCGGCCAAAAACCTGAACCGCTCTTTCTTTCTTTCTTTCTTTCTTTCTTTCTTTCTTTCTTTCTTTCTTTCTTTCTTTCTTTCTTTCTTTCTTTCTTTCTTTCTTTCTTTCTTTCTTTCTTTCTTTCTTTCTCTCTCTCTCTCTCTCTCTCTCTCTCTCTCTCTCTCTCTCCTCTCTCCTCTCTCTCTCTCTCTTTCTTTCTTTCCCTCTCTCTCTCTCTCTGCCCATTAAATTATATGTTTACAATAATACTGCTACGCTTCGAGGGACACACGCAAGCAAGCACACATCCACAAATGCACACACACCGAGGTGCAGTTTTCAGAGAGGGGTAAAAAAAAAATGTCATTAGTGAAGCAGAAAGAAAAATGAAAGATGGAGCAAAGTTTGAGGTTCTTTTCATAACATTGCCATGTTAAGAACAATATTTCTTCTACTCTGCTCTTGTCTAACAGAGAGATGGAAAACAATGTTATGCAATTGTTTCTTTGAATTTCTCTCTCCCCACACACACACACACTCACACACACACACACTCACACACACACACACACACACACACACACACACACACACACACACACACACACACACACACACACACACACACACACACACACACACACACACACACACACACACACACACACACACACACACACACACACACACACACACAGAGGGCTTGTAATGAGCAGTCAGTGTGTGAGCAACCAGTCCTCACAGTCTCACATCAGAACTACAACTTCACAAGTGGTCCATCCTGGCAGAGGTTTTTCGTGATGCCTGCCGTCTTATTGGCTCTTAACCAACTGTGTTATTTTTTTTGCGTTGTTTGTAACTTATTTTGTACATAATGTTGCTGCTACTGTCTCTTATGACTGAAAAGAGCTACGGTTACTCACCTCAGATTAGACTAAGAGTTTTTCTTCAATGAGTCGGACGGGGGGGATATACTACTACAGACACCCGACCAGGTCCAGATCCCCGTCATTCGCTGGAGATGGAAACAGAGATTTTGCGGAAAAAGATCAGGTGGCCTTGTGAGGATCAGGCGACAAGTCGCTAATCTGCCTTTGCATTCTGTCCTGCTAGCTAACATGCAATCGCTGGAAAATAAATTGGACGAACTGAAAGCACGTAAATCCTACCAACGGGACATTAAAAACTAATCGACAGGGTAGTGGAGCAGGTTGAGAGCTTCAAGTTCCTTGGCATCCACATCACCAACAAACTAACCCTGACCCAAACAAACTATGGTCCAAGCACACCAAGACAGTTGCGAAGCGGGCACAGCAAAACCTATTCCCTCTCAGGAGACTGAAAAGATTTGGTATGGGTGCTCAGATCCTCAAAAGGTTTTACAGCTGCACCATCGAGAGCATCCTGACGGGTTGCATCAATCCCTGGTATGGCAAGAGGCTTCTTAACAGCTTCTACCCCAAGCCATAAGACTCCAGAACAGCTAATCAAATGGCAACTGAACAGCTAATCATTGCCCCCCCCCCCCCACTTCTACTACTCTCTGTTATTATCTATTTATAGTTACCTTAATAACTGTACCTACATGTACATATTACCTCAATTACCTCGACGCCGGTGCCCCCCGCACATTGACTCTGTTCCGGTACCCCCTGTATATAGCCTCCACATTGACTCTCTACCGGTACCCCCCTCCTATCTATCTCTGAACACCATCCAGTCCCATACTTCACCTACCCTCAACCCCTCCTATCTATCTCTGAACACCATCCAGTCCCATACTTCACCTTCCCTCAACCCCTCCTATCTATCTCTGAACACCATCCAGTCCCATCCTTCAGCTCCCCTCAACCCCTCCCATCTATCTCTGAACACCATCCAGTCCCATCCTTCAGCTCCCCTCAACCCCTCCCATCTATCTCTGAACACCATCCAGTCCCATACTTCACCTTCCCTCAACCCCTCCTATCTATCTCTGAACACCATCCAGTCCCATCCTTCAGCTCCCCTCAACCCCTCCCATCTATCTCTGAACACCATCCAGTCCCATCCTTCAGCTCCCCTCAACCCCTCCCATCTATCTCTGAACACCATCCAGTCCCATACTTCACCTTCCCTCAACCCCTCCCATCTATCTCTGAACACCATCCAGTCCCATACTTCACCTTCCCTCAACCCCTCCCATCTATCTCTGAACACCATCCAGTCCCATCCTTCAGCTCCCCTCAACCCCTCATATCTATCTCTGAACTTCATCCAGTCCCATTCTTCAGCTCCCCTCAACCCCTCCCATCTATCTCTGAACACCATCCAGTCCCATCCTTCAGCTCCCCTCAACCCCTCCCATCTATCTCTGAACACCATCCAGTCCCATACTTCACCTTCCCTCAACCCCTCCCATCTATCTCTGAACACCATCCAGTCCCATACTTCACCTTCCCTCAACCCCTCCCATCTATCTCTGAACACCATCCAGTCCCATCCTTCAGCTCCCCTCAACCCCTCATATCTATCTCTGAACTTCATCCAGTCCCATTCTTCAGCTCCCCTCAACCCCTCCCATCTATCTCTGAACACCATCCAGTCCCATCCTTCAGCTCCCCTCAACCCCTCCCATCTATCTCTGAACACCATCCAGTCCCATCCTTCAGCTCCCCTCAACCCCTCTCATCTATCTCTGAACACCATCCAGTCCGATCCTTCAGCTCCCCTCAACCCCTCCCATCTATCTCTAAACACCATCCAGTCCCATCCTTCAGCTCCCCTCAACCCCTCCCATCTATCTCTAAACACCATCCAGTCCCATCCTTCAGCTCCCCTCAACCCCTCCCATCTATCTCTGAACACCATCCAGTCCCATCCTTCAGCTCCCCTCAACCCCTCTCATCTATCTCTGAACACCATCCAGTCCCATACTTCACCTTCCCTCAACCCCTCCCATCTATCTCTAAACACCATCCAGTCCCATCCTTCAGCTCCCCTCAACCCCTCCCATCTATCTCTGAACACCATCCAGTCCCATCCTTCAGCTCCCCTCAACCCCTCCCATCTATCTCTAAACACCATCCAGTCCCATCCTTCAGCTCCCCTCAACCCCTCCCATCTATCTCTGAACACCATCCAGTCCCATCCTTCAGCTCCCCTCAACCCCTCCCATCTATCTCTGAACACCATCCAGTCCCATCCTTCAGCTCCCCTCAACCCCTCCCATCTATCTCTGAACACCATCCAGTCCCATCCTTCAGCTCCCCTCAACCCCTCCCATCTATCTCTGAACACCATCCAGTCCCATGCTTCACCTTCCCTCAACCCCTCCCATCTATCTCTAAACACCATCCAGTCCCATCCTTCAGCTCCCCTCAACCCCTCCCATCTATCTCTGAACACCATCCAGTCCCATACTTCACCTTCCCTCAACCCCTCCCATCTATCTCTAAACACCATCCAGTCCCATCCTTCAGCTCCCCTCAACCCCTCCCATCTATCTCTGAACACCATCCAGTCCCATCCTTCAGCTCCCCTCAACCCCTCCCATCTATCTCTGAACACCATCCAGTCCCATCCTTCAGCTCCCCTCAACCCCTCCCATCTATCTCTGAACACCATCCAGTCCCATCCTTCAGCTCCCCTCAACCCCTCCCATCTATCTCTGAACACCATCCAGTCCCATCCTTCAGCTCCCCTCAACCCCTCCCATCTATCTCTGAACACCATCCAGTCCCATCCTTCAGCTCCCCTCAACCCCTCCCATCTATCTCTGAACACCATCCAGTCCCATCCTTCAGCTCCCCTCAACCCCTCCCATCTATCTCTGAACACCATCCAGTCCCATCCTTCAGCTCCCCTCAACCCCTCCCATCTATCTCTGAACACCATCCAGTCCCATCCTTCAGCTCCCCTCAACCCCTCCCATCTATCTCTGAACACCATCCAGTCCCATCCTTCAGCTCCCCTCAACCCCTCCCATCTATCTCTGAACACCATCCAGTCCCATCCTTCAGCTCCCCTCAACCCCTCCCATCTATCTCTGAACACCATCCAGTCCCATCCTTCAGCTCCCCTCAACCCCTCCCATCTATCTCTGAACACCATCCAGTCCCATCCTTCAGCTCCCCTCAACCCCTCTCATCTATCTCTGAACACCATCCAGTCCCATCCTTCAGCTCCCCTCAACCCCTCCCATCTATCTCTGAACACCATCCAGTCCCATCCTTCAGCTCCCCTCAACCCCTCCCATCTATCTCTAAACACCATCCAGTCCCATACTTCACCTTCCCTCAACCCCTCCCATCTATCTCTGAACACCATCCAGTCCCATACTTCAGCTCCCCTCAACCCCTCCCATCTATCTCTGAACACCATCCAGTCCCATCCTTCAGCTCCCCTCAACCCCTCCCATCTATCTCTGAACACCATCCAGTCCCATACTTCAGCTCCCCTCAACCCCTCCCATCTATCTCTGAACACCATCCAGTCCCATCCTTCAGCTCCCCTCAACCCCTCCCATCTATCTCTAAACACCATCCAGTCCCATACTTCAGCTCCCCTCAACCCCTCCCATCTATCTCTGAACACCATCCAGTCCCATCCTTCAGCTCCCCTCAACCCCTCCCATCTATCTCTGAACACCATCCAGTCCCATCCTTCAGCTCCCCTCAACCCCTCCCATCTATCTCTAAACACCATCCAGTCCCATACTTCAGCTCCCCTCAACCCCTCCCATCTATCTCTGAACACCATCCAGTCCCATCCTTCAGCTCCCCTCAACCCCTCCCATCTATCTCTGAACACCATCCAGTCCCATACTTCAGCTCCCCTCAACCCCTCCCATCTATCTCTGAACACCATCCAGTCCCATCCTTCAGCTCCTCTCAACCCCTCCCATCTATCTCTGAACACCATCCAGTCCCATCCTTCAGCTCCCCTCAACCCCTCCCATCTATCTCTGAACACCATCCAGTCCCATCCTTCAGCTCCCCTCAACCCCTCCCATCTATCTCTGAACACCATCCAGTTTTGATTTCTATTTGCCATATGTTTTTTAATGCTGCTGTGATATTTCACAAAAGTTCTGAACCTTTTTTGTCTCAGTTTCTACAGATTGTAAATTAAAGATAAACATTTTAGCAAATCACCCAGCAGTACTATTTGCAGAGTTAGAATTGTTACAATTCTTCAGCTGTCATAATGAACTTAAAACGCTATGATGATCTGGACCAGACTGCCGAATCGAGGCAAAGGTAAGAATCTCTGGATTACCCATCTACATTTAGTAATTAAGACATTATTATTCATTGAGAATTCTGAGAACTGTCTTGTGGAAGTTTTAAATTGACACAATACCGGTTAGCAAAGGTGTCAGCTAGAGATGACATGCAGGAGCTTGCAGGGATTTGTAGTCTTGCATGATGTCTACTTTGACGCTAATTAGAATTTTCGAATCTGAGAGGAAGTAGAGCAGAAAATATTGGCAAAAGTCACCTTGTCCAAAAGAGATTTACATGGTTATCAAATCATCATGCCACGGTAAGCCTACATGAAACACAACTCGTTTTAAGTGTTTCTAAAATTCCTATGGGAAAAACGAACGGTGGAATCATTTCCCTGTTTGACCTCTAGGTTTTATAGGTATTATGACACCTCCACTGTTGGCTCTATATTTTCACATGACCCTTCCCTTGTACTGTAAAATAAATTGAACACCCACCCCCACATAGAATTTACTCAAAATAATGTTTAAGACCACAAATAAAAATAACTGTAGTGACCCTGTGTTAATAAAATGTGGATATTGAATTTGCCACTTAAGCATGCAGTCTATGCCAGCAGGGCTTCCAGGACAGAAGGTTGAGAGTTCGCTCCCCCTGCCTGTCACTCTCCCTGCCTGTCACTCTCCCTGCCTGTCACTCTCCCTGCCTATTACTCTCCCTGCCGGTTTCATTACTTCACGATCAGAGCCGGTTGCAGACAATGAACAGCTAGGGGATTCAGATTTTCAATATTTTGATGCCATATTTATAGTTATGTAAAATATATGCAACACCAACAGTTTTCTGTACCAATGAACCACACAACGAATAAACAAAGCATACCGACTTCGAGCACTTCGATATCATGGATAGTGTTTTCATCACCACAATAAATAGACTATGTCAATCTTGACAAACAAGCCTACAAGTCATTCCTCCGTACCTTGAAGGGTTACCCAGTATTGAAGGCTTGGGTTGTCAATCTCCTGAATGTCATTAAACTTTTGTAACGGGTGTTTTGTAACATATCTTTCTTTCCAATCATCACATTGCGGCTGCACAGTTTGGATTGATTTGACTGATAGATTTTATTTGTCAGTAAAAGAAGAAGTGTTAACACACCGACTCATTCCAGGGTTTTTCCTTCTTTGGACTATTTTCTACATTGAAGAATAATAGTGAAGACATCAAAACTATGAAATAACACATATGGAGTCATCTAGTAACCAAAACAATATATTTTAGATTCTTCGAAGTAGCCACCCTTTGCCTTGATGACAGCTTTGCACATTCTTGGCATTCTCTCAAGCAGCTTCATGAGGAATGCTTTTCCAACAGTCTTGAGGGAGTTCCCACATATGATGTGCACTTGTTGGCTGCTTTTCCTTTACTCTGCGGTCCAACTCATCCCAAACCATCTCAATTTGGTTGAGATCGGGATTGTGGAGGCCAGGTCATCTGATGCAGCACTCATTCACCCTCCTTCTTGGTCAAATAGCCCTTACACAGCCTGGAGGTGTGTTTTGGGCCATTGTCCTGTTGGGAAAAAAAATGATAGTCCCACTAAGCGCAAACCAGATGGGATGGCATATCGCTGCAGAATGCTATGGTAGCCATGCTGGTTAAGTGTGCCTTGAATTCTAAATAAATCACAGACACTGTCAACAGCAAAGCACCTCCACACCATCACACCGCCTCCTCCATGCTTCACGGTGGGAACCACACATGTGGAGATCATCCGTTCACGGCGGTTGGAACCAAAAATCTCAAATTTGGACTCATCAGACCAAAGGACAGATTTCCACCGGTCTAATGTCCATTGCTCATGTTTCTTGGCCCAAGCAAGTCTCTTCTTATTATTGGTGTCCTTTAGTAGTGGTTTCTTTGCAGCATTTTGACCATGAAGGCCTGATTCACGCAGTCTCCTCTAAACAGTTGATGCTGAGGTGTGTCTGTTACTTGAACTCTGTGAAGCATTTATTTGTGCTGCAATCTGTGGTGCAGTTAACTCTAATGAACTTGTCCTCTGCAGCAGAGGTAACTCTGGGTCTTCCATTCCTGTGGCGGTCCTCATGGGAGCTAGTTTCACCATGATGGTTTTTGCGACTGCGCTTGAAGAAACTTTCAAAGTTCCAGAAATGTTCCAGATTGACTGACTTCATGTGTTAAAGTAATGATGGACTGTCGTTTCTTTGCTTATTTGAGCTGTTCTTGCCATAATATGGACTTGGTCTTTTACCAAATAGGGCTATCTTCTGTATACCCCCCTACCTTATCACAACACAACTGATTGGCTCAAATGCATTAAGAAGGAAAGAAATTCCACAAATCAAGGCACACCTGTTAATTAATATGCAGGTGACAATTCCAGGTGACTACCTCATGAAGCTGTTTGAGAGAATGCCAATAGTGTGCAAAGCTGTCATCAAGGCTGTCAAGTGTGGCTACTTTGAAGAATCTCAAATATAATATATATTTTGATTAACACTTTTTGGGTTACTACATGATTCCATATGCGTTATATCATAGTATTGATGTCTTCACTATTAATCTACAATGTAGAAAATAGTGAAAATTAAGGAAAAACCCTTGAATGAGTAGGTGTGTTAACTTTTGACTGGTACTGTATATACACAAATAATTGTTAAAGTGACAGGGATTGCACAACAAAGTTGGGGACTTATTTCCATTAGGCTAGGCTATAGCCATTATTTGTTCAGACCCATAACCATTCACTCTTCGTGAAGAGAAAAGAAAGCCATCTGCATCTTTATCTAGTCCTATATTATTCAAGAATGCCATTACAATGATAAAGATCAGGACAACTAAACATTTCATTTAGGCTAACTGTTGAAAGCTAGGAAGGAATGAAGCAACACTAGACAGAGGTAAGCTAATATACACGTCACACAACATTATGGGAAATATTGTGAAAGGTATGCATGCATCAACCTACTAATTTTAAAAATGTAAAATAGGCCCTATTATATTTCAAATTTGCTAGCCTATAATTCTGCACCAGCATCACATGCTCTCTCCCAAGTTCATGGTTTGAAAGATGTGCGTTATTCCAGTCCATATAATACAGTATAATACAATACAGTAATACAGTCCAAGCTAAAATATTAGCTTACTGGAGCTTGTTTCATTTACTTACCCAAGAAAGCATAGCTACATCTATGGGCGTTTATGTTTTTTTGTCATGCTTAATGTGCAGTATCCTATCATAGTGTCACGCCCTGACCATAGAGAGCTCTCGGGGTTCTCTATGGTGTAATAGGTCAGAGCGTGACTAGGGGGGGTTTCTAGTTATTATCCTTCTATGTTGGTGTGTGAGTATGGTTCCTAATTGGAGGCAGCTGAATATCATTGCCTCTAATTGGGGATCATACTTAGTGTGTCCCTTTTCCCACCTGCGTTGTGGGATATTGTTTTGTTTAGTGCCTATGTGCGCTACCTACTGCACGTTCGTTAATTCTTTGTTGTTTTGAAGGTTCACTATAATAAATATGTGGAACTCTACTCCTTGGTCCACTCATTTATACAACAATCGTGACAAATAGGTTACATATTGGACAAAGGCATAATCATTTGGCCTTGTATTGTATTTAATGTATGGCTCATCATCCATCTCTGTGAAGTAATGGTGGACCACCTTGGCACAGGACGTCACCCGCTATGTCAATTCATGCTCTGTATGTGCCCAAACACAATCTCCCCGGCACTCCAGCAGCGAAACTCCTTCCCTTTCCCGTGCCTCAGCGGCCCTCTCTCTGGTGTGCCTACCTCTCTCCAGGTTGCTGAGGCACTGTTCCAGCAGGTCTTCCGGCACTATGGCCTTCCAGAGGACATCGTCTCCGACCGTGGCCCTTATTCACATCACGGGTATGGAAATCCTTCATGGAGATGCTGGGGTCACAGTCAGCCTCACTTCTGGGTACCACCCTCGGGCAGGATGAAACAGGAGCTGGGGAGGTTCCTGAGGAGTCACTGCCAGGACCGGCAGAGGGAGTCTGCCCGATTCCTTACTTGGGCGGAGTACAACCAGAAGTCAATGCGTCACTCCTCCACCGGGCTGACTCTCTTCCAGTGTGTTCTGGGTTATCAGCCAGCCCTGGCTCCGTGGACCCCGAGCCAAACCGAAGCACCTGCGATGGACGAGTGGTTCAGGCGCGCAGAGGAGGTTTGGAACAATGCCCACGTGAGGCTCCAGTGTGCCATCTGCCGGCAGAAGGAGCAGGTGGATCGCCACCGCAGTGAGGATCCCCTGTTCCATCCTGGTGATCATGTCTGGCTCTCCACCAGGAACCTCCCACTCCGCCTGTTCTGTGAAGAGCTGAGCTCCAGGTTTGTGGGGCCTCTGGAGGGTATAGGCATAGGCCGATAGGCTTAGGTGTCCACCGTATGATATTAACATTTTAAAAAGATTTAGCCTCTATAAGGAAGAGAAGCTTAGGCCTTTCCCCACAGAGCTAGAGATATGCCAGTGGCATACTGTAACAGACATGCATTTCTTTGTCAGATGGCTACAAATAGACATATAGACTTACAGGAGTTTAAGTCGTTCATTTTTTATCAGAATAGTTTATTCAGAGATAAGCATTATATTGTTAGAATATTGGAGTAACTCTGGTAGGCCTGAAACATTCTTCCTCACCTCAAGTTCAACTGTCGGAGTCAGTTGGGGCGCCGGTGCGCACTGCCTTCATATCATAGGCTTGCTTTAGCTAAAGTCTAATAATAGCCATGCCACACCAAACCTTCACAAAAGTTTAGAAACTTTCTTATAGTAATCTCAAAAGTAAGTCAAGCCATTGTTTTTAGGGAATATATGAGAAGGCTATTATATTGTGGCAAACAAAGTATTACAGTTGGAACTGGGCTCAACAGAATTAAATATGGTTTAAACCTTCACATCAGTTCGGAACAGGCTATATTGCAGCAATTACCAACAAAGGCAAGTGCCTACAATATGCAACAAATTAAAGAAATAGGCTAATGTCATTTATTTTACAACAGACCTATTTACTTAAACTAAATAAGGCGCACATAATTAAAGAGATTGAATTGAATTTAGACAATTAAAATGTCAACAGAATTAAACAAAACAGGTTTTACATATCATTTTTAGGGGTTTTGATTCATAAATAGGCTTACAATAATAACAATGATAAAACAAATTATTATAAATAAATGTAAGTCCAAAATTGCATCCTACCTGAATAGGGAGTTGCACAGAGGCCTGCAATTGGCCATGCCAACTTTCTTCTCATCTTCCACTACAATATTAAAATCTATATTAAATTCCCCTTGTAGGATTTTAACTATAGGCATACTCTTTTTCCTCCAAATGTTGTTTTACTTCAATGAAAAAGGCCTCCATCTTCACAATCAACAGTAGCCTAGACCAAGGCTCCTCTCTCACTCTCTCTCCTCAGGAGCAGGCTCCCATGCATTCAAGGCCTGAGAAAATGGTGCTGATGAACACATTTTGGGTGTAAGCTATGACAGACAGCTTCTCCAGGACTTCTGGCCTGCTACAATTTTATTTATTTTTCCACCGGCCAGAATTACCGTCTAAGGTTAAGGGAAACTCTATGGCATTTTCCCAGTTGTGTTTTCATCAAATTGACAAAGTCTGGACATAAATATGTAGTGCACATAAAAATAACTTTTGAGGTTAAATTCCCATGTACCAAATAAAAAGTTAAGAGTTTCTGTCAAAATTTCCATTCTAGGCCTTCTGATGGTTTTGTCACTAAAAATAAAATGTTTTTTATCCAACATGTAGGCTACTTTACTGCATAAAAAGGTTGGACCGCTTGACCCGGTCAATGTCAAGCCATTTTAAGGGGACTGGAAATATATTTTGGATGAATGTGCGAATGCTTACAGGAGACTTTTGAAATAGCCTAATCAGATTAAAACACTGACTGTTTGTCCGGCATTACACCGCGCGGTGAGAGCAGAGACCTTCGTTTTCACTAGCAAGCAGGTAAATTGCCGAGTGCCGCTTAGGCTTGCTTGTGGGCGTGCTGGCAGCATATAGCAGCATGTTAGATTGTGCGTCAAGAATTCAGCATAGCAAGTTTGTATGAAGGTCTGGTTATTAAATGGGTAAATAGTTAAATAGTAATATGCTCTAAAATGCTCTGGTGACAAACAAAGCTTGCTGCTATGTTTCCAATTGTCCACATGGCTCGGAGAATCTATTCAAGTAAGTAAATACATTTCTAAAATGTAAAAAATCCTACATATTATTTGCTAACTGGTTACACAAATTTGCATCCTGTAGCTCTAACTCCAAAAGGTTTTGGGACACTGTAAAGACCCCTACAAATCAGCCGGGCTAGACAATCTGGACCCTTTCTTTCTAAAATTATCTGCCGAAATTTTTGCCACCCCTATTTCTAGCCTGTTCGTGTCGTCTGAGATTCCCAAAGATTGGAAAGCAGCTGCGGTCATCCCCCTCTTCAAAGGGGGGGACACTCTTGACCCAAACTGCTACAGACCTATATCTATCCTACCATGCCTTTCTAAGGTCTTCGAAAGCCAAGTCAACAAACAGATTACCGACCATTTCGAATCTCACCATACCTTCTCTGCTATTCAATCTGGTTTCAGAGCTGGTCATGGGTGCACCTCAGCCACGCTCAAGGTCCTAAACGATATCTTAACCGCCATCGATAAGAAACATTACTGTGCAGCCGTATTCATTGATCTGGCCAAGGCTTTCGACTCTGTCAATCACCACATTCTCATCGGCAGACTCGACAGCCTTGGTTTCTCAAATGATTGCCTCGCCTGGTTCACCAACTACTTCTCTGATAGAGTTCAGTGTGTCAAATCGGAGGGTCTGCTGTCCGGACCTCTGGCAGTCTCTATGGGGGTGCCACAGGGTTCAATTCTTGGACCGACTCTCTTCTCTGTATACATCAATGAGGTCGCTCTTGCTGCTGGTGAGTCTCTGATCCACCTCTATGCAGACGACACCATTCTGTATACTTCCGGCCCTTCTTTGGACACTGTGTTAACAACCCTCCAGGCAAGCTTCAATGCCATACAACTCTCCTTCCGTGGCCTCCAATTGCTCTTAAATACAAGTAAAACTAAATGCATGCTCTTCAACCGATCGCTACCTGCACCTACCCGCCTGTCCAACATCACTACTCTGGACGGCTCTGACTTAGAATACGTGGATAACTACAAATACTTAGGTGTCTGGTTAGACTGTAAAATCTCCTTCCAGACCCATATCAAACATCTCCAATCCAAAGATAAATCTAGAATTGGCTTCCTATTTCGCAACAAAGCATCCTTCACTCATGCTGCCAAACATACCCTTGTAAAACTGAACATCCTACCAATCCTCGACTTTGGCGATGTCATTTACAAAATAGCCTCCAATACCCTACTCAACAAATTGGATGCAGTCTATCACAGTGCAATCCGTTTTGTCACCAAAGCCCCATATACTACCCACCATTGCGACCTGTACGCTCTCGTTGGCTGGCCCTCGCTTCATACTCGTCGCCAAACCCACTGGCTCCATGTCATCTACAAGACCCTGCTAGATAAAGTCCCCCCTTATCTCAGCTCGCTGGTCACCATAGCATCTCCCACCTGTAGCACACGCTCCAGCAGGTATATCTCTCTAGTCACCCCCAAATCCAATTCTTTCTTTGGCCGCCTCTCCTTCCAGTTTTCTGCTGCCAATGACTGGAACGAACTACAAAAATCTCTGAAACTGGAAACACTTATCTCCCTCACTAGCTTTAAGCACCAACTGTCAGAGCAGCTCACAGATTACTGCACCTGTACATAGCCCACCTATAATTTAGCCCAAACAACTACCTCTTTCCCAACTGTATTTAATTTATTTATTTATTTTGCTCCTTTGCACCCCATTATTTTAATTTCTACTTTGCACATTCTTCCATTGCAAAACTACCATTCCAGTGTTTTACTTGCTATATTGTATTTACTTTGCCACCATGGCCTTTTTTGCCTTTACCTCCCTTCTCACCTCATTTGCTCACATTGTATATGGACTTGTTAATACTGTATTATTGACTGTATGTTTGTTTTACTCCATGTGTAACTCTGTGTCGTTGTATCTGTCGAACTGCTTTGCTTTATCTTGGCCAGGTCGCAATTGTAAATGAGAACTTGTTCTCAACTTGCCTACCTGGTTAAATAAAGGTAAAATAAAAAATAAAAAAATTAAAAAGTCCATGGAGAACAAGAGCACCTCCTCCCAGCTGCCCACTGCACTTTGGCTAGGTAACATGGTCACCACCGATAAATCCATGATAATAGAAAATGTCAATAATCATTTCTCTACGGCTGGCCATGCTTTCCTCCTGGCTATCCCAACCCAGGCCAACAGCTCCGCACCCCCTGCAGCTACTTGCCCGAGCCCCCCCAGCTTCTCCTTCACCCAAATCTAGATAGCAGATGTTCTGAAAAAGCTGCAAAACCTGGACCCGTACAAATCAGCTGGGCTCGACAATCTGGAGCCTCTCTTTCTAAAATGATCCGCTGCCATTGTTGCAACCCCTATTACCAGTCTGTTCAACCTCTCTTTCGTATCGTCCAAGATCCCTAAAGATTGGAAAACTGCCACGGTCATCCACCTCTTCAAAGGGGGTGACACTCTAGACCCAAACTGTTATAGACCTATATCCATCCTGCCCTGCCTTTCTAAAGTCTTCAAAAGCCATATTAATAAACAGATCACTGACCATATCAAATCCCACCGTACCTTCTCCGCTGTGCAATCCGGTTTCCGAGCTAGTTATGGGTGCACCTCAGCCACGCTCAAGGTACTAAACGATATCATAGCCGCGATCGATAAAAGACAATACTGTGCAGCCGTCTTCATCGACCTGGCCAAGGCTTTCGACTCTGTCAATCACCGTATTCTAATCGGCAGACTCAATAGCCTTAGTTTCTTAAATGGCTGCCTCGCCTGGTTCACCAACTACTTCGCAGACAGAGTTCAATGTGTCAAACCGGAGGGCCTGTTGTCCAGACCTCTGGCAGTCTCTTTGGGGGTACCACAGGGTTCAATTCTCAGGCCAACTCTTTTCTCTGTATATATCAACAATGTCACTCTTGCTGAGGGTGATTCCCTGATCCACCTCTACGCAGACGACACCATTCTGTATACATCTGGCCCTTCTTTGGACACTGTGTTAACTAACCTCCAAACGAGCTTCAATGCCATACAACACTCCTTCCGTGGCCTCCAACTGCTCTTAAACGCTAGTAAAACCAAATGCATGCTTTTCAACCGTTCGCTGCCCGCACCCACCTGCCCGACTAGCATCACTACTCTGGACGGTTCTGACCTAGAATACGTGGACAACTACAAATACCTAGGTGTCTGGCTAGACTGTAACTCTCCTTCTAGACTCATATTAAACATCTCCAATCCAAAATCAAATCTAGAATCGGCTTTCTATTTCGCAACAAAGCCTCCTTCACTCACGCCGCCAAACTTACCCTAGTAAAACTGACTATCCTACCGATCCTCGACTTCGGCGATGTCATCTACAAAATAGCTTCCAATACTCTACTCAGCAAATTGGATGTAGTCTATCACAGTGCCATCCGTTTTGTTACCAAAGCGCCTTATACCACCCACCACTGTGACCTGTATGCTCTAGTCGGCTGGTCCTCGCTACATATTCATCGCCAGACCCACTGGCTCCAGGTCATCTATAAGTCTATGCTAGGTAAAGCTCTGCTTTATCTCAGCTCACTGGCCAGGATAACAACACCCACCCGTAGCATGCACTCCAGCACGTATATCTCACTGGTCACCCCAAAGCCAACACCTCCTTTGGCCACCTTTCCTTCCAGTTCTCTGCTGCCAGTGACTGGAACGAATTGCAAATATCACTGAAGTTGGAGACTTACATTTCCCTCACTAACTTTAAACTAACCGATCGCTTCAGCTGTAGATAGGCCATCTGTAAATAGCCCACCCAATCTACCTACCTCATCCCCATATTGTTTTTATTTACTTTGCTGCTCTTTTGCACACCAGTATCACAACTTACACACCATCATCCGCTCATCATCATCTGCTCATCTATCACTCCAGTGTTAATCTGCCTGCTAAATTGTAATTACTTTGCTACTATGGCCTATTTATTGCCTTGCCTCCTCATGCCATTTGCAAACACTGTATATAGACTTTCTTTTTTTCTATTGTGTTATTGACTGTACGCATGTTTATTCCATGTGTAACTCTGTGTTGTTGTTTCTATCACACTGCTTTGCTTTATCTTTGCCAGGTCGCAGTTGTAAATGAGACATTTTTCTCAACTAGCTTACCTGGTTAAATAAAAGGTGAAATAAAAAATAAACAGTGCAGGCTAATTCAAATGAGCTGCTAACGTAGTTAACTAGCTATCTAACTAACTTTACGTACTGTATAGATAGCTGGCTAAGTTAATTAAATATCACCAGCTACCTAACTTCATATTAGCTAGCTATCTTGATGTATTTATCACTGTAAAAAAAACTATATGCATTTGTAGGTACCTAGCTAACAGCCATGGAGGAGAGTGAAAGCATAGCAAGCATTGCAGCCCCAACTGTCAAAGTGAGCAGGTACTTTTGTGTAGTTCCAGTCCCTTGAAGTGAGGACGGAGATAATAGTAACATAATATTCAGTGCGGTGTAATTTGAAGAAATTAAGTCTGTTGTGAGGTTGTCTGTCCTCAGATATAGAGAGCTATGAAAGCCTGTCTACATATGAAGAGCAATGGTTCTCAGTCCTGGTCCTGGGGACTCAAAGGGGGGCACATTTCTGGTTTTGCCTTAATACTACACAGCTGATTCAAATGATGAACTCATCATCAAGCTTCAAGTGGTATTTATGTATTCATTTGTGACGCTATCCTTGATATGATCCTGTCATTGTCATATGCTACACATGCACCTATAAATCCAATGTTATCATGATTTGTTATAAGGGATATTATACTTTGGTAATCCACAATGACCTGGTGATGTAAAAGTCTAATAATGACATTATCTTCCATATTCCTACAGGTACCTTGTAACTGGAGATTCATTCAAAACGATTGCCTACAGATATTGTGTAGGGCACTGCAAGGTTGGGTGACCAAAGCCATCTGGGACTGCCTCCTGGAGGAATTCAGGCATGTGAAGGCTACTTGTGTCCTGCATAACTTCATGTGGATGGACACGAGGACCAGGAGGGGATCTGCAGCTCGCCGCTGTGTGCCAGAGGAGAAGTCTGCTGCTCTGCAGGATGTTTAAAGGATGGGGTCTAACAAAGGAGTAAGAGAGGCAATCCGTGTGTGGGAGATCTTCCCCTCCACTCTCTGAAGAGGGTGCTGTTCCCTGGCAACACCATAGACTACACTATGCACAACCAAAGGCTCTTTTTAAGAGCCATTCACATAGCAATAAGAGTATTCTTCCATTTACTTTGCTATGTCAACTGCAGTTATTCAATTCCCAGTTTCTGTCCCTTTGATTTGTGTGCTGTTTAGGTAAGGGTGTGAGGTCTGTACAAAAACAAAACAGGCTATTGTAAGTCACCCATATTGATGTAGAGCAATTAGACACCCTATAACCCACACACTCATGTATCAATCTGATTGAGGGATTGTGTTGTGCAGGCTCAGGTGCATAACTGTGACTCATTCCACCTTCAAAGGATAGGCAAGAAGGCCAACCATGGAGAATAGTAAAACACTTCATTATTTCTATAACTACGCTATATTGTTTGTCCTCGTGTGTCTGCATGTTTTTCAGCATAAAGTACTCTGTAGCCACTTAGTGTGGACACCAGGTGAGACCACACACACAGATTCCTGTTGAACAGTCTCTAACTACCTTATTTTCTCAATAACAGTCTCTTCTTCACTTCATCCCTCTCTCCCCTTCTCACTAAGTCCTCTAGGTTATATCAGCTGTGTCGGGGAACCCCTCCCACATCTGAACTGGCTACATAGAGGGCACAGCATGATCAGAGGTGTGAGGTCACTTGGTTGAGTCAACAGGAATTATTATTAAAGAGATGCTTTACATCAAAATACAGATAGAGATGCAGTAGTCCCAGAGTTAATGATTCAAGGTCAGTTTTGCATTTCACCTCCTGATGATTATGATGACTGAGGGTGTTAGAATAGGATGCCAACCCCCAGTCCCGTCATCGCCACCTCACCCGCTCTTAAGATAACCTTTGGTCCCCGACTGGGAGCCCAAGCTGGTTAGGAGACACCACTATAGACACTATGTAATTATGATGAACTGAGAGAATATTAGGGCAGCACTGTACTGCCTTCGCTGCTCCTCTGTTCTTACCGCTTTCTCTTTGTCTTTTACACCTTGCTTGCATCTCTGCTTTTTTCCTCTGTTTTTATAATGCACTGAAGTACATATTGAACTTGTATTTATAATATATTACAATTATAGTTATAATGCATGTATTTTGTATTCATAATAATGGATAATGAACTTCTTTCAATTAAGCGTTTCACATTCTCTACTGGTTGAAATGAATGATGAAATACTACACCTATCCTGTGTTTATCAGAACAATGCAGATTAAGGAAATTAGATATTGAGATGAACTGGTTATAGAGTATTTACATGATGAATAGGAAATGTAGTGCATTGTTTAATTTTTTAAATATTTCTGTATATATTAACTACAAATCAGCCTTTAACTAGTTAAATCATGTTTCTAGTCTATTGCATAGTTACAATGTATAACCATTGATGTCCCATGACCAAGATTGCTAAACACTGTTGAAGTATATAATTGTAATACATACAGTGGCAAGAAAAAGTATGTGAACCCTTTGGAATTACCTGGATTTCTGCATAAATTGGTGATAAGATGTGATCTGATCTTCATCTAAGTCACAACAATAGACAAACACAGTCTGTTTAAAATGTCTTTATTGAACACACTGCGTAACATTCACAGTGCATAGTGGGAAAAGTATGTGAACCCTTGGATTCAATAACTATTTGACCCTCCTTTGGCAGCAATAACCTCAACCAAATGTTTTCTGTAGTTGCAGATCAGACCTGCACAATGGTCAGGAAGAATTTTGGACCATTCCTCTTTACAAAACTGTTTCAGTTCAGCAATATGCTTGGGATGTCTGGTGTGACCCGCTCTGAGGTCTTGCCACAGCATCTCAATTGGGCTGAGGTCAGGACTCTGACTGGACCACTCCAGAAGGCGTATTTTCTTCTGTTGAAGCCATTCTGTTGTTGATTTACTTCTGTGTTTTGGGTCGTTGTCCTGTTGCATCACCCAACTTCTGTTGAGCTTCAAATGGCAGACAGATAGCATTACATTCTCCTGCAAAATGTCTTGATGAATTTGGGAATTCATTTTTCCGTTGACGATAGCAAGCTGTCCAGGTCCTGAGGCAGCAAAGCAGCTCCAAACCATGATGCTCCCTCCACCATACTTTACAGTAGGGATGATGTTTTGATGTTGGTGTGCTTTTGCTCCGCACATAGTGTTGTGTGTTCCTTGTAAACAACTCAACTGTAGTTTCATTGTCCACAGAATATTTTGCCAATAGCACTGTGGAAAATCCAGGTGCACTTTTGCAAACTTTAGAATTTTTATTTTGGACAGCAGTGGCTTCTTCCGTGGTGTTCCCCCATGAACACCATTCTTGTTTAATGTATTGTAGACTCATCATCACAGATGTTAACATGTTCCAGAGATTTCTGTAAGTCTTTAGCTGACACTCTAGGATTCTTCTTAACTTCTTAACCTAATTGAGCATTCTTCGCTGTGCTCTTGCAGTCATCTTTCAATTACGGCCACTCCTAGGGAGAGTAGCAAGAGTGCTGAACTTACTCCATTTATAGACAATTTGTCTTACCGTGGACTGATGTTCATCAAGGCTTTTAGAGATACTTTTGTAACCCTTTCCAGCTTTATGCAAGTCAATAATTCTTAATTGGTCTTCTAAGATCTCTTTTGTTCAAGGCATGGTTAACATCAGGCAATACAGTTGAAGTCGGAAGCCACAGTTTTAGAAGTATGCTTGGGGTCATTGTCCATTTGGAAGACCCATTTGCGACCAAGCTTTAACATCCTGACTGATATCTTGAGATGTTGCTTCAATATATCCACATAATTTTCCTCCCTCATGATGCCATCTACTTTGTAAAGTGCACCAGTCCCTCCTGCAGCAAAGCACCCCCACAACATGATGCTGTCACCCCCGTGCTTCACAGTTGGGATGGTGTTTCTCAGCATGCAAGCCTCCCCCTTTTTCCTCCAAACATAACAATGGTAATTATGGCCAAACAGTTCTATTTTTGTTTCATCAGACAAAGAGGACATTTCTTCAAAAAGTATGATCTTTGTCCCCATGTGCAGTTGCAAACTGTAGTCTGGCTTTTTTATGGCGGTTTTGGCGCTGAAAGGCCGCTTCCTTGCTGAGCGGCCTTTCAGGTTATGACGATATATGACTCGTTTTACTGTGGATATAGATACTTTTGTACCTGTTGCCTTCAGCATCTTCACAAGGTCCTTTGCTGTTGTTCTGGGATTGATTTGCACTTTCCGCACCAAAGTACGTTCATCTCTAGGAGACAGAACGCGTCTCCTTCCTGAGTGGTAGGACCGCTGAGAAGCCCCATGGTGTTTATACTTGCGTACTATTGTTTGTACAGATGAAAGTGGTACCTTCAGGCATTTGGAAATTGCGCCCAAGGATGAACCAGACTTGTGGGGGTCTACAATTGTTTTCAGAGGTCTTGGCAGATTTCTTTTAATTTTCCCATGATGTCAAGCAAAGAGGCACTGAGTTTGAAGGTAGGCCTTGAAATACATCCACAGGTACATCTCCAATTGACTCAAATTATGTCAATTAGCCTATCAGAAGCTTCTAAAGCCTTGACATAATTTTCTGGAATTTTCCAAGCTGTTTAAAAGGCACAGTCAACTTAGTGTATGTAAACTTCTGACCCACTGGAATTGTAAATTATAAGTGAAATAATCAGTCTAAACAATTGTTGGAAAAATTCCTTGTGTCATGCACAAAGTTGATGTCCTAACTGACTTGCCAAAACTATAGTTTGTTAACAAGTCATTTGTAGAGTTGTTGAACACCAAGTTTGAATGACTCCAACCTAAGTGTATGTAAACTTCCGATGACTTGCATCCTTGGCACAAAGTTATATTCTACTCAATCCATAGGCTTCATTAATGTAATTCAGACGGCTTTTAAGTTGATACAACTGGCTATGATAGCTAAGGTTCCTAGCTAGGTTCTGAACAAATATGTATACCAAACATTTTGGTCCATACGCAGATTGGCTAGATAGCTAGCTACACATCATACAGGTATTTTTAATCCTCCCCTGCACAATAAGCAAGAACATAGCTAGCTACGTTATTTCATCTATCTGCATTCAATGGAAAATATCAGCAAGGCAAGTTTACAAAATTGTACATTGGATTTGCGGTAAATATTTTAGCTAGCTAGTTTCTTTACATCCACTGTTTCACAAGACGACAGACTGGGTTGGTGGTCTCTAAAACATTAAACAACCAAAATTACAATTTCATACTCATGTCACATAACCCATAAAGCTAGCCGGCTAATGTTAGCTAGTCACCGAACTTGTTAAATCGCAATTTAAATTAACTATGATTTAAAAAAATATGCATAATCATTTGTCTCTACATTAACTAACATATTCCTGTCAACTGTACATTTTTTGTATGATTCGTTATGATGTTATAAATCACTTATATTTGCTTCCATCCTTGTGTTTTTGTCAGCCATCTTTGCTGAACAGTATTCACTGTTCTTTCATGATGTTCCTGGACTGTCCGCAGCTATTCCTATTTGTTCTTGTCGATTCATATTGAAAATTGATGCAGCTTGAATGCTTTGTCAGTGCCTTCGGATTCAGACCCTTTGACCTTTTTCCACATTTTGTCAATGGAATCTTTTTCACATTGATCATCCATGAGATGTTTCTAAAACTTGATTGGATTTCTCCTGTGGCAATTGATTGGACAGGATTTGGAAAGGCACACAGCTTTCTATATAAGGTCCCCCAGTTGACAGTGCATGTCAGAGCAAAAACCAAGACATGAGGTTGAAGGAATTGTCTGTAGAGCTCCAAGACAGGATTGTGTCGAGATACAGATCTGGGGAAGGGTACCAAAAAATGTCTGCAGCATTGAAGGTCCCCAAAAACACAGTGGCCTCCATCACTCTTAAATGGAAGAAGTTTAGAACCACCAAGACTCTTCCTAGAGCTGGCCGCCCGATTGCTCAAAATGAGCAATCGGGGGAGAAGGGCCATGGTCAGGGAGGTGACCAAGAACCCGATGATCACTCTGACAGAGCTCCAGAGTTCCTCTGTTGAGATAAGAGAACCTTCCAGAAGGACATCCATCTCTGCAGCACTCCAACAATCAGGCCTTTATGGTAGAGTGGCCAGACAGAAGCCAATCCTCAGTTAAAGGCACATGACAGCCCACTTGGAGTTTGCCAAAAGGCTCCTAAAGACTCTCAAACCATGAGAAACAAGATTATCTGCTCAAATGAAACCAAGATTGAACTCTTTGGCCTGAATGCCAAGCATCACGTCTGGAGGAAACCTGGCACCATCCCTAAGGGGAAGAATGGTGGTGGCAGCATCATACTGTGGGGATGTTTTTCAGTGGCAGGGACTGGGAGACTAGTCAGGATCGAGGGAAAGATAAACGGAGCAAAGTACAGAGAGATCCTTGATGAAAACCTGCTCCACAGTGCTCAGGAATTCAGACTTGACAGCGCTTGAGAGGATCTGCAGAGAAGAATGGGAGAAACTCCCCATATACAGGTGTGCCAAGCTTGTAGCGTCATACCCAAGAAGACTCGAGGATGTAATCGCTGCCAAAGGTGCTTCAACAAAGTACAGAGTAAAGGGTCTGAAAACCTTCAATATGCAAATGCCATATTTCCTTTGACATTTTTTATACATTTGCACAAATTTCCCAAAAACTGAGTTTCTTTGTCATTATGGGGTATTGTGTGTAGATCGATGAGGAAAAAAACTATTTTAGAATAAGGCTGTAACTTAACAAAATGTGGAAAACATTAAGGGGTCTGAGTACTTTCCAAATGCACTGTATGTGTGGTATGATTGCTAGTTAGCCTATTGCAGATCTGGACAAACGATCCACGTACCACTATTGTCACTATGAATGGTGGGTAGAGAGCAGGATAGACCGTTAGACTATACTGACCTGTGGTATAGTAAAAGTTAGTACATGGAAAAGCGTAGTGCATAAGGGAAGTAGCAAAACACTTTAATATAGGGGAGGCGCATGCAAGCAGATGATGAAATTTGGCTCAGATGGGCAGCAGGTAGCCTACCATTTAAGAGCATTGGGCTAATAACCAAAATGATCAAATCAAATGTTATTGGTCACATCCACGGTTTTAGCAGATGTTGTTACGGGTGTAGCGAAATGCTTGTGCTTCTAGCTCCGACAGTGCAGGAATACCTAACAAATTACACAACATATACCCAATACACACAAATGTAAATAGGAATGATTTAAGACTATATACATATGGACGAGCGATATCAGAGCGGAATGGACTAAGATACAGACGAATAGTATAGAAAACAGTATATACATATCTGATGGCATTGAGTTAGAAGCTGTTTTTCAGTCTCTCAGTCCCAGCGTTGATGTACTTGTACTGACCTCGCCTTCTGGATGATAGCAGGGTAAACAGGCAGTGGCTCAGGTGGTTGATCATGCTTGGCCACGCAGTCATGGGTGAATGTACCCTTGTGGGGCCCCACTGTTGAGGACCCAGTTGCACAGGGTGGGGTTCAGACCCAGGGCCTCGAGCTTAATGATGAGGTTGGAGGGTACTATGGTGTTGAATGCTGAGCAATAGTCAATAAACAGCATTCTTACGTAGGTATCCCTCTTGTCCAGATGGGATAGGGCAGTGTGCAGAGTGATGGCGATTGCATTGTCTGTGGATCTATTGGGGTGGTAAAGCAAATTGAAGTGGGTCTAGCGTGGCAGGTAAGGTAGAGGTGATATGATCTTTGACTATTCTCTCAAAGCACTTCATGATGACAGAGGTGAGTGCTACGGGGCGATAGTCAGTAAGTTCAGTTACCTTTGCCTTCTTGGGTACAGGAACAATGGTGGCCATCTTGAAGCATGTGGGGACAGAGAGAGAGAGAGAGAGAGAAAATGAAGTATTCTACTAATATAATTTAAATGGATCTGCTCATGAAGGCTCAACAAATGCACAACACACACATGCACGTGCACACACACCAAAAAGACGACTAGACTCACCAAACTGCCATGAGTCATGCTGTCACCGTGGCAACAGTAGCCATCACTATGCAGAGCAGATCAGCTCCAGCTCCAGATCAGAACAGGACAGGTAAAAGCAGATAGCTCCACAGTGAGCATCCACCACATTACTTTCACCAATCCTATGTTTTTTCACACCCTAGGTTGACTCCTCCTGCTCAGCATCTTTCCTTTTCTCCAAATGTCAAATTTGGAAAGTAAGGGTAAAGGTTTTAGGAAACAGTTAAAACATTACGTTTAGGCATTCATTCTGAATAGTTAAGGGTTAAGGGATAGGGTTATAACAAAAAAAAGATCATTAGTGTCTAACCCTGGGATTGAATATGTGACCTCGGATCCAGAGTCATGGGATTATCCACCACACCTTAGCAAAGCCCAAGACTACTTGATTTTGATAGCGCTCAATGTTGCCTATTGTGGCCAGTTTTGAAGGCATTCCTGATGTCCTCAGGACATGGACAAACGTCCAATTTCAAAGTCAATATTGAGCGATCTGCCTGGTGGACAGTGATGTTCAGGGTATAGTTCAATTTCTTACCACCAGAGGTCATCTCCAGTCTCTCTGCTGTGTGGACCACAGAACTGGAAAGCCAGAGTCAAAAGGGTTTGCATCCCAAACTGCACCCTATTCCCTACACAGGAGGCTGCTGAGGGGAATGGCTCATAGTAATGTCTGGAACGGAACCAATGGAATGACATCAAACACATTGAAACCATGTCATAGATGTACTTGTTACGGTTCCACCTATTCCGCTCCAGTCATTACCACAAGCTCGTTCTCCCCAATTAAGGTGCCACCAACCTCCTGTGATTCCTTATATAGTGCACTATTTTTGACCAGGTCCTATAGGGCTTTGGTCAACAGTAGTGCACTATATACAGAATAGGGTGCCATTTGCGATGCACTCTGCTAGAGAACAGGCCCAACTCCCAGTACTGACCAGACTTCAACAGTCTGTGGTGATGGAGTATATTATTATGGTGTTTTGACCTTCACTTTTCAGTTCTAAAAGATACGCAAATGTTTAGTACATCTGTCTGTTCACTCTGTAACCTTTCATAAAGACAGATTAGATCTGTGGAGAGAGTTGTGGTAGTCAATAGATGGCAATGCTAGAAATCACTTCATCTGTAACGAAAAAATACTAATTGTTGAGTTGGTGAGCTATATGTGTTATTTATCTGCTGGTAGAGTTATGATTTGATGCTTTAAATGTGTTAGGTGCCTGACCCTAGGGTAAAGAGGAGTGCACTGACCAGTGCAAGCATTGTGATCAGTCAAACATGGGCTCCTGAGGGGAGATTTAAGTGTGACAGCACTACATTCCAGAGTTCCATCAGAGGAATGATTTTAGCGCAATAACACCGGTGCCAACATTTCCAGCACTACACCAAATGCACAGACACACATTTGGGCAGTTCACACTGCAACCATGGCAACAGGAGAATTTTACAAGGTGGCAGCGGCCAATGGTAAGGCACTTCCCTCTTAGCCTACACCAATCACAGAGTGGCCTGCAGCCCAGCCTACAGCTCTTGATGAACTAACAGAGGGCGAAAGTAGAGGGTATCTACTCTGTAGGTTATGCTAATAGCGAGGACATAATGCGTGTGTGTGTGTGTTGTAATGCAGGTGTGAGAGTAAAATGTAAGTGAGACTGTGTGTGTGTGTGTGTGTGTGTGTGTGTGTGTGTGTGTGTGTGTGTGTGTGTGTGTGTGTGTGTGTGTGTGTGTGTGTGTGTGTGTGTGTGTGTGTGTGTGTGTGTGTGTGTGTGATCCTCTTCAAGCTAGTAGAGTGTGAAAATAACGTGAGAACTGGTCAAAAGTAGTAGACTATATAGGGAACAGGGTGCACTTGGAACACACACCGATGTCCTCCTGTGGAAGTTTACCTCAATAAGAGGTCAGAACAAACATATCAATGACATCATCAGCTTTCAATAAATTCATTTATTATTTCACACAATGAATAACATGAACAAGTTCAACTGTATTTCATCTTAATAAGTGCCCAATGCTGCCAGCCAGGAAAACGGTAGCAAAAGAACAAGCTTTTCCTCAGAGAAAAGAAATAAAAAAAATAGACTACAAGATCATGATAGGTAAACATGACCAGAAGCATGCCAGCAGACATGGATATACATATATATTGCATGTATATGTGCATATGACATATATCTGTATATGAGCGAAGGCAAATACAAAATATGTGTACATTTCCACATACATACTAAGAAGGATATATGCATATGCATGCCCATCTAAGTATTTACTTATTTCTATATGTCAAATATTTGCAATTTTTTTATATTCATACAATGTACAAAAATGCTTTATGAATTAAAAATCCATTACAAAAAGAAACATATCAAACAATGTACAAGTCTTGCTCCAAATTCAATTGAAATTCAACTTCTCCGCTTGTCTAAAATATTGATGAATACAATCAAGTGGAGCATGCAAATAAAAGAAAACCCACTCTAGTAAAAAGGTTCAAATACACTATGTATACAAACTCAAATATGCCAACACAGTTAAGAGCTCACTTTGTGCTCTTGCAAAGTACATTTATTGGTTTCCTCATCGACCCTTCATCTGCATGTTCAGCGTTGAACAACAATATAGCGTAGAAACATAACATATATGTTAATGACTACACATATTAGTAGAGACTGTGGCTGCTTCTCACATAACTCCATATTTTCCATATAGTCTTCTGTAGTAGTACACTACTTAGGGTGTAGGGAGTGATTTGAGATGCATACAGTATGATTCAGCTCCAGTGGCTGTATTCAGCTCCAGTGGACTAGTCAGACTGGTCTGAGTGTGGAGGGGTCGAACTCTTCCCTAACCACTGATCCAGGACAAGATGTTCTTTCATCCCCCTGATAATGAAAGTTATGATTTAGGGTTGGGTGATCTGATCCTGGATCTGTGGTTAAGGGAAACTTCTACTTGTAGTCATACCAGCCACACAGTTGGACCAGAGTGAATACAGAATCCAGTACACAACAGGGACCGTAAAACCCACATTGACCGTACTGGACCATGCGGTCGGTCTCTGTGTGTAGTTAAGCAGAGGATCAGGACAATACTAGTCAGCTGTAGAAGGCACCGGAACATCGGCTGGTAGAGAAACAGACAGACCCCAGTGGCTTAACTCCAACATCAGAGACCAACCATGGAATACTGAGCTGCCAAGCTTGAAGTCTATAGACCCCTTAGACTGCAACTATACCACATCTAGACCCCTTATACCAAACCTAGACTACCACTAGACCACACTCAGACACCCAGACCCGGTTAGAGAGATCCAGGCCTCCTGTGAAAGGTGTAGTTTGGTTATGAGATCCAGTTCAGTCTCTGTTCTCTCTAAGTGGCCTAGAACTGACACACACACTGACAAGGACAGGTGTATATTTGGTAATGCCCTCTGAGCACGTGGTCTGAGTACGTGGTTTGGTAATGCCCTCTGTGCACACACACACACACACACGCACTTCTGCACTAGGCACCCATTGGCTGAGGGGAGTATAGCTGCTAGCCAATGGGGGTTCTTGGTCTTGGCTGAAGTGCAACAAGAGTCATTATCATAGGCTGGCACAGGTCCTGGGATCTTAACCTTGCTATGACTGTTTGATGACTTTTCTAATTGATGGATAGAGACTGACTAAAGGGGTATTGCTGGTTGTAATGTCTAATGTTGACTAAGATGGGTCTGTGTTCTAGGATGGGCTTAGGTTGGTCTGAGGGGATATGCCAGCATATGTAGCTGAGGCCAGTTTGTATCCATGCAGGCAGAACACAACAGAACAGACTATTTACAACAGATAAACACTTCACTACTGGAGCTTGACTTCTGATTAAGGCAGCACTGCAGGGAGCTGCAGTCACTAAAGTTGACATGAAATGATAGTCACCTTCTGCACAACGCTTTACAAATTATTACTGATATTATTCACACTTCTGGATACATGACTGCATGTTTTATTGGGTAAATAAGACACTTATTTGTCTATGTGGAAGGGTGGACTCCTCAGACAGCTCAGGCCAGACCTGATGCATAGCAAACAACTACGTAAGACAGCATGGTTCCCACCAGAACTCCACTGGCACAGCCTGCACGCCCACAGCCCGGGGGGCCTGGTTCCATTTAGATTCAAGTCCACTTTCCCTGGCTCCTACCACCTGTGCTCCTCACAGCTCAGATATTAAAAGACTGCATGGTGATGGATCCACCTTTCTCTCCAATAGAGTGCTTCACAGAGCTCTTTTATCTGTTCAATCCAAAGAGCCAGGGGTGAGCATAAGGGGCGTGAAACCTTAAATGGAATCAGGCCTGTTGTACGTATGGCTGCAAAGGGACATAGGTAGTGCCCGTGTTGTGGTGGCTAAGACACACGTGTCGAAAATGCACAATCATTAGTACGTGGTTTCAATCTCAGTGACTTCTCTGCCATTTTTAATTCCCACAGAATGAGATGTGATGGTTTAAGAAACAAACATAAGGCACGTGCAGAACTGCTGGAGCTGACAATACCCTCACAGAGAGAGGAGAGGCTTCCCAAGTTTACATTAGACATAGGTCCCAATGAAATACGTACCTACTGCTATTTTATGAAATACTGAAAACATTCTAGCTAGCTAACATCTAATGTCCTGTGTGTTTAGCTGCAGAATGAGAACACTGACAACCCCACACCTGTCTGACAAGTCTGTGAAATACATATAACTCTGAGGCTTTGGTTCCCTATTCCAATACTTAATTGTTGTTTTTCTACCACTACTCATGTTATTTTCCTACCACTACTCAGATAGAAACCATCAGAGTACCACACACTGATCATTAGTCCTCCTCCATCTTTACTGTCCAATCAAATCTCAGGCTTGGGCTTAGGTTTGACGCCATTGGCTGAGCATCCTGCATATTCAAATAGTTTACATTAAAACACGTTTCTGAATGGATGTCCACCAATGAAGTCAAGGCCAAATCGTAAGGCTAGAACAAGTATGTAAGTGCTGACTTTGATTAAATGAAAGTGTATGTTTAGATAGCAAATTAAAACCATCTTTAAAGGTCGACATTGGGAACAAAAAAATGGTCCAACCCCGCCTCTTTCTCAATTTTCAAACAGAAATGGGGTTTTGGTGGTTTGGTGGTTCATCGACGTGTCATTCTGTTCTTACGCTGCGACCGACGTAGCTAGTTTGTAGCTAAGCTAGCCACTGTAGCTAGCCAGTATCTCCTCCATGTGTAGAAGTCATTTCACAGGATTTGTTTTTGGACAGAAGCTGTAGAGATCGGTAGGAAATGGCACTTCTTTAGCCAAATATCTTATCTATATATTTTTTGTTGTTGCATTGAATGACCTGGTATGATGGAGCATTGATCAGTTATACAGTTAAAAAGCATTATCTTTGTGTTTTTGCCCAAAGTTGACCTTTAAGGTTTCACCAAACACCCCTGATATTCCCATGTATGTGATGACCTTCTTATATACACAGAATAAATGAATGAATAGATGTGGTTCCTTCAACCTGAAAACAAACATGTCCTGAGTCACATCCAGGTCTATTTTTGGTTATAAAACCACAATCCCAACGTTTATGGACTATGGTACAACATTTCAGTTTGATATGAGCCAGTACATGTAAATGGACTGTATTCTGCGGGGTAAAAGGCGGGTAAAAGTGGAGTATGTTCCTATGTACAGTTAGATCATAGCTGTAAAGGCCAGGGAGGCTCAGTACAGCATATTGCCTTTATAGTATCTCTGCGGCAGGGGGGGGGCAAAACTAAGCAGAGCTGCACAATATCATATTAACCAATCACCACCCCCCGTCTGCTGGTAAAGGTGTGGCTAATGCCACATTCAGATAAAGACTATCATAAAGTACCATTGTATTTCATACCGTATAGTACAATAGTATCATACAGTACCTTATCAAATAGTGCCATATAGTATCAGATATTGTACCATAAAGTACCATACAGTATCATATTAAAGTACCATACGCATCATTGTTTCACATACATGTATGGTAAGTGTCATTGTCCATCTTCAGAAGTGCAACACTGTTGCTCTTCTAATGTTACTCTCCTTACACACTCCTTACATCCAATCATAGAAGAGAAACAGACAGGCCAATAGGTCAAAGTGCACAGAGGTCCCAGAATTGATGTCCGTTTTGGCTGCTAAGGCCAGTGTTAGCTCCTCTCACCAGCTCTCTGATAGGTCAGAGCTCATCTGTATCTGCAACTGTCCTGCTGACTGATTAGCTAATGAAACGCCATATCCCCTCCCTCTTCCTTCCTGGGTCTACCCCTGCGTTTCCCTCCTCTGGTCAGTGGGGGTGCCAGAGAACGTGCTCTGTGAACTACCGTCTCAATAGCCACTGAGATTGAGTCGTGATTGGAAAACTCCAGAGGCTGCGGGGCGGGACTTGGTCTTAAGCTCCGCTTGCCCGGTAGGTCCACACACCTCTCCAGCACCGGCATCCCGAAGCCCCTCCCTATGTCGCTCCCGTAATTGTTGGGTTCAAATTCATCAATGGGGTGTTTCCGGGGGCGACCAGGTCGCCTTTTGACAACGTTGTTGCCGGTCTTGGCCTGGCGCTGGAGACGCTTCACACGCAGGATCTTCTGCACGTGCTCAAAGCTCCTCTGATTGTTGAGAGAACACATCCTCCTGACCTCACCGTGGATCTGTTCCACCTCATGACGCTTATATCTCCTCTTACCTGGAACACCTGAGAGAGAGAGACCGAGACAGAGAGAGCAACAGACAGAGAGAGAGACCGAGACAGAGAGAGCGACAGACAGAGAGACAGACAGAGAGAGAGAGAGACCGAGACAGAGAGAGCAACAGACAGAGAGACAGAGAGAGAGACCGAGACAGAGAGACAAGGAGAGAGAGAGCGATAGAGACCGAGAGACAGACAGACAGAAAGAGAGAGCGAGACAGACAGAAAGAGGAGAGAGAGAGGAGAGAGTTAGATGTGTGGCCGCACTTTGACAATGTAAGATGGAGAAGAGTGGGGGGGGGGGGGGTTACAAGACATATATCAGCCGTTTAACAGTGAATGAAACAAAAGCTAAATTAGGGGGTTCACAAGACAATGCTACCAAGAAAGAATTGTCTTGAATACCAACAAAAAGCCCACATTGCTGCTCATTGAAATATTTTGGTTTTTGTTCGAGCTCCTTCCTGCTAATTTCTGCCATATTCAGGCTTGCCTTGCAGCTGAAACAGAAGTAGAGATTCCATCCTGTGCTAAAGAGAGGAGATGGATAGTGAGAGAGACAGAGAGAAAGAGAATGATGAATAGCGAGAGAGAGAGGAGCTTCCATTCTGCTAGCAGGAAACCCACAGAAATGTGTCCAGCCATTAAATGTGTCGCTATACAACAGTGTTTCTACACATCTGGAGCACCGGCTGGCAAACAGGCCAGACACACACACACGCACCACAGATAATAACACAAATGCACACACAAGCAGGCACACATACACACAAATTCAGCATAAGATTGGCTGAGCAGAGGAAACTGGAGCCATATTGTTTCCTTCGTGCTGATGAACTGGGAACTCTGCCCTTCATACACACAGCTCTTTCGCTCTCCCCTATCTCGGCTTCCTCGTTCAATGGGTTTTGAGAAGGAGACGAGGATAGAGGATGTGAGGAGTATGCAATTCAGATCTTCTCTCCCTCTCTAGCTCCTCCCTCCTCTCACAGCCCCACCCCCTCTTCTCTGGGCAGTGTTCCCAGATTAAGCCAAAGCCAAAATGGAGGAATAGCACAATCAGACACAACAGGCCCAAAAAGAGCCGCCTTTAAACGCGCCTGCTCTCTTCCTCTCTCTACCTCATTCTCTCCTATTCAGTGTGGTTTCTCAGTATTTCAGGGTTTTCCTCCACGTTGTTCTAAGCTGTGACAATGTAACAGTACTAACTAACCACTACGGCTAACGAAGTGATAATTAGACCGAAATACATTTGAATGACACACAAATGAATTCATATTTAATCCATCATTGGTCTTCATAGCTATCAAATGCTTGCTGATGATTTTAAAAGACATAAAACGTTTAGTCCAGACTCTAGTATTGTAAACATGCCCAATGGTATTGAGATAAGACCTGCATCATAATACGATCATGATAACATATAAAGCCTCCTGTCCATAGCTTCTCTTCTACTGAGACAATACACTAGCACTGAGTAGTAGCAATTTGTGAGGAACAGAAACACACACACAAGGACACACACACACAGGGACAGGAATTTATGAGCTCCATACACTTGAGTGTACAAAACATAGGGATACCTTCCTAATATTGAGTTGCACCCAATGTTGCCTTCAGAACTGCCTACATTTATCAGGGCATGGACTACAAGGTGTGGAAAGCGTTCCACAGGGATGCTGGCTCATGTTGACTCCAATGCTTCCCACAGTTGTGTGAAGTTGGCTGGATGTCCTTTGGGTGGTGGGCCATTATTGATACCCACAGGAAACTATAGAGCGTGAGAAACCCAGCAGCGTTGCAGTTCTTGACACACTCAAACTGGTGCGCCTGGCAACTACTACCATACCCTGTTCATAGGCACTTAAATCTTTTATCTTACCCCTTCACCCTCTGAATGCCACACATACAATCAATTTGTAAATTGTCTCGACAAAAATCCTTCTTTAACCTGTCTCCTCCCCTTCATCTACACTGATTGAGGGATCAAATAAGGGATCATAGATTTCACCTGGATTCACCTGTCATGTTTTGTACACTCAGTGTATTAGCATCATAAAAATTATTACCTTCAGCAGTACGTATAGCTCAATATCTATAGCCTCAGTCCAGTGGAGAATAAAGTTACAGGTCTGAGGTCAGTTCTGTGTCCTGTTTAAGATTTTGGTATGGTAACCTGATCCTAGACCTGTGTTTAAGGTACACTGCTATCCAGAGCTTTTAGCCAACTGCAGGAGAATGAATTATATATTGTGTGTGGGTGTGGGTGTGCACACACACACAGAGAAAATCACTTTCATTAACTCCGTAAAAAGGATGACCTGCTTTTCTGCAAATGATGGTGAGAGATTGCTGTCAGGTGCAGTTGAACCTGCTGATTAGTGGGAGCAGACACACAGTTCTAATCAGGCTCAGATAAACATCTAATCACAGGGCAGAAATGATTTAGAAACACCCAATCACAGGGAGGAAATGATTTAGAAACATCCTATCACAGGAGGAAATGATTTAGAAACATTCTATCACAGGAGGAAATGATTTAGAAACATTCTATCACAGGAGGAAATTATATGGAAACATTCAATCACAGGAAGAAATGATTTAAAAACAAGAGTGGAGAATAATATACATTTCGGATCAGTGTGTCTGTGTGTGTGTCAGTGTGCGTGTGTTTTAATTGGGCTAGGGCTGGTCTGTGGACGTAGCAGTAAGTAATGCTGGTGGAGGGAGGAGAGAGGGAACCGGAAGAAGGAGTAGAGAGAGGAAGGAGAGAAAGAGGGAGATGGGGAAGAGGGAGTGGAGAGGGAGGGAGGAGAGACGGGGAGGATGGGGGAAAGAGAGGGAACAGGGAGAGGAGAGAGTGAGGGAATAGAGAGAAAGAGGGGGTATACCCTGTCTAGAGCAGTAGAAGAGATGGAGGAAGGGAGAGGGAGAAAAAGGGGTAGAAGAAGGCAGTTAGAGAGGGGGGTAGTATGTGCGTGAGTCATCTCCCATGGGACCCCTGGGGAGGGGGATGTAATCTAAGTGAGCCCCTGGCTTCTCTCCCCTCCGCTGGACTAGGCCCCACTCATTAAAGTCCTGGCTGGTAGCCAGCTCTGTTAACACAGCCACTGCCTTTTACTGCCTGTCTGGAGAATATAAATCACAACCTGGGAATCATATATCTCTGGGACCAACCATTGGCAGGCTAAGAGGGAGGGAGGGAGAGATTGGTGAATTATAGACCTCTCCACCCATGCGTTTCGTTCTCTCCCTCTCTGGCCAGATGTGCTCGATGCACTCAGAATACAGAATGTACCACAAACACATTTGTTCAGTATTTGGTGATTTAGGAGCTGACTGCCTCTTTGTCTGCTATAGGCTTACACATGTTCATCTGGCTGCTTCGAAAACTGGGAAGACACCTTAAACACTACCCACATCACACATTTGATGTAAAAACAGAATAATAAGCAACTACTGATGTTGTTTTCCACTATCGGAACAAGAATTAACGCATCCACTGCCTCAGTACAACAATATATTTTGAGCTAAATCTGAACAATCAGATATCTGGAGAGAGTGTGGCTGTGTTATAACATGGTAATAAGCCTGTTACTATCAATAATACGTTGTTACCTGTTAGAGCTAACCGATCGCTGCAGCTGTACATATTCCTTCTGTAAATAGCCCACCCAATCTACCTACCTCATCCCCATATTGTTTTATATACATAGGCCATAGTAGAGAAGTTATTTACAATTTAGCATTAACACTGGAGTGATAAATGAGCAGATGATGATGTGCAAGGAGAGATACTGGTGTATAACACAGCCCAGTCTAACGGGTAACATGTTACTATTCTATTAGACTTATTACCATGTTATAACACAGCCCCACTCTAACAGGTAACGTGTTATAACATGGTAATAAGTCTAAAATAATAGTAACATGTTACCCGTTAGATTGGGGGTGTGTTGTAACATGGTAATAAGCCTAATAGAATAGTAACACGTTGTTACCTGTTAGAGTGGGGCTGGAACTGTGGAAGGACTCTTCTCTTTCATGGATCTTCTCTTTCCTGGCATTGTGGAACGACATCACCCCTTCCTCTCCGAACACTGCTAAGCCCCTCCTTCTGCCATGCCCACTGCCCTCCTCCTTCTCCTCCCGCAATCTGAAAAGGTCAGAGGTCAAATCTGGCCGCAGTGATTGGCTGCTGTAGTTGCTCACAAAGCTGCACACTGGCTCTCCGGGTGTGCGTTGGCGGAACTGGACATGGTCCACAGAGAGAGAAGAGAGAGGGTTCGACTCAAACATCGCTCCCCTGGATCCCCCTCTAGAGCCTCTCCCACCCCCCGTCTGCTTCTCCTGACGCTTCTGGTTGGTCATCTCCCACCTGTCCGTCAGCAGGTTGAGCAGCCCATTGGTCTTGGCACCGCTGAAGAGCCCGCCCAGCTCCTGTCTGTCATGGGGTGAGAGGAGGTTGGTCTCTTCCTTATGTTTGTGTTTGTGCTTGTGTTTCCTCTTGTGGAGCCTCACCCCTCCAAGACCTCCACCACCCAGGGATCCCAGTCCTTCTCCCCGACCAGAGGAGCCCTGCAGTGGGCCGCTAGATGCCTGGAGCTTGGAGTGGCCCCCAGAGTGGAACTTCGGAGGGGGGACGGCAGGCCTCATGAAGGGGGAGGGTGGTGAAGGGCCGTGGGGATGGTGGGGAAGGTAGAGTGGGGGTGATGGGGTGTAGTAGCCCAGGCTCAGAGGCGGGGCATAAGGCATGGCATATGGTGCATAGTAGTTCCCCCCCGCCAGCGGATACCCAAAACCCTGGACAAAAGGCAGCTTGGATGTGATTGGCTCGCTGGTTTTGGCGGGCCGGCCGCGCCTCCTCTTGGCCTTGAGCTCGGCGGTCCTGCGAAGGTACGGGGCGGGATCACAGGGGTAGGGGTCATAGGTCAGGGGGTAGTAGTGATGGTGGAAGTTGAGGCGGAAGATGGAGGGGTAGGGTTGCTGGGGGTAGCAGGAGGCGTAGCGTCGGTGGGACACATGTAGCTGCTGCAGCTTTACCACCACCTGGCAGAGAAGAGGAGGAGAGGCCAAATCATTACTGGATAATACATACAGTCCAGAGGAGAGGAGGAGTGGCCAAATCATTACTGGATAATACATACAGTCCAGAGGAGAGGAGGAGAGGCCAAATCAGTACTGGATAATACATACAGTCCAGAGGAGAGGAGGAGAGGCCAAATCATTACTGGATAATACATACAGTCCAGAGGAGAGGAGGAGTGGCCAAATCATTACTGGATAATACATACAGTCCAGAGGAGAGGCCAAATCATTACTGGATAATACATACAGTCCAGAGGAGAGGAGGAGAGGCCAAATCATTACTGGATAATACATACAGTCCAGAGGAGAGGAGGAGAGGCCAAATCATTACTGGATAATACATACAGTCCAGAGGAGAGGCCAAATCAGTACTGGATAATACATACAGTCCAGAGGAGAGGAGGAGAGGCCAAATCAGTACTGGATAATACATACAGTCCAGAGGAGAGGCCAAATCAGTACTGGATAATACATACAGTCCAGAGGAGAGGAGGAGAGGCCAAATCAGTACTGGATAATACATACAGTCCAGAGGAGAGGCCAAATCAGTACTGGATAATACATACAGTCCAGAGGAGAGACCATATCAGTACTGGATAATACATACAGTCCAGAGGAGAGGAGGAGAGGACATATCAGTACTGGATAATACATACAGTCCAGAGGAGAGACCATATCAGTACTGGATAATACATACAGTCCAGAGGAGAGACCATATCAGTACTGGATAATACATACAGTCCAGAGGAGAGACCATATCAGTACTGGATAATACATACAGTCCAGAGGAGAGGCCATATATGTACTGGATAATACATACAGTCCAGAGGAGAGGCCATATATGAACTGGATAATACATACAGTCCAGAGGAGAGGCCATATCAGTACTGGATCATACATACAGTCCAGAGGAGAGGAGGAGAGACCATATCAATACTGGAGAATACATACAGTCCAGAGGAGAGACCATATCAGTACTGGATAATACATACAGTCCAGAGGAGAGGAGGATAGACCATATCAGGACTGGATAATATAGACAGTCCAGAGGAGAGACCATATCAGTACTGGATAATACATACAGTCCAGAGGAGAGGCCATATCAGTACTGGATAATACATACAGTCCAGAGGAGAAGAGGAGAGACCATATCAGGACTAGATAATACATACAGTCCAGAGGAGAGACCATATCAGTACTGGATAATACATACAGTCCAGAGGAGAGACCATATCAGTACTGGATAATACATACAGTCCAGAGGAGAGGCCATATATGTATCGGATAATACATACAGTCCAGAGGAGAGACCATATCAGTACTGGATAATACATACAGTCCAGAGGAGAGACCATATCAGTACTGGATAATACATACAGTCCAGAGGAGAGACCATATCAGTACTGGATAATACATACAGTCCAGAGGAGAGACCATATCAGTACTGGATAATACATACAGTCCAGAGGAGAGACCATATCAGTACTGGATAATACATACAGTCCAGAGGAGAGACCATATCAGTACTGGATAATACATACAGTCCAGAGGAGAGGCCATATATGTATCGGATAATACATACAGTCCAGAGGAGAGACCATATCAGTACTGGATAATACATACAGTCCAGAGGAGAGACCATATCAGTACTGGATAATACATACAGTCCAGAGGAGGCTGGTTGGCAAAAATATATGAAGACGGGCTCATTGTAATGGCTGGAATTAAATTAAAGGAAAGGTATCAAACACATCAAACACATGGGCTCAACATTAAGATACCGGTCTATTTAATATTTTCCAGCCATTACAACGGACCTGTCCTCTGATATCTCTGTGACATCATATACAATAAGTCTAGTGGCAACTTCTTTCTACTCCTACACTAAGTTTTATGACATTTTATTAGGAAGTTGGATTTGATACCTCTTCTAGCTCAGACAGGAAGTTCAGGTGGTCTCTGCTCTGCAAACACTTCCTCTTCCTGCGGTGTTTCTGCTTCTTCTCCTGGTGGGACAGGAAGTTGTCCACCACTGCCGGCTGCTCACAGCGACCCCTACTGCCGCGACTGGATGCCTGCAGAACGGCAGACTCCGCAGCCTCAAACCCACACAGGTCAAAGGAGTACCTGCAACACAAAACAAAAACCTCTCAACTGGATGTACAATGTCGATATTGTGGTTTCATACAAACCCCTGGGCAATATTCACTCACTCACTTTCTCCCTCTCTCACTCACTTAACTAGCATCCTATCTCACTCACTCACTCCGTAACTTCTAGCTAACCATGTAAACTAACAGAGAGATAGATACCTGCGTCGTGCGTTGGTCCCCTTCTCTGTCTGGTCAGAGGTGCTGTTGTTGTCTGTCCCTATGCCGCTGTCGCTGGGAATAGTCTCCTCGCTGTGTGATTCACTGATGGGTGACAGCGTCACCTCCTTGATGGACGCCGCCCCCTCAGATAGGTGGGATGGGGAGTTGGCCAGGAGGCGCGGGGGAGAGAGCTTCCAGCCGGCCCCCAGTAGCCCCCTGCCTGGGGGTTTAGAGGGCAGGGCACTGATGGGCTGCAGGCTGGGCATGGTGGCGTCAGAGTGGAGGCCATGAGGGCTGGGGTGGCACAGAGAGGACAGGGTGTGGGGTCTGAGGAGGAGGGTACTGGAGCTGAGAGGGGGGGAGGAAGGCACTAGGAGTCTGTTGTACAGGCTGGACATGGAGGCAGGCACAGGGGGCTTGGTCCCCCCACCTCTGGGGGGAAGGGTTTGGGTGTCAGAGCGCGGCTTCCTCCCCCTCTTCTTCCCGATGTAGATGGTTCCTCTTTTACTGACGTTGATCTGCTTTCCCAGACGAGCCTCAATGGTAGAGGCCATGACCGTCATGGCGGAAGAGACCGGAGCCGAGGCGGACTTCAGCGCCAGGCTGCCATGTTGGCTGGAGCATGATAGGATCTCATTCAGGATGCTCTGCACCTTCCCCAGCTTCAACCTCTTCACCGGCCTGACATGGGCACCCTCACCACGCTTCAGTTTCAACTCATTAATATTGGGGCTAGTGGAACCAGATGCGATTTGGGATAGTGTGGTCTGTCTCCTACGGCTGAGCCCAGCAGGGCTGTCCCGGGCCAGAGGGCTCAGGGGGGATGTGGAGGTGCCCTCGTGGATGGTTTCTACAGTGAGCAGGGGTTGTTTTTTGGGACGACCTCGTTTGCGCTTGGCGGGGGTATGGACAGTCAGACTGTCTGTGTTGGTGTACAGGGGGCTGGAGGGGGTGATGGGGAAGGCAGAGGGAGGCTCACACATAGTTGACAGGGGGCTGCGGCCACTCTCCCTCTGGACTAGGTTGGGGAGGCTTCGGGACTTCAGGTAGGACCACCGGTCCTTGGTCTTGGGGAGTTTGGAGCTGGGGTTAGGGCTGGGTTTTAGGCTAGTGTTGGGGTTAGGGTTAAATATGGGGCTTAGGTTGGGCGATCTAGGGTTAGGGTTGAGAGTGGATCTTGAACTAGGGATATGGTTGGGGTTAGGGCTAGGCAGTCTGGGGCTAGGGTTAGGATCAGGGTGTTTGTGGGGATCTGTGGCTGATCTAGGATGGCCAACTGGGTTCTTTCTCATCCAGCTCTGGATCATGGCTGATTCCATGTTGGCCCCACTCATCACCCTCGCTCCTTTCTCCTCTCTCTCTCCTATCTCTGTTCTCTCCCCCTTATCTGCTCTTTCTTCTTTCTCCCCTCTGTCCCCGTCTGCCTCAAGCTGACTACCCTCCTCACTCCGTCCTGACCGAGACTCACTCCTGTGGGAGTCCATCTTGTTGCCTTCCATCTTGTGGGCCGCTTTGGGCTCTGGAGGCCCTGATTTGCTCCTCTCTGTGATGTTAGTGCCCTGCAGCTGTTCTGATTGGTCTTTCTGGGTGAGTGACTCCTGGAGACACCGCCTCCTCCTCCTTTTCCTCCCTATTCCCTTCTCCATCAGCTCAGGAGCACCAAGCATTGGCATCTCCCTCTCCTCCTCCTTTCTTGTCCTCCCTATGCTCTCCCTCTCCTCCTCCTTTCTTGTCCTCCCTATGCTCTCCCTCTCCTCCTCCTTTCTTGTCCTCCCTATGCTATCTCTCTCCTCCTCCTTTCTTGTCCTCCCTATGCTCTCCCTCTCCTCCTCCTTTCTTGTCCTCCCTATGCTCTCCCTCTCCTCCTCCTTTCTTGTCCTCCCTATGCTCTCTCTCTCCTCCTCCTTTCTTGTCCTCCCTATGCTCTCCCTCTCCTCCTCCTTTCTTGTCCTCCCTATGCTCTCCCTCTCCTCCTCCTTTCTTGTCCTCCCTATGCTCTCTCTCTCCTCCTCCTTTCTTGTCCTCCCTATGCTCTCCCTCTCCTCCTCCTTTCCTGTCCTCCCTATGCTCTCCCTCTCCTCCTCCTTTCTTGTCCTCCCTATGCTCTCCCTCTCCTCCTCCTTTCTTGTCCTCCCTATGCTCTCTCTCTCCTCCTCCTTTCTTGTCTTCCCTATGCTCTCCCTCTCCTCCTCCTTTCTTGTCCTCCCTATGCTCTCCCTCTCCTCCTCCTTTCCTGTCCTCCCTATGCTCTCCCTCTCCTCCTCCTTTCTTGTCCTCCCTATGCTCTCCCTCTCCTCCTCCTTTCCTGTCCTCCCTATGCTCTCCCTCTCCTCCTCCTTTCTTGTCCTCCCGATGCTCTCCCTCTCCTCCTCCTTTCTTGTCCTCCCGATGCTCTCCCTCTCTTCTCTCTCCAGCTCAGGGGTCTCCTCCCTCCTGTACTTCTGTCTTTCATCCAGAACTATCAGACTCTCTGCATCTTTCTCTGCCATCCTCCCCCATGGCAACTCAGCATTGTGGGTATTACCCAGAGTCCTCTGGGGGTCCTTCCTGCCGTACTTCCTCTTGATGTTTCCAAACAGCTGCTCACTGACCTCCTGTAAGCCCCGTCCTCTGGAGAGAGAGGTCAGGTTCAGAATGCTGGCGTCCGTTACTACGGGCAACACGGGATCAGGGCTCAGGGGTCGCTGGGGAGAGGGGCTGAAAGAGCGAGAGGAGTGGCTTTCTGGGACTCTCTTCATTGGAGGTTTGAGGAAGGAAGGGGCCAGATCAGAGAGAGGGCTCCTATTGGCTCCCGCTGGTTCTCTGCTGGGCTCAGTATGCACTGGATTGGCTGGGGATGCAGAGGGAGGCGTGGCCCAGGCTGGACTGTGTGTATGTTGGTGAGTGAGTTGTGGTGGCTGTGTGTGTTGCTGTTGGGGTTGGTGTGTGAGTGTGTGTGGGGGCAGTGGTGTGGTGTGTAGGATAGAGGGCTTGGACTGGTGTTTCGGGGGGGTGACATCCCCAAGTAGTTGCAGTAGCCCCCCCTCTTTAGGTTCTGCTGCTCTGAAGGGTCTCTCATAGGTCTGAAGATAGAAACACAAAGAAGAGAAAGATCAGTACAGCTGCTCTTTATGGAGAAACATCAACATATGTGACAACAGCTAATAAAAGAGAGAGAGAGAGACAGAGACAGAGACAGAGAGAGAGAGACAGAGAAAAAGAAAGAGAGAGAGAGAGACAGAGAGAGAGAGACAGAGACAGAGAGAGAGACAGAGAGAAAGAAAGAGAAAGAGAGAGACAGAGACAGCGACAGAGAGAGAGACAGCGACAGAGAGAGACAGAGACAGCGACAGAGAGAGAGACAGAGACAGAGAGAGACAGAGAGAAAGAGAGAGAAAGAGAGAGAAAGAGAAAGAGAGACAGAGACAGCGACAGAGAGAGACAGAGACAGAGAGAGAGAAAGAGAGAGACAGAGACAGCGACAGAGAGAGAGAGACAGAGAGAGAAAGAGAGAGAAAGAGAGAGAAAGAGACAGAGACAGAGAGAGAGAGACAGAGAGAGAGAGACAGAGAGAGAGAAAGAGAGAAAGAAAGAAAGAAAGAAAGAAAGAAAGAAAGAAAGAAAGAAAGAAAGAAAGAAAGAAAGAAAGAAAGAGAGGAAGAGAGGAAGAGAGGGAGAAAGATATATAGAGAGGGAGAGAGAAAGAGAGAGTGAGGGAGGGAGAGAGAAGAATACACTAGTAGAAGACAAGGGGAAGAGAAGGGGGTCAAAACAGAAGAGCTTCTATCAAGATGTCAGGATGCTCAACCAGTCAGCGGAGGACGTCTGGATAACTGAATCACACAACCCCTAACTCCTTGTTCTCAGTTTAAACATCAATACAGTACACACACTAGTCTAAACACTGTGGTGTGTACCACTAGACATTCAGTAACAGAATGTTAAGGGGCTGAAATGTAAAGAAGCGGATGTGTGTGTGTGGTTTTGTCTGTTATTAGCATACTCAGCCTATAATGCAAGAACCTGCCTGATGTAATGAGCTACAGAGATGCAGTTAACCACATCTCTGCTTTTCAGCAGGTACCCCCCCCCCCCCCATCCCCCACACACTCACAGCAGCACGAACAAGACCAGAGCCCATGAGAGCCATTTTACAGGATGCACCTCTGCTCAGTGGTTGCAGGAAACAAAGCATAACAGCCATACGCAGTCACATCTCCTCTACCACTCTGCTACACAGTCACATCTCCTCTACCACTCTGCTACACAGTCACATCTCCTCTACTACTCAGTCACATCTCCTATACCACACTGCTACAGTCACATCTCCTCTACCACTCTGCTACGCAGTCACATCTCCTCTACCACTCTGCTACACAGTCACATCTCCTCTACCACTCTGCTACACAGTCACATCTCCTCTACCACTCAGTCACATCTCCTATACCACACTGCTACAGTCACATCTCCTCTACCACTCTGCTACACAGTCACATCTCCTCTACCACTCTGCTACACAGTCACATCTCCTCTACCACTCTGCTACACAGTCACATCTCCTCTACCACTCTGCTACACAGTCACATCTCCTCTACCACTCTGCGACACAGTCACATCTCCTCTACTACTCAGTCACATCTCCTATACCACACTGCTACAGTCACATCTCCTCTACCACTCTGCTACGCAGTCACATCTCCTCTACCACTCTGCTACACAGTCACATCTCCTCTACCACTCTGCTACACAGTCACATCTCCTCTACCACTCAGTCACATCTCCTATACCACACTGCTACAGTCACATCTCCTCTACCACTCTGCTACACAGTCACATCTCCTCTACCACTCTGCTACACAGTCACATCTCCTCTACCACTCTGCTACACAGTCACATCTCCTCTACCACTCAGTCACATCTCCTATACCACACTGCTACAGTCACATCTCCTCTTCCACTCTGCTACACAGTCACATCTCCTCTACCACTCTGCTACACAGTCACATCTCTACCACTCTGCTACACAGTCACATCTCCTCTACCACTCTGCTACACAGTCACATCTCCTCTACCACTCTGCTACACAGTCACATCTCCTCTACCACTCTGCTACACAGTCATATCTCCTCTACCACTCAGTCACATCTCCTATACCACACTGCTACACAGTCATATCTCCTCTACCACTCTGCTACACAGTCACATCTCCTCAACCACTCTGCTACAGTCACATCTCCTTTGCCACTCTGCTACACAGTCACATCTCCTCAACCACTCTGCTACACAGTCACATCTCCTCAACCACTCTGCTACACAGTCACATCTCCTCAACCACTCTGCTACAGGCACATCTCCTCTACCACTCTGCTACACAGTCACATCTCCTCTACCACTCTGCTACACAGTCACATCTCCTCTACCACTCTGCTACACAGTCACATCTCCTCTACCACTCTGCTACACAGTCACATCTCCTCTACCACTCTGCTAAAGTCACATCTCCTCTACCACTCTGCTAAGGTCATATCTCCTCTACCACTCTGCTAAAGTCACATCTCCTCTACCACTCTGCTAAAGTCACATCTCCTCAACCACTCTGCTAAAGTCACATCTCCTCAACCACTCTGCTAAAGTCACATCTCCTCTACCACTCTCCTCAACCACTCTGCTAAAGTCACATCTCCTCTACCACTCTGCTACACAGTCACATCTCCTCAACCACTCTGCAAGTCACATCTCCTCTAGGGAGGGACAGGGGGAGGAGGGAGAGAAAGAGGGGGGAGGAGGGAGAGGGACAGGGGGAGGAGAGAGAGGGACGTGGGGGAGGAGGGAGAGAGAGGGAGAGGAGGAAGAGAGAGAGACCGGGGGGAGAAGGGAGTGAGAGAAGGACAGGGGGAGGAGGAAGAGAGAGAGTGGGGAGAAAAAGGAGAGGGGAGGAGGGAGAGACAGAGGGACAAGGGGAAAGAGGTTGAGAGAGACAGGGGGAGGAGGATGAGAGAGGGACAGGGGGAGGAGGGAGAGCGAGAGAGAGGGACAGATGGGAGGAGGAAGAGAGAGGAGGACAGGGGAGGAGGGAGAGACAAAGGTGAGGAGGGAGAGACATGGGGGAGGAGGGGGAGGGAGGAGCAGGGGGAGGAGGGGGAGAGATGCGCATCACACACACACACACACCAGCTGATTACAGTGTCATTTTTAGCTGGGTACTTTTTCCACTTAGATTAACTAGGCTACTTTTCAATTCGCTAGTCAGAAAAAAAAGTATGCCGAGCCCTCTCCCTCTAGAATGAGCGATATGCATATTCTAGTGTCTATTGATAGGCCAGGTGCCAGTCAGTCACAAAGTGAGAGATAACAGGGAAACAGTGCTGGTTTGCCAGTCCAATAGTGTGCAACTGCAGCCCGCAATTCAGGGCGTTCCTGTTCTGCTGTGCTAGCGGGAGGCAGGGACGACCGGTAGACAGTGTCCTTCGTCCCCGCCTGTCGGGCATGGTTTTCTCTGGTACACAGCAGGCGGGAGGTGGGGTCGACACCGTGTGCTAGCTAACTAGCTAGTTAGCTAGCTAGCACACGGCGTCGCAGCCTCCCGCCTGATGTGCTAGTGGAAGGCGGGGTAGACTGTGTAGACGAAAACTCTAATCATTATTTTATTTCCCTTTTGACCCACATTCAAAAGTGTCACATAAGCATAAAGACGTCCTGCTCGAGGAGGGAGGGGCATTCATGCAGGAACCGATGGGATGCTCCTGTATGTGAATCACACAACCCCTAACTTGAGCATCCCATTGGTTTCTTCATGAACACCCTCCTTCGAGCATCGCATTGGTTCCTGCATGAATGCCCCTCCCTCCTCGAGCAGGACGTTTTTATGCTTATGTGACACTTTTGAATGTGGGTCAAAAGGGAAATAAAATAATGATTAGGGTTTTCGCCCCAGTCTGTCTACACAGTCTACCCCGCCTTCCACTAGCACATCAGGCGGGAGGCTGCGACGCCGTGTGCTAACTAGCTAGTTAGCTAGCACACGGTGTCGACCCCACCTCCAGCCTGCTGTGTACCAGAGAAAACCATGCCCGACAGGCGGGGACGAAGGACACTGTCTACCGGTCGTCCCTGCCTCCCGCTAGCACAGCAGACGGGAGGCCAGGGCGACACCATGTACTAGCTAGCTTGATAGTTAGTGACAATGTGTGCTAGCTAGCGTGCCCGCCTGCTGTGTACCAGAGTCGTCCTCGGGACTAGCTGGCTAAGATTGCAAAATATAGTTAGTATTTTCGATAGTCAATCAGGACTTGCCATACAGTGACGTTAAAGTGAGTGACTCATCAGTAGCCTACCGAATTGCATCCGTAAGAGAGCTGGTCATTTGGCTTATCTGCAGATAAATTATGTTTTTTTCATGAAGATGGTGAATCCTCCTCACTGCAGAGACAATAGGTAGGTTAGTGGAGAGATAGCCTCACTCTGGTCCAAAATATGATAAAAGAAAACCAATTTAATTGTTTTAAATGCTAATGAAACGTATATGGTATTTCCAAATATATTGATATAGGTCTACTGATTTAGTCAAAGGTTTGACAATGAAGCAGTCATCTGCTACTTTCTGTGTAGCAAAGCCCATGTTTAACACCTGCTTCCTTCTTCAATCATACCTGTATTGCAGATAGCTGAGAAAATGCCTCTTAACAGTAAGCTTGAAGTGAGCAGACTATTACAGCATTCTATAAAGGCCCAGTACTGTCAAAATGAAGTTGTTCCTGTGTTTTAAATCATATTATACAGGGGAGCTTGGATGGCTACTTTTTCTATTTGGCTGGCTACTCTATGTGCTTGTGGAAAACACTGACATGCACAGGTACATACAGGCATGGACAAAGACACATGCATAGGGACACACAGAAATGTTTATCTGCAGAGTCACGGATGGCCATCATTTACAGGATGCTTAGAGATGTGTCTGGAGAGGGAGCTGTGTGTGTGTGTGTGTAAGGTGACACTGGAGAGGAGACGGCATGTCGTTAGATAGAATGACAGGCACCTGATACAGACACGGTAACTCAAATGACACAGAATATCTTTGAAATGACTGGCAGGAGTCAATACCCTCTCTACATCACACACACACAGACACACAGTCAATACCCTCTCTCTACATCACACACACACAGTCAATACCCTCTCTCTACATCACACACAGACACACGACACACAGTCAATAGTCCCAAATACTAAAAGAAATATGCGTTTTAAATCTAACACCACAGATAATTTACCAATTATTCTCTCTATCTATTCTCCTGCCTCTCACTCTCTGAGCTGTGACATGAGTCCCTCTAACCACAAACTCACCACAGAGATAATAAAGGAAGGATGCATGGCCACTTCCCCTGAGAGGGAGAGAGAATGAAAGCTCTCTCTCTCTTTGTCTTCCATCTCTCTCCTTCTTCCATCTCTCTCAATTCAAGGGCATTATTGGCATGGGAAACATATGTTTACATTGATAAAGCAAGTGAAATAGATCATTTTGTTTATTAATAGTGAACATTACTCACAAAAGTTCCAAAATAATAAAGACATTTCAAATGCCATAGTGTCATATTATGTACAAATAGTTAAAGTACAAAAGGGAAAATACAAAAACATAAATATTGGTATTTACAATGGTGTTTGTTCATCACCCTTTTCTTGTGGCAACAGGTCACAAATCTTGCTGCTGCGATGTCACACTGTGGTATTTCACCCATTAGATATGGGAGTTAATAAAAAATTGGGTTTGTTTTGGAATTCTTTGTGGGTCTGTGTAATCTGAGGGAAATATATGCATGAAGGTTAGGAAGTGCATCTCAGTTTCCACCTAATTTTGTGGCCAGTGTGCACATAGCCCGTCTTCACTTGAGAGCCAGGTATGCCTACGGCAGACTTTCTCAATAGCTAGACTATGCTCACCGAGTCTGTACATTCCTTAAGTTTGGGTCAGTCAGAGTGGTCAGGTATTCTGCCACTGTGTACTCTCTGTTTAGGGCCAAATAGCATTCTAGTTCGCTCATTTTTTTGTGAATTCTTTCCAATATGTCAAGTAATTATCTTTTTGTTTTCTCATGATTTGGTTGGGTCTAATTGTGTTGCTGTCCTGGGGCTCTGTGGGGTTTGTTTGTGTTTGTGAACAGTCCTAGGACCAGCTTGCTTAGGGGATTCTTCTCCAGGTTAATCTCTCTGTAGGTGATGGCTTTGTTATGGAAGGTTTGGGAATAGCTACCTTATAGATGGTTGTAGAATTTAACATCTCTTTTCTGGATTTGGATAATTAGCGGGTATCGGCCTAATTCTGCTCTGCATGCATTATTTGGTGTTTCATGTTGGACATGGAAGATATTTTTGCAGATTTCTGCATGCAGTCTCAATTTGGTGTTTGTCCCATTTTGTGAATTCTTGGTTGGTGAGCAGATCCCAGACCTCACAACCATAAAGGGCAATGAGTTCTATAACTGATTCAAGTATTTTTCACCATTGGTATGTTGAATTTTATGTTCCTTTTGATGGCATAGAAATCTCTCTCCCTCATCCCTCCTATTGTTGTCCTTACTACCCACTATTTCCATTTCCCATCACGCTCTCTTTAGTTTACCTCTATTTTGTCAGTCCCAATGTTCCTCCTGCCCAGTGGTGTGCACGTACTGCTAGCTGACAGTAGGGGGTGGGAGCCAGCTCAATCCTGAACACCCTAATCCTCCCCTAGCCACTACCCCCTAGACTAGGGGCTACCCATTTTCACTCCAACCTCAGTTGTAACTCACCTGCTTCAGTTCTTCAGCCATCTTATTATTAGAATCTGGTGTGCTAGATTAGGGTTGGAGTGAAAATCTACAGGACGGTAGCTCTCCAGAAGCAGGATTGGAGATCCCTGCCCTAGACACTTACCTTAGCATAAATGTCTAGGTGGGTAGGGGCTATCTCCTACACACCTAGACACTTACTCTAGCCCCTGGCTCCTAGGCACTACACACTTTAAGCCTAATCCTAACTTTGTGTACCATATCATAAACATGGTTACATTTCCACATATAGCCTACATGGTCTCAGGTCACATATCTAACTGCTTATTTCTGTTGTTAAAATGCCTTCAGCAGTCTACTCATTTGGAGTGTTGAGTCATATGAAGAGTCACACACACACACAACTTGATGAGTCACAGAGTGACCTTTAACTCCACAGAGGAGTGAGTCACACTTTCCCCATGACCCTCCGCTTTGACCCCTTTTGGCCTTGAGTGTTACATCATGTGGTCCTTTGTAGCTCAGTTGGTAGAGAATGGTGCTTGTAATGCCAGGGTAGTGGGTTTGATTCCTGGGACCACCCATATGTAGGATGTATGTATTCATGACTGTAAGTTGCATTGGATAAAAGCATAAAATCATATATTATAATATCAGCCTGTCTCTGTGTGTGTGTGTGTGTGTGTGTGTGTGTGTGTGAGACACTGTTGCACATCCCAAACTGACACCTACCACCTATTTTTTTTATTTAACCTTTATTTAACCAGGTAGGCCAGTTGAGAACAAGTTCTCATTAACAACTGTGATCTGGCCAAGATAAAGCAAAGCAGTGTGACACAAACAACACAGAGTTACACATGGGATAAACAAATGTACAGTCAATAACACAATAGAAAGGTCTACATACAGTGTGTGCAAATGTAGTAAGATTAGGGAGGTAAGGCAATAACTAGGCCATTGTGGCGAAATAAGTACAATTTAGCAATTAAACACTGGAGTGATAGATGTGCAGAAGATGAATGTGCAAGTAGAGATACTGGGGTGCAAAGGAGCAAAAAATAAATAATATGGGGATGAGGTAGTTGGGTGGGCTATTTACAGATGGCTGTGTACAGGTACAGTGATCGGTAAGCTGCTCTGACAGCTGATGCTTAAAGTTAGTGAGGGAGATATAAGACTCCAGCTTCAGTGATCGTTCCAGTCATTGGCAGCAGAGAACTGGAAGGAAGTGACCAGTGAGCTGAGATAAGGAGGGGCTTTACCTAGCAAAGACTTATAGATGACCTGGAGCCAGTGGGTTTGGCAACGAATATGAATCGAGGGCCAGCCAACGAGAGCATACAGGTCGCAGTGGTGGATAGTATATGGGGCTTTGGTGACAAAAAATATACTCACCCCATCGCGACGTCCCCCAAAGGCTAACTTTCTAGCCCTTGCTATCTCCTTGCTTGCTAATTCGGCCTGCTAACTGCTAGCTTGTTTAGCCCCGGTCCGCTAACTGCTACCTTGTTTAGCCCCGGCCTACTAACTGTTAGCTTGTTAGCACAGGCCTGCTAACCGTCTGAATCGCCGCGTCCCAACCACTCACTGGACCCATATTTACTTTCAATCTCTTTTCGATTTTTAATTTGTTTATACCTTCCGGTAACCTGCCTCACCCAATTTGATACGGAATCGCTATTATTTTTAATTTTTAGAACACACTCAAGAACCTCCAGAAGCTAACCAGCTAACTAGCTACAAGCTATTTAGTCATTGTTAGCCACTGCTAGCGGCTTTTACCTTTTACCTTCTGCACAGCCAGCCAGTTTTTTTAACCTGGATAATACTCGCCAGTCTAGCTTCCCTGCCCCATCCACCGCTGCCCCCTGGACACTGATCACTTGGCTACATAGCTGATGCATGCTGGACTGTCCATTAATCACGGTACCTAGTTCCACTCTTCATACCCCTGATACCTCCTTTGTCCCACCTCCCACACATGCGGTGACCTCACCCATTACAACCAGCATGTCCAGTGATACAACCTCTCTCATCATCACCCAGTGCCTGGGCTTACCTCCGCTGTACCCGCACCCCACCATACCCCTGTCTGCACATTATGCCCTGAATATATTCAACCATGCCCAGAAATCTGCTCCTTTTATTCTCTGTCCCCAACGCTCTAGGCGACCAGTTTTGATAGCCTTTAGCCGCACCCTCATTCTACTCCTCCTCTGTTCCGCGGGTGATGTGGAGGTAAACCCAGGCCCTGCATGTCCCCAGGCACCCTCATTTGTTGACTTCTGTGATCGAAAAAGCCTTGGTTTCATGCATGTCAACATCAGAAGCCTCCTCCCTAAGTTTGTTTTACTCACTGCTTTAGCACACTCTGCTAACCCTGATGTCCTTGTCGTGTCTGAATCCTGGCTCAGGAAGGCCACCAAAAATTCTGAGATTTCCATACCCAACTATAACATTTTCCGTCAAGCTAGTCGGCTGGCCCTTGCTACATATTCGTCGCCAGACCCACTGGCTCCAGGTCATCTACAAGTCCATGCTAGGTAAAGCTCCGCCTTATCTCAGTTCACTGGTCACGATGGCAACACCCATCCGTAGCACGCGCTCCAGCAGGTGTCTCACTGATCATCCCTAAAGCCATCACCTCATTTGGCCGCCTTTCGTTCCAGTTCTCTGCTGCCTGTGACTGGAACGAATTGCAAAAATCGTTCCAGTTGGAGACTTTTATCTCCCTCACCAACTTCAAACATCTGCTATCTGAGCAGCTAACCGATCGCTGCAGCTGTACATAGTCTATCGGTAAATAGCCCACCCATTTTTACCTACCTCATCCCCATACTGTTTTTATTTATTTACTTTTCTGCTCTTTTGCACACCAATATCTCTACCTGTACATGACCATCTGATCATTTATCACTCCAGTGTTAATCTGCAAAATTGTAATTATTCGCCTACCTCCTCATGCCTTTTGCACACAATGTATATAGACTCCCCCTTTTTTTCCTACTGTGTTATTGACTTGTTAATTGTTTACTCCATGTGTAACTCTGTGTTGTCTGTTCACACTGCTATGCTTTATCTTGGCCAGGTCGCAGTTGCAAATGAGAACTTGTTCTCAACTAGCCTACCTGGTTAAATAAAGGTGAAATTAAAATTTAAAATTTAAAAAGACTGCATGCAATTTGCTGAGTAGAATGTTGGGGGCTATTTTGTAAATTACATCGCCGAAGTCAAGGACCGGTAGGATAGTCAGTTTCACGAGGGTATGTTCGGCAGCATGAGTGAAGGATGCTTTGTTGCGAAATAGGAAGCCAATTCTAGATTTAATTTTGGATTGGAGATGCTTAAAACCTCTTGAAGCACAATTTTTATGTTTGGAAAAATAACATTCCCAAAGTAAATGGCCTATTTCTCAGGACCAGATGCTAGAATATGCATATAAATTGACAGATTAGGATAGAAAACTCTAAAGTTTCCAAAACGATCAAAATATTGTCTGTGAGTATAACAGAACTGATATTGCAGGCGAAAACCTGAGGAAAATCTAACCAGGAAGTGGCTTCTATTTTGAAAACTCCATGTTCCATAGCCTGCCTTTGCTCTATTTAAAGGGATATCAAGCAGATTCCTTTTCCTATCGCTTCCTCAAGGTGTCAGTCTTTAGACATAGTTTCAGGCTTTTATTTTGAAAAATGAGCGAGAAAGATAACATTGCGTCATTGTATGGCCGGGTGCCAGCAGAATTTTGCTTGGCGCAACAGAGTTTGGGCAGCCATTGCCTTTCCCTCTCCGACTGATTAAAACAGTTGCGGTTGATGTATTATCGATTATATATTTTAAAAACACCCTGAGGATTGATTATAAAATACGTTTGACATGTTTCTGTGGACATTACGGATACTATTTGGAATTTGTCTGCGTTGTCGTGACCGCTCTTTCCTGTGGATTTCTGAACATAACGCGCCAAACAAACAGAGGTATTTCGGATGTAAAAATAATCTTTATTGAACAAAAGGAACATTTATTGTGTAACTGGAAGTCTCATGAGTGAAAACATCTGAAGATCATCAAAGGTAAACGATTAATTTGATTGCTTTTCTGATTTTTGTGACCAAGCTACTTGATGCTAGGTGTTCATAATGTTTTGTCGAGCGATCGATAAACTTACAAACTCTTGGATTGCTTTCGCTGTAAAGCACATTTTCAAAATCTGACATGACAGGTGGATTAACAAAAGGCTAAGCTGTGTTTTGCTATATTGCACTTGTGATTTCACGAATATAAATATTTTTTGTAATATTATTTGAATGTGAGAATCGCAGAATGGTGAACTTAACTAAAAACTACGGAGAGTTTTGTCTGTGTGATATTAGATTGCTTCTTGTGTAAATATTTTCTGTCTGGATTTTAATGATTTGTATCATAGAGCCTCTATGCAATTCAGCGGTTGTTGATGACAATTATCCCGCTAAAGGGATGGATAGCGTCAAGAAGTTAATGTGAGTCTGGAAGTTGAGTTTACAGTCTAGCCAGACACCTAGGTATTTGTAGTTGTCCACATATTCTAAGTCAGAACCGTCCAGAGTAGTGATGCTAGACAGGTGGGCGGGTGTGGGCAGCGATCGATTGAAGAACATGCATTTAGTTTTACTTGCATTTAAGAGCAGTTGGAGGCCACGGAAGGAGTGTTGTATGGCATTGAAGCTCGTTTGGAGGTTTGTTAACACAGTGTCCAAGGAAGGGCCAGATGTATACAGAATTGCGTTGTCTGCATAGAGGTGGAGCAGAGAATCACCAGCAGCAAGAGCGACGTCATTGATTTATACAGAGAAAAGAGTCGGCCCGAGAATTGAACCCTGTGGCACCCCCATAGAGACTGCCAGAGGTCCGGACAACAGGCCCTCCGATTTGACACACTGAACTCTATCTGAGAAGTAGTTAGTTAACCAGGCGAGGCAGTCATTTGAGAAACCAAGGCTGTTGAGTCTGCCAATAAGAATGCGGTGATTGACAGTCGAAAGCCTTGACTAGGTCGATGAAGAGTACAGTATTGTCTGCACAGTATTGTCTTTCATCGATGGCAGTTATGATATCATTTAGGACCTTGAGCGTGGCTGAGGTGCACCCATGACCAGCTCGGAAACCAGATTGCATAGCGGAGAAGGAACGGTGGGATTCGAAATGGTCGGTGATCTGTTTATTAACTTGGCTTTCAAAGACTTTAGAAAGGCAGGGTAGGATAAATATAGGTCTGCAACAGTTTGGGTCTAGAGTGTCTCCCCTTTGAAGAGGGGGGTGACAACGGCAGCTTTCCAATCTTTAGGGATCTCAGACGATAGGAAAGAGAGGTTGAACAGGATAGTAATAGGGGTTGCAACAATTGCAGCGGATAATTTAAGAAAGAGAGGGTCCAGATTGTCTAGCCCAGCTGATTTGTAGGGGTCCAGATTTTGAGGCTCTTTCAAAACATCAGCTATCTGGATTTGGGTGAAGGAGAAATGGGGGAGGCTTGGGCAAGTTGCTGTGGGGTGTGCAGAGCTGTTGACCGGGGTAAGGGTAGCCAGGTGGAAAGCATGGCCAGCCGTAAAAAAAACGCTTCTTGAAATTCTTGATTACCGTAGATGTATCGGTGGTGACTGTGTTTCCTAGCCTCAGTGCAGTGGGCAGCTGGGAGGAGGTGGTCTTATACTCAATGGATATTACAGTGTCCCAAAACCTTTTCTTCACCTAGGTAGTGTATATCTGAAAGGGTTTGGTAGGTAAGTATATTTTTGGGTCCGATACTGATTTTAGGGAGGCAAAAGTCACCAATTTGTTTGTTTTTTTACATAAATTGTGGTCCAAAGGATTAACAGATACTGAAATTATGATTTCTTAACAACATTTTATTTACAGGATATCCACCAAAAAGCAACTACAGTTGAAGTCCAAATTTTACATACACCTTAGCCAAATACATTTATAAACTCGGTTTTTCACAATTCCTGACATTTAATCCTAGTAAAAATTCCACCGTTTTAGGTCAGCTAGGATCACCACTATATTTTAAGAATGGGAAATGTCAGAATATTAATAGAGAGATTTATTTATTTCAGCTTTTATATCTTTCATCACATTCCCAGTGGGTCAGATGTTTACATACACTCAATTAGTATTTGGTAGCATTGCCTTTAAATTGTTTAACTTGGGTCAAACTTTTCGGGTAGCCTGCCACAAGGTTCCCACAATACGTTGGGTGATTTTTGTCCCATTCGTCCTGACAGAGCTGGTGTAACCGAGTCAGGTTTGTAGGCCTCCTTGCACGCACACGCTTTTTCAGTTCTGCCCACAAAATTTCTATAGGATTGAGGTCAGGGCTTTGTGATGGCCACTCCAATACCTTGAGAATATTTTGCCACAACTTTGGAAGTATGCTTGGGGTCATTGTCCATTTGGAAGACCCATTTGCGACCAAGCTTTAACTTCCTGACTGATGTCTTGAGACGTTGCTTCAATACATCCACGTAATGTTCCTTCTCATGAGGCCATCTATTTTGTGAAGTGCACCAGTCCCTCCTGCAGCAAAGCACCCCCACAACATGATGCTGCCACACCCGTGCTTCCCGGTTGGGATGGTATTCTTCGGCTTGCTAGCATCCCCCTTTTTCCTCCAAACATAATGATGGTCATTTTGACCAAACAGTTCTATTTTTGTTTCATCAGACCAGAAGACATTTCTCCAAAAAGTACGATTTTTGTCCCCATGTGCAGTTGCAAACCGTAGTCTGGCTTCTTTATGGCGGTTTTGGAGCAGTGGCTTCTTCCTTGCTGAGTGGCCTTTCAGGTTATGTCGATATAGGATTAGTTTTACTGTGGATATAGATACTTTTGTACCTGTATCCTCCAGCATCTTCACAAGGTCTTTGCTGTTGTTCTGGGATTGATTTCCACTTTCCGCACCAAAGTACGTTCATCTCTAGGAGAAAGAATGTGTCTCCTTCCTAAGCGTTATGACAGATGCAAGGTCCCATGGTGTTTATACTTGCATTGTTTGTACAGATGAACGTGGTACCTTCAGGCATGAGGTCGGAGGTCTTGGCTGATTTCTTCAGATTTTCCCATGATGTCAAGCGAAGAGGCACTGCGTTTGAAGGTAGGCTTTGAAATACATCCACAGGTACATCTCCAATTGACTCAAATTTAGTCAGTTAGCCTATCAGAAGCTTCTAAAGCCATGACTTCATTTTCTGGAATTTTCCAAGCTGTTTAACCTCTCTAGGGTATGTAGCGTCCAATCTGGCCAACATCCAGTGAGATTGCAGAGCGCCAAATTCAAATACAGAAATACTCATTATAAAAATTCTGAAAACAAAATATATTTTACATAGGTTTAAAGATGCACTTCTTGTGAATCCAACCACTGTGTCAGATTTTTTAAATGCTTTACGGCGAAAGCATACCTTACGATTATTTGAGAACATAGCCCAGTTGACAAATTATTACAAACAGTAACCAGCCAAGCAGAAGCGTTACAAAACTCAGAAATAGAGATAAAAATTAATCCCTTACCTCTTCATATGGTGGCACTCAGAAGACAATAATTTACTCAATAAATGTTCCTTTTGTTCAATAAAGTCTCTTTATATCCAAAAACCGTTTTGTTCGCGTGTTTTCTTCAGTAATCCACAGCCTCAAAACGCAGTCAAAACAGGTAGACAAAAAAATCCAAATTGTATCCATAAAGTTAATAGAAACATGTCAAACGATGTTTATATTAAATTTTCAGGTTGTTTTTATCCTAAATGATTTATAATATTTCAACCGGACAATAACCTCATCAATATAAAAATGTAAACAAGAAATGCACTCTCTCGTGATTGCGCATGAAAAAGCTCTGTGACACGTCAGGGTCCACTCATTCAGACTGGTCTTACTCCCTCATTTATAAGAATACAACCTGAAACAATTTCTAAAGACTGTTGACATCTAGTGGAAGGCATAGGAACTGCAAATTGAGTCCTAAGTCAATGGATACTGTAATGACATTGAATAGAAAACTACATAAACCCCCCCCAAAAAATACTTCCTGAATGGATATTTATCAGGTTTTCGCCTGCCAAATCAGTTCTGTTATACTCACAGACACTATTTTAACAGTTTTGTAAACTTCCAACTTCAACTCTATAAACACGACAGTAAAACATAATTAGTTTACCTTCTTAGTTACAACTTAAAGATGTCTATCTATGGCAGTGGATAAGAAGTATGCATAAGTGTTTGTGCTAAACCACCACAAGGGGTGGCTGGGTGAATTTATTACAGCTTGTCTCAAAGTAAATCTGGAACTGCACTGTTCACAAATTCACAAATAAGCATTGAATGCAGTAACATGCCGTTCCTAATACCACAACTAGGTGTCCGCGTCAGCATTTGTTGAGTAGATTTACTACAGTGTTTACAACAGTCAAAGGTCATGTAAATAAATATCGCAATTTTTTATAACTTTTTAAAATTGAACCTTTATACTGTACGGCTGACCCCATTTAGTCGACTGCTCGATTGTTTGGTTGATAGGCTGTTTCGGCACGTCTTGATTGATGCCTGTCTCAGTGGACTAATCTATTGCGGAGGCCATGGGGATGACACACCAGTATTACCAGTAGTACATGTATCATTAATTCCCATAATTTCTAATCTACAATGTTTGTTTGGTGACTGTAATTTATGTTAATGCATTCAAGGTATTATTATTACAGTATTTTACAGTTCTCCTTGTCAGAGTGGACACGTTGTTTACAGAGCGTACAACCTAGGCTTCACTTGTGAGAAACAAGTTTGGTTTATTTCATTCCATTTACGATTTGTCAATTTATTCATTGTCTTCAGCAACATTATTCACTGTTGAGTAAGAATGCGCACCTGACTACGCATAGAAGTAGGCCTAGGCTACCTGACCTGTGCGCAAATGTGACCATTTGGGGATCTGGTAGTATTTCTGATTAACTCACCACTACTAATGAACTGTGGAATAAAATTAATTTTATTCTTCACCTCAAATAGAAAGTAAACAAAGTCTGTTTTTACATCCATTGAGAAAATGTAGACGATTTGAAAAATGAAAGGGGAAAAAAATGTTGTGCTTTGATCCAGTGGAAACATTAGAAAATAGGCCTACCTGATCGCATCTTATCCCTTGCACAAATAGCCTACAGCTGCGTCTGTCCAGAGCTCACTGAGGCAGGAAACTGAGGGGCCCAAGATTTGGGCTAGACCAAGTAGATTGCTGATACAATGTTTCAAGTTCCTTGCAGACAGTCCATGATTATCCAATGTGATTTATTTTTATCAGGATATTTTCTACCTGCAGGCTGCAATGTTTTTATTTGTTGGATTTATGTAGGCTATTTTTACATAGTTGGCAATGGCTATAGAAGTTACTTTTAGATGTGTATCATTTTCATTTAGGTTTTCATTAATCACAACAATGATTTTGAGATGACTTTTTAATCAAATAAATAAAACTTCCACGAAAATGTGCAAATGAAAATCATAACTGGCATGCAGATCAGTAGAAATGGTAAGATGAATTGGCACCCCAAATGGAAACGGTTGCCAACCCCTGGCAATATTTATTTTTGTATTTTTTTTTTACAACTTTATTTAACGAGGCAAGTCAGTTAAGAACACATTCTTATTTCAATGACGGCCTAGGAACGGTGGGTTAACTGCCTTGTTCAGGAGCAGAACGACACATTTTTGCCTTGTCAGCTCAGCGATTCAATCTTGCAACCTTACGGTTAACTAGTCCAACGCTCGAACCACCTGCCTCACGAGGAGCCTGCCTGTTACGCGAATGCAGTAAGAAGCCAAGGTAAGTTGCTAGCTAGCAGTAAACTTATCTCAGAAAAAACAATCAATCAATAATAATCACTAGTTATAACTACACATGGTTGATGATTTTACTAGTTTATCTAGTGTGTCCTGTGTTGCATATAATCGATTCAGTGCACATTCGCGAAAAAGGACTGTCGTTGCTCCAACGTGTACCTAACCATAAACATCAATGCCTTTCTTAAAATCAACACACATATTTTTTAACCTGCATATTTAGCTAAAAGAAAGGTTAGCAGGCAATATTAACCAGGTGAAATTGTGTCACTTCTCTTGCAATCATTGCACGCAGAGTCAGGGTATATGCAACAGTTTGGGCCACCTGGCTCATTGCGGACTAATTTGCCAGAATTTTACGTAATGACCTAAGGCTCGTATTTCTGTGTGTTATTATGTTATAATTAAGTCTATGATTTGATAGAGCAGTCTGACTGAGCGATGGTAGGCACCAGCAGGCTCGTAAGCATTTATTCAAACAGCACTTTTGTGCATTTTGCCAGCAGCTCTTCGCAATGCTTCAAGCAGTGTGCTGTTTATGACTTCAAGCCTATCAACTCCCGAGATTAGGCTGGTGTGAAATAGCTAGCTAGTTAGCGGGGTGCGCGCTAATAGCGTTTCAAATGTCACTCGCTCTGAGACTTGGAGTAGTTGTTCCCCTTGCTCTGCATGGGTAACGCTGCTTCGAGTGTGGCTGTTGTCGATGTGTTCCTGGTTCGAGCCCAGGTAGCGGCGAGGAGAGGGATGGAAGCTATACTGTTACACTGGCAATACTAAAGTGCCTATAAGAACATCCAATAGTCAAAGTTATATGAAATACAAATCGTATAGAGAGAAATAGTCTTATAACTCCTATAATAACTACAACCTAAAACTTCTTACCTGGGAATATTGAAGACTCATGTTCAAGGGAACCACCAGCTTTCATATGTTCTCATGTTCTGAGCAAGGAACATAAACGTTAGCTTTCTTACATGGCACATATTGCACTTTTACTTTCTTCTCCAACACTTTGTTTTTGCATTATTTAAACCAAATTGAACATATTTCATTATTTATTTGAGGCTAAATTTATTTTCATCTGTACAAACAATAGTATGCAAGTATAAACACCATGGGACCACGCATCCGTCATACTGCTCGGGAAGGAGACGCATACTGTCTCGTACTTTTGTGCGAAGAGTACAAATCAATCCCAACAGCAAAGGACCTTGTGAAGATGCTGGAGGAAACGGGTACAAAAGTATCTATATCCACAGTAAAACGATTCCTATATCGACATAACCTGAAAGGCCGCTCAGCAAGGAAGAAGCCACTGCTCCAAAACCGCAATAAAAAAGCAAGAATACGGTTTGCAACTGCAAATGGGGACAAAGATCGTACCTTTCGGAGAAATGTGACCAAACAAAAACTGTTAGGCCATAATGACCATTGTTATGTTTGGAGGATAAAGGGGGAGGCTTGCAAACTGAAGAACACCATCCCAACCGTGAAGCACGGGGTGGCAGCAACATGTTGTGGGGGTGCTTTGATGCAGGAGGGACTGGTGCACTTCACAAAATCGATGAACATCATGAGAAAGGAAAATTGTGTGGATATACAGTGGGGCAAAAAAGTATTTAGTCAGCCACCAATTGTGCAAGTTCTCCCACTTAAAAAGATGAGAGAGGCCTGTAATTTCATCATAGGTACACTTCCACTATGACAGACAAAATTAGGGGAAAAAATCCTGAAAATCACATTGTAGGATTTTTTATGAATTTATTTGCAAATTATGGTGCATCCACTGTTGCATCCACTGTTGTCCACGCGCGCCTTGGTCTCGGCCACTCATCTCCGCCTTGGCAAAAGAGAAGTGTTCTGGTGTTCACAGCACAGCGGAGAGTATACCACTCGGTTTCAAGTCAATTCGCTAATTGTTCATGCGGCTGACATGTTGTAATGTTATATAATGGTATAATAGCCTATAGTTTTCTTGACATTTTCTGGTAATTATTGTGATAGGCTCACGTTTTACCGGTACGGCGTACCCCACTATTTATTTTGCCGGGACGCCGAACCGGACCACCCTCCTTTCACACCTGAGTGTACATCAAATTAGTGAGAATAGAACAGACAGGAACTGGTACTCCTGCACACTAGGTATACTTGCAGATTTAACATTAGACCCTGACCATATCCTCTCTCACTCTGGAGAAACTCACCAAACTCCAGCTTGGAGGGAATAAAAACACTGGAACATTATTCAACAACACTAACATCTCCCCACCCAAATCTGTCTCTCTCTCCATGTCTCACACACATACAGTGCCTTGCGAAAGTATTCGGCCCCCTTGAACTTTGCGACCTTTTGCCACATTTCAGGCTTCAAACATAAAGATATAAAACTGTATTTTTTGTGAAGAATCAACAACAAGTGGGACACAATCATGAAGTGGATCGACATTTATTGGATATTTCAAACTTTTTTAACAAATCAAAAACTGAAAAATTGGGCGTGCAAAATTATTCAGCCCCTTTACTTTCAGTGCAGCAAACTCTCTCCAGAAGTTCAGTGAGGATCTCTGAATGATCCAATGTTGACCTAAATGACTAATGATGATAAATACAATCCACCTGTGTGTAATCAAGTCTCAGTATAAATGCACCTGCACTGTGATAGTCTCAGAGGTCCGTTAAAAGCGCAGAGAGCATCATGAAGAACAAGGAACACACCAGGCAGGTCCGAGATACTGTTGTGAAGAAGTTTAAAGCCGGATTTGGATACAAAAAGATTTCCCAAGCTTTAAACATCCCAAGGAGCACTGTGCAAGCGATAATATTGAAATGGAAGGAGTATCAGACCACTGCAAATCTACCAAGACCTGGCCGTCCCTCTAAACTTTCAGCTCATACAAGGAGAAGACTGATCAGAGATGCAGCCAAGAGGCCCATGATCACTCTGGATGAACTGCAGAGATCTACAGCTGAGGTGGGAGACTCTGTCCATAGGACAACAATCAGTCGTATATTGCACAAATCTGGCCTTTATGGAAGAGTGGCAAGAAGAAAGCCATTTCTTAAAGATATCCATAAAAAGTGTTGTTTAAAGTTTGCCACAAGCCACCTGGGAGACACACCAAACATGTGGAAGAAGGTGCTCTGGTCAGATGAAACCAAAATTGAACTTTTTGACAACAATGCAAAATGTTATGTTTGGCGTAAAAGCAACACAGCTCATCACCCTGAACACACCATTCCCACTGTCAAACATGATGGTGGCAGCATCATGGTTTGGGCCTGCTTTTCTTCAGCAGGGACAGGGAAGATGGTTAAAATTGATGGGAAGATGGATGGAGCCAGATACAGGACCATTCTGGAAGAAAACCTGATGGAGTCTGCAAAAGACCTGAGACTAGGACGGAGATTTGTCTTCCAACAAGACAATGATCCAAAACATAAAGCAAAATCTACAATGGAATGGTTCAAAAATAAACATATCCAGGTGTTACTTTTTATTTATTTTATTTTATTTTACCTTTATTTAACCAGGTAGGCAAGTTGAGAACAAGTTCTCATTTACAATTGCGACCTGGCCAAGATAAAGCAAAGCAGTTCGACAGATAAAACGACACAGAGTTACACATGGAGTAAAAACAAACATACAGTCAATAATGCAGTATAAACAAGTCTATATACAATGTGAGCAAATGAGGTGAGAAGGGAGGTAAAGGCAAAAAAGGCCAAGATGGCAAAGTAAATACAATATAGCAAGTAAAATACTGGAATGGTAGTTTTGCAATGGAAGAATGTGCAAAGTAGAAATAAAAAAAATAATGGGGTGCAAAGGAGCAAAATAAATAAATAAATAAAAATTAAATACAGTTGGGAAAGAGGTAGTTGTTTGGGCTAAATTATAGGTGGGCTATGTACAGGTGCAGTAATCTGTGAGCTGCTCTGACAGTTGGTGCTTAAAGCTAGTGAGGGAGATAAGTGTTTCCAGTTTCAGAGATTTTTGTAGTTCGTTCCAGTCATTGGCAGCAGAGAACTGGAAGGAGAGGCGGCCAAAGAAAGAATTGGTTTTGGGGGTGACTAGAGAGATATACCTGCTGGAGCGTGTGCTACAGGTGGGAGATGCTATGGTGACCAGCGAGCTGAGATAAGGGGGGACTTTACCTTGCAGGGTCTTGTAGATGACATGGAGCCAGTGGGTTTGGCGACGAGTATGAAGCGAGGGCCAGCCAACGAGAGCGTACAGGTCGCAATGGTGGGTAGTATATGGGGCTTTGGTGATAAAACGGATTGCACTGTGATAGACTGCATCCAATTTGTTGAGTAGGGTATTGGAGGCTATTTTGTAAATGACATCGCCAAAGTCGAGGATTGGTAGGATGGTCAGTTTTACAAGGGTATGTTTGGCAGCATGAGTGAAGGATGCTTTGTTGCGAAATAGGAAGCCAATTCTAGATTTAACTTTGGATTGGAGATGTTTGATATGGGTCTGGAAGGAGAGTTTACAATCTAACCAGACACCTAAGTATTTCACTTCACCTCACTTCATGATTGTGTCCCACTTGTTGTTGATTCTTCACAAAAAAATACAGTTTTATATCTTTATGTTTGAAGCCTGAAATGTGGCAAAAGGTTGCAAAGTAAAACTATACCTAACCCTAACTGTAACGCTAACCGTAAACCTAAAACTATACCTAACCCTAACTGTAATGCTAACCGTAAACCTAAAACTATACCTAGCCCTAACTGTAATGCTAACCGTAACCCTAAAACTATACCTAACCCTAAAATTGCATTTTTCCTCATGGAGACAGGCAAATGTCACTTCACCCCTACCTACATGTACAAATTACCTTGACTAACTTGTACCCCCGCACGTTGACTCGTTAACGGTACCCCCTGTATATAGCTTTGTTACTGTTATTTTATTGTGTTACTTTTATTGTGTTAATTTTTTACTTTACTTTATTTGGTAAATATATTCTTAACTCTTCTTGAACTTCACTGTTGGTTAAGGGCTTGTAAGTAAACATTTCACGGTAAGGTCTACACTTGTTGTATTCGGCACATGTGACAAATAAAGTTTGATTCGATTTGACTTGATTTTCCTTGTTTTACTGTCCTTGTGAGGACTTCTAGTACCCACAAGGATAGCCACACACACTCACACTCACAAACATAAACACACACATAAACACACACAAACACACACATAAACACACACATAAACACACACACAAACACACACACAAACACACACACTCACTGCCCTTGAAATAGTTTTTTTTAAGCATTTTATTTGGCAGTGTGCCTGGTGGTTAGAGTGTTTCATTTTCCCTGTAAAGAACTGGGCAGCTGTCCAGAGACAGACAAAGAGAGAGGGAGGGGGGAGAAAGAGAGAGAGAGAGAGAGGATTTAGTAAAAGAATGAAAGAGTAGGGGAAGAGATGGAAAGATTAACAGAATGAAAAAAAGAGAATGAAGACCCCAGACCCTCTTATTATCGGTTCCCTCCAAAACACAGTGAATGATATGATCACACAAGCAGTTCTCTCTCTCGTTCTCTCCCTCCCTCCCCCTCTTCTATCTATGCCCTCATTTTCTTTCTCTGTTCTGGAGAGGACGATTCTCCCCCTGTGGGAACCACACTCTGACACACACACACACACACACACACACACACACACAGCTCCTCAGCAAACAAACACCATGAATACTAACACGTCTTTGTGTCCGCAGCACGTAAAGTGGGGGAGAGAGGGAGGTGAAGGAGAGAAAGAGAGCGAGCTGTAATAGTGTTGATCTTGTGGCTACTCTCACAGACCCCTTCCCCTCCTCCCCCCTCTTTCCCCGCTCTCTCATTTTCTTGTTCTTCCCACCAGTTCTCTGGGGAATAAAGACCTTCATTCATCTGCTTGAGGAGAGACACAGCAGGGGGGAGAAGGGGAGGCATAGGGAGGCTCAAGGTGGGACAGTCTGTGGAACTCTATGTGTGTGTGTGTGTTGGTTGGTTCTTCTATCCTTGTGGGGACCTAAAATCCCTAAAACATGGGAAATGATCCTGCGTGGGGACATTGTAGTCATGGGGGATGTGGGCAAACACAATTTTAAGCTTAGGGGTTAGGTTTAGAGTTACAATTAGGGTTAGGGTAAAGGTAAGGGGTTAGTGGTTAGGTGTAGGGTTCAGAGTTAGTTTTAGGGTTATGCTAGGGTTAGGGTTAGGGATTAGACAAAATAGGATTTTGAATGGAAATTAGTTTTAGGTCCCCAAGACGATAGAAGAATATGTATGTTTGTGTGTATATAAAAAATATATACAGTGCCTTCGGAAAGTATTCAGACCCTTTGAATTTTTCTACATTGTGTTACGTTAAAGCCTTATTTTAAAATTAATTGAATTGTTTGTTTTTCCCTCATCAATATACACACTATATTCCATAATGACAAAGCAACAAAAGGTTTTTTTTATTTATTTTTGCAAATTCATAAAAAATGTAAAAACGGAAATATCACATTTACATAAGAATTCAGACCCTTTACACAGTACTTTGTTGAAAAACCTTTGGCAGCGATTACAGTCTTGAGTCTGGGGGTGCTTTGCTGCAGGAGGGACTGGTGCACTTCACAAAATAGATGGCATCATGAGAAGGAAAATTATGTGGATATATTGAAGCAACATCTCAAGACATCAGTCAGGAAAAAGCTTGGTTGCAAATGGGTCTTCCAAACGGACAATGACCCCAAGCATACTTCCAAAGTTGTGGCAAAATGGCTTAAGGACAACAAAGTCAAGGTACTGGAGTGGCCATCACAAAGCCCTGACCTCAATCCTATAGAAAATTTGTGGGAAGAACTTAAAAAGCGTCTGCGAGCAAGGAGGTCTACAAACCTGAATCCGTTACACCAGCTCTGTCCAGAGGAATGGGCCAAAATTCACCCAGTTTATTGTGGAAGCTTGTGGAAGGCTACCCGAAACATTTGACCCAAGTTAAACAATTTAAAGGCAATACACTCAATTAGTATTTGGTAGCATGTAAACTTCTGACCCACTGGGAATGAAGATGAAAGAAATAAAAACTGAAAGAAATAAATCTCTCTACTATTACATTTCACATTCTTAAAATAAAGACAGGGAATTTCTACTAGGATTAAATGTCAGGAATTGTGAAAAACTGTGTTTAAATGTTTTTGGCTAAGGTGTATGTAAACTTCTGACTTCAACTGTAGACAGGTTTGTGCCTTTTCCACTCATGTCCAATCAATTGAATTTACCACAAGTGGATCAAGTGGACCAATCAAGCTGTAGAAACATCTCCAGGATGATTAATGGAAACAGGATGCACTGGTATTTGTTTTTTATTTGTAATACATTTGCTAAAATCTCTAAAAACCTGTTTTCGCTTTGTCATTATGGGGTTTTGTGTGGAGATTGATGAGGATTTTTCTTTAATCCACTTTAGAATAAGGCTGTAACGTACCAAAACGTGGGAAAAGTCAAGGGTTCTGAATACAAGTCAGTTTGTCAAATCTCTGTTCTGCTAGCACTGCCCTGGTCAACTGTAAGTGCTGTTATTGTTAAGTGGAAACATCTAGGAGCAACAACGGCTCAGCTGCGAAGTGGTAGGCCACACAATCTCACTGAATAGGACCGCTGAGTGCTTGAGCAGGATTGCAACACTCACTACAGAGTTCTTGTACTGACATCTGGAAGCAATGTCAGCACAAGAACTGTTCGTCGGGAGCTTCAAAAAATGCACACAGGCCTAAGATCACCATGTGTAATGCAAAGCATTGGCTGCAGAGGTGTAAAGCTCACCCGGAATTGGACTCTGGAGCAGTGGAAATTCGTTCTCTCGAATGATGAATCATGCTTCGCCATCTGGCAGGCCGACGGACGATTCTGGGTTTGGCGGATGCCAGGAGAACGCTACCTGACACAAGGCATAGTGCCAACTGTAAAGTTTGGTGGGAGGAGGAATAATTGTCTGGGGCTGTTTTTCATGGTTCGGGGTAGGCCCCTTAGTTCCAGTGAAGGGAAATCTTAACGCTACAGTATACAATGACATTCTAGACAATTCTGTGCATCCAACTTTGTGGCAACACTTTGGGGAAGGCCATTTCCTGTTTCAGCATGACAATGCCCCTGTGCACAAAGCATGGTTCATACAGAAATGGTTTGTCGAGATCGGTGTGTGTGTGTCTGCATCTTTGGCTCAAAGATGATGTAAACAAGGTATTTAAACCAGTTCAAACAGTGTGCAATAAAATATGCCATCTCTGGAAAAACTGCCGTATTCAAGGTGTCTTCTTCCCTTTCCCCACTGAGCTTGAGAGTTATGCTTTACATTACTTCTTTAAGGCAACCATGGATGTAATGCACAGTGCTACACAAGACTTGCTCATTTAAAAGTGTAACACTTAGAACATGAGTGATATGTGTGGTATTAAAAATAGCGACTACTAGCATGAATTCATCTTTATCCTACAGAGACGACTCGATCTCGGAGTGTGTTATTACAACAGAATGGAGAGGTTCCCCTGCTGAACAACACAGTCACATGCTATACAAAGCATACGTCTAATGCCTGTCATTACCATTAATGACTGTGTGTGTGTGTGTGTGTGTGTGTGTGTGTGTGTGTGTGTGTGTGTGTGTGTGTGTGTTGAATAGCTATAAGAGCATTGCTTCAGGAAGGCAATTACAGTGATTATTACGGCGATTATGTGCTGATTGTTCCTCTCATGTAGTGGTGTGATACTAAGCCAGAGCAGATGCACTACACACAGAAAATATCCCACACATGCAGACACACACTTGTGTTGTCACGATACCAGAATTTAGACTTCGATACCGAAAAGTTACCAGTATTATGCTACTCGATACCATCACGATACTCGATACCAAAACGTTATCAAAACGATCACAAAAAAAAGAAGGCATATTAGCCAATGTCACAGAATAGCACTTAAATCCAGAAAGATAAACTCAGTTTACTGCTCTGTTCAATTGTTGGACATCTTCTGAGTTCAATATTCAAATTTTTTAAATCAACATTTTTCAGACACCCATGTATGTATTAAAGAATCAATTATAAAAAATCATACAATCAATTTGACTTTGTTTTTACCTATCTAACTACATAATGGTAATAATTTATTTGAATGGTAAATCTCTATTGATAAACTGGGTAAAATCAAGATGTAGCCTAGGCTTATTCACAATCCGGATAAATATTTAATAAAAAAAGTGTGTGCATGAATTTTGTTACTGAGCTTGTTTTGGCTGATTTCATGGGGCTACATAAGAAAAACTGTTTCTCTTCCATTTGGGACTTATTTTATTGTTGATCAACAACATTTGCATGGAAGTAACTTATTTTATAAAAGTGTGCGCTGTCGCTTTAACCGCTAATGACATCAGTCACGAGACAAGAGGGGGGCGGTCACACAGTCAGTTCGCTAAGGCAATAGATAATCTTTGGGAGAGATGTGAGAAAGAGACCGATTAAGTGAATGAATAAAGTTTTGGTGGCAATCAGCATTGAAATCAACATATTTTGCATTATGGTTTGCATATTATCACAAACAAAGCACTAGGGTAGTGAATTGATGTTAGCTTCAGCACGGAAAGTTAGCCTACAAAGCAGGAAGCTACCAGTATCTTATTGCATTGTAAAGTGTTCTAGCCTGTATAGACATTGTTTTGCGAACAGTAATTAACAGGTTCAACATTTCTACATGCCGTGTCGCATTATTCAAGTGTGTAAACTTCTGTGCAGCATTTGTGGGGAGCTAAACCTGATGCAGCCCAGACTCCCAGTGTAGCAGAACCGGCGCCAGGATAAAGTGACTAAGGGGGCAGTTGAAATTGGTGAGGGGGTTCTTGCATTGGAATTAAATTGAATTCTGCTTACATGACACTATACCACAATAAACATAAAGTTCAAATGCCTAAATGCTGAGACCATTGATTATGTGCTTTTGAAGTGACAGGTTGGCGTGTATTCATTTCCACTGCGCTGTATCAGAACAATGGACAGCGCCTTACACACAAATGCAAGGCCGTTTTGGTAATGAACATAGGTTACAAGATAGATAGGGTGCAGCCATACACACAGCTGTCTTACCAAAATAATACAAACTAAATGCTGAAAGTAGTAGCCTAGTTATTCATGAAAGCAAACAAACATACTGAATAGCAGTTTGTCTTAGAATACCGACACAACTGTGAATGCGAACGAATGTGAACAGAACAAAACAGTGGTACAAAGTAGGCCTAGTAAACAAAATATCAGATGGATATGACAATCTATATTTAAGTTAGTTACATTAACAGTAAACAAACACAGTAAACAAAAGGCGAAAGGAGATCCAAACAGCCTATAGTCTACTACTGTGAGATGCAGCCATGCACAGTTATTTTACCAAACAAATATGCCTATAGGCCGGCTTCAAACATGGAAAATCATGCCGCTCAGGAGAACAGAATCACGTTGTGATATGGCACAATACACTTCTGTGGATAAAATTCCACCCACGTAATCAATTAAGCAATGCCAGCCTACCATAAACACATTTCCAATACATACAGTTCCATTTACAACCATGAAAACCAATAGGCTACAAGACAATTGAGTGCTTTTGACCAAGAATTGACAGGTTGGCACGAAATCTCCAATCTCTATTTGCACCAAGGACAGTGCCCTACATACTAAAGCAAGGCCGTTGAAAACCTAGGTTAGCTAAAAGCTAAAAGTGGGGTAGCATGTGACAAGTTCCTCAAGGCAAAGAAAAGAACCAAGGGCTGCAGTGGAGGTGCCGGTGGAAAGGCTACCCCAGAAATGTTGCTGCAGCTTCCCTGGTTTGTTTGGCATGTGAAGCATGAGAAGACTGAAAGCAACATGCCGTCTTCACCAGAGGATGAGGTATGTTGTTGAATTTTCTATTGTAGCCGACAAAAACAGTACTCATGTTTGCTAACAATAGCTAGCCCACTAGCACTAGCTACTTGGCTGGCTAGTGGCTAGCTAGCTTAGTAGCATACTCATGCAGAGAAAGCAAGGCAATCAACTAAACTATAGATCTTTACAACTTTTTAATAAAACATTATTTTGTTAGAGAAAGAAAATCATAAGCTTCTCACATTGGTAACACCGAAGTAAAAGTTTAGCAGCATGGTCCAGCTACAATGTTGCAAATGTTTGAACAGAGTTGAGTAGCTAGGCCTGGCCTACTAAACACTGCTCAAACGTTTGCAACAGTATAGTCTATTGTAGTCTTGTTTTTATGATATTTTATATGATTTTCATTGATCGTTTTGGATGAATACGTGTACAAAATAGCCCTCTACTTTTTTATTTTTCAAGGCAGAAACACAAGTGAATGAAGATAGCATCAGGTGTTCTCTGCGCCTCTGCCTGTTCATCAGCCCCCAGCACTGCCTGTTCATCAGTCCCCAGCACTGCCTGTTCATCAGTCCCCAGCACTGCCTGTTCATCAGTCCCCAGCACTGCCTGTTCATCAGTCCCCAGCACTGCCTCTGCCCCCAGCACTACCTGTTCATCAGTCCCCAGCACTGCCTCTGCCCCCAGCACTGCCTGTTCATCAGCCCCCAGCACTGCCTGTTCATCAGTCCCCAGCACTGCCTCTGCCCCCAGCACTGCCTGTTCATCAGCCCCCAGCACTGCCTGTTCATCAGCACCCAGCACTGCCTGTTCATCAGCCCCCAGCACTGCCTGTTCATCAGCCCCCAGCACTGCCTGTTCATCAGTCCCCAGCACTGACTGATCATCGGCCCCCAGCCCATCTCTCATACCCTAAGACCATCACAAACTTTTACAAATTCACAATTGAGAGCATCCTGTCGGGCTGTATCACCGCCTGGTACGGAAACTGCACCGCAGGGCTCTCCAGAGGGTGGTACGGTCTACCCAACGCTTCACCGGGGGCCTGCCCTCCAGGACACCTACAGCACCCGATCTCACAGGAAGGCAAAAAAGATCATCAAGGATGAACCACCCGAGCCATGGCCTGTTCACCTCGCTATCATCCAGAATACGAGGTTGTTACAGGTGCATCAAAGCTTGGACCGAGAGACTGAAAAACAGCTTCTATCTCAAGGCCAACCGACTGGTAATTAGCCATCACTAGCCGGCTGCCACCCGGTTACTCAACCCTGCACATTAGAGGCTGCTGAGGAATATACAGTTGAAGTCAGACGTTTACATACACCTTAACGGAATACATTTAAACTCAGTTTTTAACCATTCCTGACATTTAATCCTAGTAAAAATGCCTTGTCTTAGGTCAGTTAGGATCACCACTTTATTTTAAGAATGTGAAATATCAGAATATTAGTAGAGATAATTATTTATTTCAGGTTTTATTTCTTTCATCACATTCCCAGTGGGTCAGAAGTTTACATACACTGAATTAGTATTTGGTAGCATTGCCTTCAAATTGTTTTACTTGGGTCAAAGATTTTGGGTAGCCTTCCACAAGCTTTCCACAACAACTTGTGTGAATTTTGGCCCACTCCTCCTGACAGAGCTGGTGTAACGGAGTCAGGTTTGTAGGCCTCCTTGCTCGCACACCCTTTTTCAGTTCTGCCAACAAATGTGCTATAGGATTGAGGTCAGAGCTTTGTGTTGGCCACTCCAATACCTTGACTTTGTTGTCCTTAAGCCATTTTGCCACAACTTTGGAAGTATGCTTGGGGTAATTGTCCATTTGGAAGACCCATTTGTGACCACTTCAATATATCCACATAATTTTCCTGTCTCATGGTGCCATCTATTTTGTGAAGAGCACCAGTCCCTCCTCCCTCCCCACAACATGATGCTGCCACCCCCATGCTTCACGGTTGGGAGGGTGTTCTTCAGCTTGCAAGGCTCCCCCTTTTTCCTCCAAACATAACAATGGTCATTATGGGCAAACAGTTCTATTTTTGTTTCAGCAGACCAGAGGACATTTCTCTAAAAACTACAATCTTTCTCCCCATGTGCAGTTGCAAACCATAGTCTGGCTTTTTTATGATGGTTCTTCCTTGCTGAGCGGTCAATCAGGTTATGTCGATATCGGACTCGTTTTACTGTGGATATAGATACTTTTGTACCCGTTCCTCCAGCATCTTCACAGGGTCCTTTGCTGTTCTGGGATTGATTTCCACTTTTCGCACAAAAGTACGCTCATCTCTAGGAGAAAGCGGTATGACGGCTGCGTGGTCCCATGGTGTTTATACTTGCGTACTATTGTTTGTACAGATGAACGTCGTACCTCCAGGCGTTTGGAAATTGCTCCCAAGGATGAACCAGACTTGAGGTCTTGGCTGATTTCTTTTCATTTTCCCATGATGTCAAGCAAAGAGGCACTGAGTTTGAAGGTAGGCCTTGAAATACATCCACAGTTACACCTCCAATTGACTCAAATGATGTCAATTAGCCAATCAGAAGCTTCTAAAGCCATAACACTATTGTCTGGAATTTTCCAAGCTGTTTAAAAAGGCAGTCAACTAAGTGTATGTAAACTTCTGACCCACTGGAATTGTGATACAGTGAATGATAAGTGAAATAATCTGTCTGTAAACAATTGTTGGAAAAATTCCTTGTGTCATGCATGAAGTAGATGTCCTAACAGACTTGCCAGAACTATAGTTTGTTAACAATACATTTTTGGAGTGGTTGAAAAACGAGTTTTAATGACTCCAACCTAAGTGTATGTAAACTTCTGACTTCAACTGTACATAGACATGGAATCACTGGTCACTTTAATAATGTTTACATACTGCTTTACTCATCTCATATGTATATACTGTATTCTATTCTACTGTATTTAATCAATGCCACTCCGACATTGCTCATCTTAATATTGATATATTTCTTAATTCCATTCTTTTACTTTCAGATTTGTGTATTGTAGTGAATTGTTAGATACTACTGCACTGTTGGAGCTACTGTAGGAACACAAGCATTTTGCTACACCTGCAATAACATCTGCTGATATGTGTATGTAACCAATAACATCTGCTGATATGTGTATGTAACCAATAACATCTGCTGATATGTGTATGTAACCAATAACATCTGCTGATATGTGTATGTAACCAATAACATCTGCTGATATGTGTATGTAACCAATAACATCTGCTGATATGTGTATGTAACCAATAACATCTGCTGATATGTGTATGTAACCAATAACATCTGCTGATATGTGTATGTAACCAATAACATTTGCTGATATGTGTATGTAACCAATAACATTTGATTTGTTCTGTAATCGCCAAAGGTGCTTCGACAAAGTATTGACTCAGGGGTATGAATACTTTAGATAAATTAGATTTCTGTATTTTATTTAAAAATACATGTACTAAACTTTCTTAAAACATGTTTTCACTTTGTCATTATGGGGGTATTGTGTGTAGATGGGGGAGAACAAAATATATATTTAATCCATTTTGAATTTAGGCTGAAACAACAAAATCAAGGGGTATGAATACCTTCTGAAGGCACTGGAGCTCCATTCTTGTGCATTTTATTCCTCCTGTCTTCCAATTTGTTTATATTATACTTTTTAAACTCTGCATCTTTGAGAAGGGCTCGTAAGCATTGCATTGTTAAATCTACACCCGTTGTATTTGGCGCATGTGACAAATACGATTGGATTGATTGGACGATGCGTGCCTATAAAAAGGGACATTAGCTGCACTGATAGACAGACTTGATCGGTGAGACACATTTAACAGAAGTAACGAAAGAAACAAAAGGTCTAGTCCTGAACCGTTTTTTATCGAAAAAGTAACGACGTTTCGGTGTATCGTGGAACACTAACACACACACACACACACACACACACACACACACACACACAGAAAGTTTGTTCAGCAACACAGCGTTCTCCTAGGTTATACAAAACAATAATAATACATGCCATTTAGCTAATGCTTTTTCCCAAAGCGACTTTTAACGGGATATACTTTTGTAGGTGCCAGGCGCATCGATTTGAGTGTGCCAAGAACTGCAATGCTGCTGGGTTTTTCACTCTTAACAGTTTCCTGTGTGTATCAAGAATGGTCCACCATCCAAAGGACATGCAGCCAACTTGACAGAACTATGGGAAGCATTGGAGTCAACATGGGCCAACATCCCTGTGGAAAGCTTGATGCCTTGTAGAGTCCATACCACGACGAATTGAGGCTGTTCAGAAGGCAAAAGGGGGTGCAACTCAATATTAGGAAGGTATTCCTAATGTTTTGTACACTCTGTGTACATTTTATGTATGGGTGGTCCTGGGAATCGAACCCACTGTCCGGGCATTGCAAGCGTCTTGCTCTACCAACTGAGCTACAGAGGAAAAATTCCCAGTGCTCCCAAAACATAAACAACACACAACATTTCCACTGACCTGCCGTTACATCCCATACTCTGTGAACAGGACCAAATCCACCTCATGCAGCCTGGCAACAAGTAACCTTGGCTTGTGCGAGCTTTGGCTTGTGCGAGCCGGAATGGCTCATAGAAGCAGGAGCCCATCTCCTGTTTCTGTAGTGAGGCAGCTTGATGTAGCCTACAAGTACACCCCCTGGACAGGATGCTAGTCTATTGCAGCGCCTTACCCACAATCGATCTCCTTAATGCTGAGTGTCAAGCAGAGACGCACTGGGTACCATTTTTAGAGTCTATGGTATATCCCGGCCGGGGACGAACTCCCAACCTTCCAAGCTCAGGGAGGACACTCAAGTCATGAGGCCACTGAGTTGGTCAACCTGGCAACAAGGGCGCAGACAATTTTTCGCGGTTGTCTTTCAGCCTTCTGGAACATTGACAAACAGCTGGTGATCTCGTTAAATATAAATTGCATTTGTCAAATATATTTAATAACGTGCATCGAATTTGAAAGATGTTCATTCTCTGTTAGGGAATTATTGAAAAAATGTCAACTTTGCTTTCATGTAATAATACGCAGTCATTAGTATTCCCATAGACTGAACCTGGCTGGTTAGCTGCCTAGCCATGTGGCACCACAGACAGCAAATGTCCTAATTTTATCTACATAAAACACCTCCTCGTTTCTGTCCTTTTTCAATGGTTTTCTGTGTATAACAACTTCACCCTTTGACATTTAATTCATACAGTGCATTTGGAAAGTATTCAGACCCCTTCCCCTTTTCCACATTTTGTTATGTTCCAGCCTTATTCTAAAATAGATTAAATAAAAACATTCCCTCATCAATCTACACACAATATCCCATAATGACAAAGTGAAAATGAGGTATTTAGAAATTGTTGCAAATTTATAAAAAAAAATATATATATATATTATTTGCATAAGTATTCAGACCCTTTGCTATGAGACTCGAAATTGAGCTCAGGTGCATCCTATTTCCACTGATCATCTTTGAGATGTTTCTACAGCTTGATTGGAGTCCACCTGTGGTAAATTCAATTGATTGGACATGATTTGGAAAGGCATAAGCACCCACAGTTGACAGTGCATGTCAGAGCAAAAACCAAGCCATGAGGTCGAAGAAATTGTCCGTAGAGCTCCGAGACAGGATTGTGTCGAGCCACAGATCTGGGGAAGGGTACCAAAAAATGTCTGCAGCATTGAAGGTCCCCAAGAACACAGTGGCCTCCATCAATCTTAAATGGAAGAAGTTTGGAACCACCAAGACTCTTCCTAGAGCTGGCTGCCCGGCTAAACTGAGAAGGGCCTTGGTCAGGGAGGTGACCAAGAACCAGATGGTCACTTTGACAGAGCTCCAAAGTTTCTCTGTGGAGATGGTTGTCCTTCTGGAAGTTTCTCCCATCTCTGCAGCATTCCACCAATCAGACCTTTATGGTAGTGGCCAGACGGAAGCCACTCGTCAGTAAAATCCACATGACAGCCCGCTGGGAGTTTTCCAAAAGGACCATGACGTTAAGTCTGGAGGAAACATGGCACCATCCCTACGGTGAAGCACAGTGGTGGCAGCATCATGCTGTGGGGATTATTTTCAGCGGCAGGGACTGGGAGACTAGTCAGGATCGAGGGAAAAATTTACGGAGAAAAATACAGAGAGATCCTTGATGAAAACCCGCTCAGGACCTCAGACAGTGGCGAAAGTTCCCCTTCCAACAGGACAACTATTCTAAGCACATAGCCAAGACAATGCAGGAGTGGCTTCGGGACAAGTCTCTGAATGTCCTTGAGTGGCCCAGCCAGAGCCTGGACTTGAACCTGATCAAACAGCTCTGGAGAGACCTGAAAATAGCTGTGCTGTGATGCTCCCCATCCAACCTGACAGAGCTTGAGAGGATCTGCAGAGAAGAATGGGAGAAACTCCCCAAATACAGGTGTGCCAAGCTTGTAGCATCATACCCAAGAAGACTCGAGGCTGTAATCGCTGCCAAAGGTGCTTCAACAAAGTACTGAGTAAAGGGTCTGAATACTTATGTAAATGTGATACTTCAGATATTTATTTAAGGCTGTAACAAAACAAAATGTGGAAAAATTCAAGGGTCTGAATACTTTCCAAATGTACTGTATTTAACAATGATTTTGCTTGTCAAAGAAAAACAATCGCATTCGATCAGAAATTGGGTCAAGTGGTCAGGGCTACACAAGGTTAATAAAATGGCTCAAGTACAACAGGAAGCAATGCCTAACCCCTGAGTTGCTTCAGACCCTGAAGGATGACTTCCTGTGTGGAATGGTGGTAGACTTCAGGAAACAGCAGAGGGAGCAGAGGGAGCACTCCCCTCTATCACTGTGTCATCTTGTCTACTCTCTGTCCCTAGATGACCTGATAACCCTAAAAGGGGAAACACACACACAAAGAGGGAAAATGGGCAGAGAGAGACACAATGGTTTTAACCAATCACACAACTCCCTGCCCTCCAGCCCCCACACACCAACAATAAGGCCTTTGTCTCAGGCAGCTCACACACATACACACACACTTGCAGTAAAGGAAACACCATTTCTGGACACAGGACTGGTCTTCAGTGTGTGAGAGAGTGCGTGTGCGTGCATGTCCACCTGGGCACATGACTGCAGCTGCCCCTTCTTTCCCCCTCCCCCATCTCATTTTCTCCCACTCTCACCCTCTCTCTCTGTCTGTAGGTGAGAGGTCACGCACAGCAACATTCCACACTGAAAACGACAGAGCAGTGAAGGGAACAGAGAAGAGAAAAGTGACAGAGCACTACAGAGGAGAGATGATGGGTTCTCATACTGCCATAGAGCCACCAACACACGCTGAGTTGTGTATGTGTGTATGTGTATGTACCACTAGACCTTGTGACTGTAGTCATAAAACAGATCTTTGTTTGTCCTAAGACAGACTGACTTACAGACTAACTGACAGAAAAGAAAGATGGAAAGAATGAGAGAGAAAGGAAAGAAAGAAGAGAGGAACATACAGTAATTAAAAACAGAGAGGTAGAACGAGAGAGGGGGAGAGAGTGGAGGGAAAGGTAGCAGTATGGGGACAGGATCAAGGGCTGATAGGGCAGTGTTGAAAGCAGATCTTCCCACCACACACACACACACACACACACACTCACACACACTCACACTCACACACTCTGACATGCGGGCTCTAGAGGACAGCTGATGGGGAGATCTCGTTTCACTGACAAACACACTTAAGCTTCAAGTGAGAAACAGTGAAAACCAATACTCTGCCGCCTCTCTGCCCCTTTCCATGTCTCCCCTCTCCTTGCCCTACTTCACCCTCTGCACCTCCGCCCATCTCCCTACTTTCCATGTCTCCCCTCTTCCTGCCCTACCTCACCCTCTGCACCTCTGCCCATCTCCCTACTTTCCATGTCTCCCCTCTCCCTGCCCTACCTCACCCTCTGCACCTCCGCCCATCTCCCTACTTTCCATGTCTCCCCTCTCCCTGCCCTACCTCACCCTCTGCACCTCCGCCCATCTCCCTACTTTCCATGTCTCCCCTCTCCCTGCCCTACCTCACCCTCTGCACCTCCGCCCATCTCCCTACTTTCCATGTCTCCCCTCTCCCTGCCCTACCTCACCCTCTGCACCTCCGCCCATCTCCCTACTTTCCATGTCTCCCCTCTCCCTGCCCTACCTCACCCTCTGCACCTCCGCCCATCTTCCTACTTTCCATGTCTCCCCTCTCCCTACCCTACCTCACCCTCTGCACCTCCGCCCATCTCCCTACTTCCCATGTCTCCACATCTCCCTTGCCTCTCCAGGGTAGACCAGATCCCCCCGACGCACACAGGTTACTCAACCAGAGGACTGATCCCAAATGTCGCCCCTAAATCGACACTAGCCCTAACACACAATAATCGACTCAGTCTCTGTGCTGTAGGTAGCCCTAACACACAATAATCGACTCAGTCTCTGTGCTGTAGGTAGTCTTACCCACACCTAACTGTCTCTGTCCTGTAGGTAGTCTTACCCACACCTAACTGTCTCTGTGCTGTAGGTAGTAATACCCACACCTAACTGTCTCTGTGCTGTAGGTAGTAATACCCACACCTAACTGTCTCTGTGCTGTAGGTAGTAATACCCACACCTAACTGTCTCTGTGCTGTAGGTAGTAATACCCACACCTAACTGTCTCTGTGCTGTAGGTAGTAATACCCCACACCTAACTGTCTCTGTGCTGTAGGTAGTAATACCCCACACCTAACTGTCTCTGTGCTGTAGGTAGTAATACCCACACCTAACTCTCTCTGTGCTGTAGGTAGTAATACCCACACCTAACTGTCTCTGTGCTGTAGGTAGTAATACCCACACCTAACTGTCTCTGTGCTGTAGGTAGTAATACCCCACACCTAACTGTCTCTGTGCTGTAGGTAGTAATACCCCACACCTAACAGTCTCTGTGCTGTAGCCTTGAAGCTTGTTAGCTGAGGCACCTTCAACAAGTGTGCCAGAACAATGCTACCATTTCCATAGCGAGGTCAGAGGTGAGCAGTCACCATACAGCAAAGACGATGTGTTATGGGGCTAGAGTTTCACAATCTGTCACCAGTAAAACGCACAGAGCTGGCCAAGAAAACACACACACACACACACACACACACACACTAGGGCTGGGACAATACCAGTATCACAATCAGGGCTGGGAATTGCCAGGGACCCCCTTATCACAATACTTAGGTGCCGATACAGTATTGCAATTTTATATGTATTATGACACTGCGATTGTATTGCGATTTGATGTTCCAAACATATTGGTCACTATACACGGAGTGTACAAAAACATGCTCTTTCCATGACATAGACTATCCAGGTGAAAGTGCTGATCCCTTATTGATGTCACTTCAAATCAGTTTAGATGAAAGGGAGGAGACAGGTTAAAGGATTTTTAGGCCTTGAGACATGGATTGTGCATGTGTACCATTCAGAAGGTAAATGGGCAAGACAAAGATTTAAGTGCCTTTGAACGTGGTATGGTAGTAGGTGCCAGGCGCACCGGTTTGAGTGTGTCAACAACTGCAAAGCTGCTGGGTTTTTCATGATCAACAGTTTCCCGTTTGTATCAAGAATGGTGCACCACCCAAAGGACATCCAGCCAACTTGACACAACTGTGGGAAGCATTGGAGTCAACATGGGCCAGCTTCCCTGTGGAACGATTTCAAACATCCTTGTAAAGTCCATGCCCTGATGAATTGAGGCTATTCTGAGAGCAAAAGGGGATACAACTCAATATTAGGAAGGTGTTCCTAATGTTTTGTACACTCCGTAGGTCTGCTGCAGAGAGAAAACAGAGAGCATGAGAACTCATTTTGATCAGTCAGGGAAATAAAAGTGCTGAAAACATGTTGGCTCCCTATGTAAAACGAAGACGGAGAACAAGTTATGATGGAAAATACTGGAGTGGGGAGTTTTGGCGCAGATACAGCCAACTAGCGCTAGCTAACATGTTTTTTTTAACAAATCGATCATTGGAGTCAAATATCGATACAATATCGTCAAAAAATATTATCGCGATATGTAACTATCGATTTCCCCCTCCCCATCACTAATCGCGATACTCATTAGTATTGTGGCAAGGAAACAAAACACAAAGCAGGTTTAACTTCGGAAAACCTGCCCTAATGTTGGAAACAAACATCATTGTTGTCATCCAGTCACATTTGTTTATTCTCCAAGCTATATCACACAATATTTGACATACAGCAGGTTTTTAAAGGACCAAAGAGTTTTGTCTGCTTCGGGTTTTCTTTTTTGCCATGGCAAAAATATTGCCTAACTGGTATCATCACAGCCCTAATACACATAGTCCATCCCTCAGGGCAAGACAGCTGAGGGAGTGGAGGCCAGGCCAGACTGCTGTTGTCTCAACCCTGACTCCTTCACATAAAGACACACTATTGGTCGAGTCAACATTCCCCAGCCTGCTCTTGTCTCTGCGACCCCAGAAGGTCAGGCAGGGTCAGAGTTCACCTCGCCTCTGTCTCTGTGCAGCCAGCCTACCCGTGTGTGTGTGGGGGAGTGTGTGTGTGTGTGTGTGGGAGAGAGTGACCTTGCAGTCTTTCCTTCCATTTGAGGTTATGCACTGCAGCACCAGCAGTTCGGATTAGGAAGCAGAAGCGTTTGTGTTTGTATGTGTGTGTATAAAACGTTGTTTTGGCCATTTTGCACGGTCATACATCCCCTCAGAAAAGCAGGGACGTGTGTGTGTGTGTGTGTGTGTGAGGTAGTGGGGGGTGGGGTAGACACAGATGGACAGCTGGTGTTTCTGTGATGGTAAATCATTCAGAGGCACCCCCCCCCCCGAAACACACACACAACTCTGCTCCCACCCCCCTCCCTCACACAGAGAAGCGCTCCTCTATATCAGGGATCATCAAGTAGATTCAGCTGCGGGCCAATTCTTTCTTGAGCGGGTGGTAAGGGGCTGGAACCTAATTACAAATCATTTGTCAATCGCAAATTAACCACAAGAAGGACAAACAGATATAACATTTGGCTTAAACATAATAATTTCAAACTCTGCTTACATTTGTATATAATTATGTACACTACATGATCAAAAGTATGTGGACACCTGGTCCTTCAACATCTCATTCCAACCAAAATTATGTCCATTAATATGGAGTTGGTCCCCCCTTTGCTGCTATAACAGCCTCCATTGTTCTTGGAAGGCTTTCCAATATATGTTGGAACATTGCTTCCATTCAGCCACGACAGCATTAGTGAGGTTGGGCACTGATGTTGGGTGACTAGACCTGGCTCGCTGTCTGTGTTCCAATTCATCCCAAAAGTGGTTTGATGGGGTTGAGGTCAGGGCTCTGTGCAGGCCAATAAAGTTCTTGCAACACCGATTGCAAAACAAACCATTTCTGTATGGACCTCAATTTATGCATGGGGGCATTGTCATGCGGAAACAGGAAAAGGCCTTTCCCAAACTGTTGCCACAAGGTTGGAAGCACAGAATCATCAAGAATGCCATATCCCTTCACTGGAATTAAAGGCCCTAGCCCAAACCATGAAAAACAGCCCCAGGCCATTATTCCTCCTCCACCAAACATGACAGTTGCCACGTTTCATTGGGGCAGGTAGCGTTTTAGGGAAATCCGCCAAACCTAGATTCGTCTGTCAAAATGCCAGATGGTGAAGAGTGATTCATCACTCCAGAGAACACATTTCCAGAGTCTAATGGCAGCAAGCTTTACACCACTAGAGCCGATGCTTGGCATTGCGCATGGTGATCTTAGGCTTGTGTTCGGCTGCTCGGCCATTGAAACCCATTTCATGAAGCTCCCAACAAACATTTATTGTGCTGACGTTGCTTCCAGTGGCAGTCTGTAACTTGGTTGTGAGTGTTGCAACAGAGGACAGACGATTTTACACGATACGTGCTTCAGCACTCAGTGGTCTTGTTCTGTGAGCTCGTGTGGCCTACCACTTTGCGGCTGAGCCATAGTTGCACTAGTCATTTCCACATCCCAGTAACAGCACTTACAGTTGACCAGGGAAGCTCTAGCAGGGCAGAAATTTGACAAAATTTGACACTACCTACAGCACAGAGACAGTTAGGTGTGGGTATGACGATGCCACGTTGAAAGTTACTGAGCTCTTCATTAAGGTCATTCTACTGCCAATGTTTGTCTATGGAGATTGCATGGCTGTGTGCTTGATCTGTCAGCAACGGGTAAAGCTGAAATAACCGAATCAACTAATTTGAAGGGGTGTCCACATACAGTATATATACAAAAGTATCTCTTTTATGTGTGGGAATACTTTGGAACAGATTTCCAACATTAACATCACTTGGAGCTGATTTGCTGGTGTCAAACATCAAAACATTTACTGTTGAAGTCAGAAGTTTACATACACATTAGCCAAATACATTTAAACTCCGTTTTTCACAATTCCTGACATTTAATCCTAGTAGAAATTCCTTGTCTTGGGTCAGTTAGGATAGCCACTTTATTTTAAGAATGTGAACTGTCAGAATAATAGTAGAGAATAGTAGAGAAGTTTACATACACTCAATTAGTATTTGGTAGCATTGCCTTTAAATTGTTTAACTTGGGTCAAACGTTTAGGGTAGCCTTCCACAAGCTTCCCACAATAAGTTGGGTGAATTTTGGCCCATTCCTCCTGACAGAGCTGCTGTAAATGAGTCAGGTTTGTAGGACTCCTTGCTCGCTCACGCTTTTTCAGTTCTACCCACAAATTTCCTATGGGATTGGAAGTCAGAGCTTTGTGATGGCCACTCCAATACCTTGACTTTGTCGTCCTTAAGCCATTTTGCCACAACTTTGGAAGTATGCTTGGGGTCATTGTCTAGTTGGAAGACCAATTTGCGACCAGTCTTTAACTTCCTGACTGATGTCTTGAGATGTTGCTTCAATATATCCACATACTTTTCCTCCCTCATGAAAGCCATCTATTTTGTGAAGTGCACCAGTCCCTCCTGCAGCAAAGCACCCCCACAACATGCTGCCACCCCCGTGCTTCACGGTTGGGATGGTGTTCTGCAGCTTACAAGCCTCCCCCTTTATCCTCCAAACATAACGATGGTAATTATGGGCAAACCGTTCTATTTTTGTTTCATCAGACCAGAGGACATTTCTTCAAAAAGTACGATTTTTGTCCCCATGTGCAGTTGCAAACCGTAGTCTGGCTTTTTTATGACGGATTTGGAGCAATGGCTTCTTCTTTGCTGAGCGGCCTTTCAGGTTATGTTGATATAGGACTCGTTTTACTGTGGATATAGATACTTTTGTACAATCTGGGATTGATTTGCACTTTTCACACAAAAGTACGCTCATCTCTAGGAGACAGAACGCGTCTCCTTCCTGAGCGGTATGACGGCTGCGTGGTCCCATGGTGTTTATACTTGCGTACTATTGTTTGTTCAGATGAACGTGGTATTTTCAGGCGTTTGGAAATTTCTCCCAAGGATGAACCAGACTTGTGGAGGTCTACAATTTCTTTCTGAGGTCTTGGCTGATTTCTTTTGATTTTCCCATGATGTCAAGCAAAGAGGCACTGAGTTTGAAGGTAGGCCTTGAAATACATCCACAGGTACACCTCCAATTGACTCAAATTATGTCAATTAGACTATCAGAAGCTTCTAAAGCCATGACATAATTTTCTGGAATTTTCCAAGCTGTTTAAAGGCACAGTCAACTTAGTGTTTGTAAACTTCTGACCCACTGGAATTGTGATACAGTGAATGATAAGTGAAATAATCTGTCTGTAAACATTTGTTGGAAAAATTACTTGTGTCATGCACAAAGTAGATGTCCTAACCGACTTGCCAAAACTATAGTTTGTTAACAATACATTTGTGGAGTGGTTGAAAAACAAGTTTTAATGACTCCAACCTAAGTGTATGTAAACTACCGACTTCAAATGCATATTTTATTTGGTCAGAAAACTTGGGGGGACAAATAAAACGACCGCCTACAGTTGGGGAACCCTGGTCTACAGGCTAGAACACGTGAATAGACCGGCCAGTAGACCAGTCACCCACAGAATTGACAGGTTTGCTAAACGTGGGTGTGACCAATAAAATATGATTTAATTTGATAAAAGACATACTGAAAAACACTGCCCAGGGTACAGCCAACAGCTCATTTACATGTCTTAAGTAACACAACTTTTATGAACTCATCAAGTCCCTCAGGTCACCAACCGCCACCCATTCCTGGGATAAATTCACACATCAAAAGGCACACCACACACACCCACCACACACACACCCCACACAGACACACCACACAGACATAGTGCTCAGGGGACCACCAAGCATAGAGGCTGCCGAGGTGAGATGTGTTTATGTCCAAAGCCAGGACACACTTAGGCACTCAAAATACACGCACACACACAAGGGGAGAGACACACACACAAGGGGAGAGAGAGAGAGAGACACACACACACACACACAAGGAGAGAGAGAGAGAGAGAGAGAGAGAGAGAGAGAGACACACACACACACACACACAAGGGGAGAGAGAGAGAGACACACACACACACACGGGGAGAGAGAGAGAGACACAAACACACACACAAGGAGAGAGAGAGAGAGAGAGAGAGAGAGAGAGAGAGAGAGAGAGAGAGAGAGAGAGACACACACAAGGGGAGAGAGAGAGAGACACACACACACACACAAGGGGAGAGAGAGAGAGACACACACACACACACACACACACACACAGAGAGAGAGACACACACACACACACACACACAAAGACAGACTGGACTGCTTTAACAGCTTCTTCTTATCTCTGTCCACAGATAGTGAGATGGATTAACAGCTAAATCTGGCACACACACTCTGACCACAATCCCGGGTCTGTGTGTGTGTGTGTTGGACTGCTAACTGAATGTGTCAGGGAGAGTGATGCAGGGGTTGACCCAAGGTTCATTATACCAGAACACACACATTCATCTTCCACTACTAACACACACACCATTTACTGATTTGTGTGACAGAACATACACCACATCACTTACTGTGCACTGTGAATCTGATAATAATTCTCTCTCTCCTCCCCACTACCCTCCCCCTCATACACACCTCCCGCCCTGAAGGGGCCTCTTAACCAGGTTCTCCATATGCCCGTCTCCCCCCACTCTCTATGGCTCACGTTCTGGCCTCTCCTCTACTCTCTGTCACCATCTGCCACTTGACAACAGAGAGATGAAAGAGAGAGACAGGGAAAGATAAAGACAGAGAGAGGTGGTTGGAGAGATAGAGAGAGAGAAAGAAAGAAAGAAAGAAAGAAAGAAAGAAAGAAAGAAAGAAAGAAAGGGAGGGAGGGAGAGAGAGAGAGAGGGCAGCCCCAGACTGCCTCTCTTACACACACACACACACACACACAGTTCCAGTCTATATTACAATGATAGCTAATAGCTGAATGGAGGGATAGAGGAGAAAGGAGAAAAGGAAAAAGAAAGAAGGGAAGGGAGAAATAGTGGGATAGACTAGAGGTAAGGAGAGAGAGAGAGGGGGAGAAGATGACAACAACCCATTGCAACCCAGTCAGTGAGCATGCTCACTCCGTTTCCTGACACCACTGCAGCAACTGCCAATTTTAGCAGAGAGACAGACAGGATGAGAGGGAGATCGCTCTGGATCAGAGGGTCAAAGTGCAAGTTTGCTCTAAACACACACACACACACACTGCAAACACTACACTCCCATAGGGACCTGAACAGACATTACAGAGCACTACAGTGACACCAAAAGGTGGCTGTGTGAGAGAGGAGGAGGGTTAGAGAGACAGCAGAGGCCACGTGCTGATTTCATTAGAGGAGAGACAGAGAGAGAGAGAGAGAGAGAGAGGTCTGTGACCACAAATGGAGAGCAGAGGCCAGCTGTCAGTGGTTGATGTCAGCTCTATTCAAAATCAAATCAAATGTTATTGGTTACATACACATATTTAGCAGATGTTATTGCTGGTGTAGTGAAATGCTTGTGTTCCAAGCTCCAACAGTACAGTAAAATCTAACAATTCACAACAATACACACAAATCTAAAAGTAAAATAATCCAATTAAGAAATATATAAATATTAGGACAAGCAATGTCAGTGTGGAATTTACTAAAATAGAGTAGAATAGAATACAGTATATACATATATGATGTGTAAAGCAGTATGTAATCATTATTAAAGTGACTAGTGTTCCATTATTTAAAGTAGCCAGTGATTCCATGTCTATGTACATAGGGCAGCAGCCTCTAAGGTGCAGGGTTGAGTAACCGGGTGGTAGCCGGCTAGTGATGGCTATTTAACAGTCCGATGGCCTTGAGATTGAATAACAGCTTCTGTCTCTCGGTCCCTGCTTTGATGCACCTGTACTAACCTCGCCTACTGGATGATAGCGGGGTAAACAGGACGTGGCTCGGGTGATTGATGTCCTTGATGATCGTTTTGGCCTTCCTGTGACATCGGGTGCTGTAGGTGTCCTGGAGGGCAGGCAGTGTGCCCTCAGTGATGCGTTGGGCAGACCGCACCATGCTCTGGAGAGCCCTGCGGTTGCGGGGGGGTGCAGTTGCTGTACCAGGCAGTGATACAGCTCGATGGGATGCTCTCAATTATGCATCTGTAAAAGTTTGAGGGTCTTACAGGACAAGCCAAATTTGTTGCACCTTCTCCATCTGAAATGGGTGGACCATTTCAGATAGTCAGTGATATGTACGGCGAGGAACTTGAAGCTTTCCAACTTCTCCACTGCGGTCCCATCGATGTTGATAGGGGCATGCACCCTCTGCTTTTTCCTGAAGTCCATGATCAGCTCCTTTGTTTTGTTGATGTTGCGGGAGAGGTTATTTTCCTGGCACCACTCTGCCAGAGCCCTCACCTCCCTGTAGGCTGTCTCGTCATCGTTGGTAATCGAGCCTACTATGGTTGTGTCGTCTGCAAACTTGATGATTGAGTTGGAGGCGTGTGTGGCCATGTAGTCATGGGTGAACAGGGAGTACAGAAGAGGGCTGAGTACACATCCTTGTGGGGCCCGTGTGTTGAGGATCAGCCTGTGTGTGTGTGTGTGGGTGTGTGCCCCTGAATGACCGGTTTCAATTACATATAAACTTTGACCCTATGTATTGTAGCCAAGGAAGCAAAGGAGCTACAGAGAGAGAGCTGAGAGAGAGGGAGATATACCAATGACCTAAGATCCATTCACTTCTGTCCTAGTACACACACACACAATACTGCGCACATAATGAGATGCTTGGGTACAAGATGGCTGCTCTCCAGGGAAAAGAGAGAGTCAGCGAGGTGCTGGGTGTATGAAAGGAACAAACACACACACACACACACACACACACGCACACAGCAAGCTGCATAGTGTATGAGAAGAGCTGAGCACACAGCAAGTCAACACAGGTTAATGACTCTAGAAGAGACTGCCACACACACACAAAAATGTATTTATACACACACTGTCAGAAAACCCATTAAGTGGTGTTGTAGAGGGGTGGAGTGATGGCATCTCATTTAAACAGCAATACTGGTCTTTCTATCAATCACTCCTCAAACGTTCGGTCTATGGAAATGTGTTAAGACATGGACAGTCAACCCAGAATATATCTATCTATATACACCCACAATAAGACTCAATCATGGACACTCTTACTGACAGTTGTGGCTGCTTTGCATGATGTATTGTTGTCTCTACCTGCTTTCCCTTCATGCTGTTGTCTGTGCCCTATAATGTTTGTACCATGTTTTGTGCTGTTACCATGTTGTTGTCATGGTGTGTTGCTACCATGCTGTGTTGTCATGTGTTGATGCCTTAGGTCTCTCTTTATGTAGTGTTGTCTATCTTGTCATGATGTGTGTTTTGTCCTATATTTTTTATTCCAGCCCCTGTCCCCACAGGAGGCCGTCATTGTAAATAAGAATTTGTCCTTAACGGACTTGCCTAGTTAAATAAAAAATAAAATAACGATAGCTATACAATCGGAACATATCCATAAACTTACCTTCTCAGATGCTATAGGCAACAGCAGACGAGAGCCAAATTCATCACACAAGAAAACCCTCAAACAGTCAATCCAACACAGCTAACGTTTAAAGGACATTTACAGTACAACTATTCAACAACATATTTTAAACTATCAGAATCTGATCAATAGGGATGGGATCTCTCCTTACAAGCACAATTTGATAAGCATCTAGATACATGGGCTCCGATACGATGCAGGAATGAGACTTTTAGTTCGAAACGATTCGACTAGTGGAACGAACCGATGTGATTAGGTTCTATTCGATACGATATGTTTTTCATAACTGAGTAAAATTTCAGGTCTGCTGAGCACAAACTTGAACGTTGTGAAAATTCTGTGTACCTTCCGGCGCGCGTTTACTGTGAACACTGAGGTTTTACCCGCTTTAAGTTCGTTTTAACAGTAGTCAAGTAGGCTACTGCAGCTATTTGATCAAAATGTAGACCTACCAGTGGCCTACCATCAAAAACAATGGAGAAAATGCATCTCATAATATTTTAACATGGAAATAGCTGTTCTATCATTCAGCCTACAGTACCAGCCAATGTGTGGTGTTCAATGTAGGCCTACATTCCATGAGACTTTTGAAAAAACATGCAGGGCTTGACTGTTTATCCACCTGTCCTTCAGACAAGGAGGTGACTGAAAAGGTTGTGTTGTTTGATGCAAGAAACTACTTCACAAAATAAAATGCATCATTATTACCATACCATTATTACAGATAATCAGACAAATTACATTACCTTCTGCCTATTGACTACTTAGCTTATTCCAGCCGGTCTCAAAAGACAACAAAAAGTTATTTGTCTGACTCACTTTTCAAAGATGTCTAGAAATGTAGTGAGCAATCACTCCCCAATTGCTGACAACAAATTATCTATAACGGGGCTAATAACTCTAACTAGTAAAGGATATGAACAAATGTACACGTCACTACATGTTGCTCTCGCTCACGACCGCTCATGCTGTAAAAACAGTCCAGTTCAAAGTGAATGGCACAGACCTCATATATGGCAATGATCTATTTGCATATAGGCCTACTGCAGCTCTGATTGGTTATGACGCACCGGTCGGTGTAGCGTATGGGCCTCAGTCGTGCCTGTCAATGTAATAGAATCCTACCTCAAAGAGTTCTGCCTACAACAAAATCTATTGCATACTTAGTTTTGCATACTAAGTCTTGCATAGCTCGTTTTGTTTCGGTATGTGATATTGAAAGTGGCTAATATTGCAGTGATTCGATCACATTTCCCACAGTAAAGGGAAACGTAACTAATGGGGAAAACTCTAAGAAATGTAAGTGAAGTTCATATTGCAGATTTTTCTTCTGCGTGACAGTCACCCTTCTTAGTAGGTGTGACCCATTCCTATTCCCCCCTCCCTCCTTTGGCTCATGTTGTGGATATATCTATGCACAAAACAAAACATCATGGATAACTCATCTTGTGTTTGTATAATTGTTTGTGGGAACAAGGCACACGGATAGAATCAGCCTGCATTCATCAATATTCAATACAGATATTCAAAATACAATTCATGAATTCAAATAATCGCATTATAATATCTCATAATAAGCTTTTGAACTTTTTGACTACTCTATTAAATGTATCTAATGTTGTTTCCTTGGCACTGTTCACACGAGCGTTGGAGAGCTCTAGTGAAAGTTTATGTGGAGGTTTCCATCTGGTCACCAACATTCTTTTTGCAGCGGTCAGTCCAGACAACCATACAGGTTTCTGGGGAACTGTGAGAGTCAGTGAAGTGAAGAGTCAACGTTCAACAACAGTATATTTGGAAGATAAGAGACTTTTTTCTAATGTGTATTCTGTTGGTATTGTATTGTAGTCTTTACAGTAACTGTTCCCATTGATTTACGGATGGCTTCTAGTACTTTTTTCTAATGTGTATTCTGTTGGTATTGTATTGTAGTCTTTACAGTAACTGTTCCCATGGATTTACGGCTTCTAGTACTTTTTTCTAATGTGTATTCTGTTGGTATTGTATTGTAGTCTTTACAGTAACTGTTCCCATTGATTTACGGCTTCTAGTACTTTTTTTATATATACAGTGACCTCGGAAACTATTCAGACCCTTTGACTTTTTCCACATTTTGTTACATGCCACGACTCCCGCCGATGTTGGCTCCCCCGCCTGTTCGGGTGGTGCTCGGCGGTCGTCGTCACCGGCCTACTAGCCGCCACCGATCCCTTTTTCTTTTCGGTTAGTTTTGTCTCATTTGTTACACCTGTTCCTAGTTTGTGTGTGCTTGATTTTCTTCCCTATTCAGCGTATGGAACCCGCCCCTTCGTTTTGCGGGATTATTTTGATGTGCACGTTGTATCGTTTGGTGTTGTTAGTGCTCTGGACCTTGTTACCCGTTGTTTTGGGTTGGTCAGTGTTTGCGCCCTGCGTGTCGGCATTTCATTTTGGTGCTGTATTAAAGTGCACTTTTCCCCTGGACCTCTCTGCTCTCTGCGCCTGATTCCTCGCTACACACCTAGCCAGCCGTGACATTACAGCCTTATTATAAAATGTATAAAAAAAAAAAAATCTCCCTCATCAATCTACACACAATACCCCATAATGACAAAGCAAAAACAGGTTTTTAGAAATGTTGGCAAATTTATACAAAATAAAAAAAACAGAAATATTACATTTACATAAGTATTCAGATCCTTTATTCAGTACTTTGTTGAAGCACCTTTGGCAGCGATTACTGCCTTGAGTCATCTTGGGTATGACGCTACAAGCTTGGCACTCCTGTATTTGGGAAGTTTCTCCCATTCAACTCTGCAGATCCTCTCAAGCTCTGTCAGGTTAGATGGGGAGCGTCGCTGCACTGCTATTTTCAGGTCTCTCCAGAGATGTTCGACTGTGTTCAAGTCCGGGCTCTGGCTGGGCCATTCAAGGACATTTAGAGATTTTTCCCGAAGCCACTCATTAGTTGTGTGCTTAGGGTCGTTGTCCTGTTGGAAAGGTGTACGTTGGCCCCAGTCTGAGGTCCTATGCGCTCTGGAGGTTTTCATCAAGGACCTCTCTGTACTTTGCTCTGTTCATCTTTCTCTCAATCTTGACTAGTCTCCCAGTCCCTGCCACTGAAAAACATCCCCACAGCATCTTGCTTCTCATGGTTTGAGTCTTTATGTGCCTTTTGGTAAACTCCAAGTGGGCTGTCACGTGCCTTTTACTGAGGAGTGTTTCTGTCTGGCTACTCTACCATAAAGGCCTGATTGGTGGAGTGCTACAGAAATGGTTGTCTTTCTGGAAGATTATTCCATCTCCACAGAGGAACTCTAGAGCTCTGTCAGAGTGACCATCGGGTTCTTGGTCACCTTCCTGACCAAGACCCTTCTCCCCCGATTGCTCAGTTTGGCTGGGTGGCCAGCTCTATGAAGAGTCTTGGTGTTCTTGGGGACCTTCAATGCTGCAGAAATGTTCTGGTACCCTTCCCCTCGACACAGTCCTGTCTCGGAGCCCTACGGACAATTCCTTCGACCTCATGGCTTGGTTTTTGCTTTGACATGCACTGTCAACTGTGGGATCTTATATAGACAGGTGTGAGCCTTTCCAAATCATGTCCGATCAATTCAATTTGCCACTCCAATCAAGTTGTAGAAAAATCTCAAGGATGATCAATGGAAACAGGATGCACTTGAGCTCAATTTCAAATTTCATAGCAAAGAGTCTGAATACTTCTATAAATAAGGTATTGTTTTATATTTTTATGAATTTGCAAAATCAAAAAAACTGTTTTTACTTTGTCATTATGGGGTATTGTGTATAGATTGCTGAGGAAAATGTTTTATTTCATCCATTTTAAAATAAGGCTGTAACGTAACAAAATGTGGAAAAGGTCAAGAGGTCTACTTGTGTTCTGACTACCTAACAACTCAGTAAGTGGATGGAGTGGGAGTGATTTTAATATTGCCAAAGCTATTTTACAAACATCTGAATGCTGAAGTTGCCACGCAGATGTAGCCTACGTATATTAGAACAGGGATAGGGTAGCCCTACCTCTCGTTGGCGCAAGCAGCTGTGTCTCCCGCACGGTGCACAGTTATCTGATTTGTAGATCAATGTTATACACAGTTATATGCATAAACGTTTGATATCCTGAAGGAGAGGATGCATCAACTCAGTCACAACAGATGAGGTATTTTCAGAATAAGGCAGAAAAAAAACAAGATTAAAAAACATCTGTGAATTTGAGATTAGTAACGTTTGAGTCTGTTTCCTTACTGATGCACGCTTCATTTTGGATTGGTCTGGATTCCCTTGGACCGATGCACTTGCATCTTAAAAATGTAAACACTTAAACATTTGATGCGTATCCGTGAAGTGTTACATCCCTACTGATCATCTCTTTGGGCAACACAACCAAACAATCAGCTCTAAACTGCTGACTAACATTCCTAAATGTTTCAGCATCATTTAAAGCTACATTAGCAACAGTGTATTCATACCAGTAACGTATCTAAAAGGCATCCTTACCCTCTTCCTAGGGGGTCCCTTGTCCTGCGCTGCACGGCCCCCTAGCCGGCCCCCTCGGCCCTCCCCTGAGGGGGGCCTGATGGTCATCCGTATCTCCGGGGGACAGATGTAGTTCTCCAGACTCTTGGGGGGCTTCTTGGTGCGTTTGGTGGTTTGGATCTTCAGCTTCAGACTCCCCTCCTGGAAGCTGGCTTCTTTAATGGAGAACTCCTGCTCCTCTAGCCCCTCCCCTTCTCCATGGGACCCCCAGCGCTCACCCATCACATCACCAATGACCTCATCACACCGCGACGCAGGCCCCAGACCCGCCCTTTCCGGTTCTTTCTCTTCAGGCTCAGCCCTTCCACCTCCTAATTCCGCCTCCTTAGGTCGGGCTGAGCTAACCAGATCCCTCGACTCCATCCACACTCCCGCCAGAACCAGTCTGAGAGCGGCGGCAGCTAGCCAATAGGTTTGCAGAGAGTGGCTCTCCGTCAGAGTGGGTTGCCTTAGGAACGTTAGCTACTGCTTCTGGATTGGTTCTCCCACAGGAACACATGTAATCCAACAAGGCCAAACTACAGAGAGAGGAGAGAGAGAGAAATTACTATCAAAACTTTGAAACATACCATTTGTAGTGGCAGTAAGGATTTGAGTCCAAAACGTGTACACGTCCGCACAGCAGTGTTCTAGAAAATTGAACTGTTTGCTTTTTTTATACCTTTGGAATTCTCAGTGCAGCTCAAGCAACTTCTCCAAATGTCAACACATTCAAATGAATACAGGACGCACACACAGATCTGCTTTGGTTTGGAATTTTGGGGAGGTGAGTGGTCGGCTGTGCATCCCCCGCTGTGCATCCCCCGCTGTGCATCCCCCTGCTGTGCATCCCCCGCTGTGCATCCCCCCGCTGTGCATCCCCCCGCTGTGCATCCCCCCGCTGTGCATCCCCCGCTGTGCATCCCCCGCTGTGCATCCCCCCGCTGTGTATCCCCCCGCTGTGCATCCCCCGCTGTGCACCCCCCCGCTGTGTATCCCCCGCTGTGTACCCCCCGCTGTGCATCCCCCGTGGACGGTGGTCTCAGCCGCATAGCTATGTCACAATGGGCCGCCGGACTATCGCGGCTCTGCGTTTGTGGACTCTGAATTACGCTTTAATGTCTCCGAGTTTAAGACTGGTGCATGAGCAGGCAGAGAGCTGTGCAGGCATGCCATACACACTCATTTACATTTTACACTGTGTAAACAACATTTCACACACACACACACACACGTTCTCTGTTTCTCCCCACCCTCTTTCTCTCTCAATGTAAAATGAAGACATTCCTCTCCAGCTCTCTAAAGGGAGGGTGAAGCTAGCCTGAGGACACAAGAACAAAAGCTGCAGATTGAGATGAAAAAGCTGACGGCTCTTTTTTCTTTTCTCCTTCAGCAGAGGGGGGGAATTGCGTAGACTGAGAGGGAGAGGGGGAAGGTACATTATTTTTCCAGATGTGGTTTACGAGCTGATCTCGAAAAAAACTGCGTCTGACCTGTTTCACACACACATACTCACGCATCCATAGAGACACTGCGGCACTCGAGGATCAGAGTTGTCCACCTATAATGCCTTTTCTGCTCTCTAGGGAAGAGGGTGTGTTTGTCTCAGACTCAGCACAAACACACATAAAGCCCTGTCACTCAGTGAGCCAGTCAGACTACCACCAGTATTACATCCATCTCTCAGTAGACATGTCTAATCCAACTGAGAGATGTGTATGTACAAAGCCTAAACACACACACACACACACACGTCCAAACTCACTTTTCTTCCATGAACAAATACACACAAAAACAGCGACCAAAACAAACAGTACACTTCACACTCCAGCTCCTGTGAATCCCATCCCTCACACCGACCTGAGCCACGTTTAACAAACATTGTATTGTTTCAAAGGATATGTTCTGTGTACATTAAGTCTTTATTTGACCTTACAAGTAATCTATGGGTCAGGAGAAACTGTAATCCACGATTTGAATTTATTGAAATAAACCTCAGCTACACTTGTCATCTGCACATTTCATACTGAGAGTTTATGTACTTAGGGTTTGGGTTAGCGTGTGCTTCAGGCTCCTGTATGTGTGTGTGTGTTAGCCCCTGGATCAGCCTCCCGTCCTGTACAGCTGATCCCCTGTTGTCATGTTAGCCAACAGGCCTTGGAGGTCTTAAATGCTCTGCTCACAGTGGGTTTGGATAACCAGCATAATACACTATAGAGTTTCAGACTAACAGAGAATGACTGTACACACACACACACACCTCTGGCAGTATGTCCCTGTTTGGTCCTCTCTGTCGGGTTTGGTCCTCTCTGACTCGGCCCAATGGCATCTTTTAAACCCCCCCCTGTATGTGTGTGTGTGCAGTGACTGGGCCCTAAAGCATGTGTTAAAGCCACCCCAAATGTGTCTGTGTTCATGGACCAGGACTCTCCCTTGGAACAATGAGAGGAAAACAAGGACAGCTGCCAAATCCAACCACATAGCAACAAATCCAGTGACCAACCAGATCCTCTGAGGAGGACACAACAGCAGTCTCTACACTGCTGTGTCTACACTAAATGGTATCATTTACAAGACCTTAAGAAGACCTTTACAGGCAAAACCATATCAAACAGCTAGATGATTCCACAGCTCCAGCTCCATGTAGATTTGAATAGACTTAGGAAATAGTATTGTTTTTTTACACTTGAAGTTCATTAATACACAACTAATAAGACCTATGGAATAGAGTATAGTTTTACCAACCCTGCTATTACTTACTTCTGTTCAGGCTCAGTGTCCAGTCTGGAGCATGAAGTCACAAGGTCTGCTGGGCGGCTACTGAGTAGCAACCTAGCGATTCCAAAAGCCCTGGTCTGCCCTGTCAATTACGATCGCCAGAACAGAGCTGTTTTAGAGCTGTTGGGCTCTAAAATTAGTTTATTGTTATCAAGTTCAATCCCCACAGTGAGTTATTTAAAAGTTTGTTACAAATCGAGATATTTAATTAAATAGTGATAGTGATCCTTTCTGACTGCTACATTTGTTGTCACACAGGACCACGTGCTGGCAGACCAATCACGGGCCGGCAGGCTACCAGGAAGCTCCGGGTTGACTCTCTCAGGCAGGATGAAAATGACTACATCAACCGTGATCCTTTGCTAGTTACAGCCACTTTCACCATGATCCTTACAACATTTTGTTGATGCAATTCAACCACATTGAGCAATATGGTGCGCTTCAAATTCAAATAGTTCCAGCTTCATGCGCCATCGGGAGGTTTCCATAGGAATACGTAGATGACGTCAGCGCTGTCACTATGTACTGGTCTATGCTTTAATGTCTATGCTTCTGTTACTGGAAATGAGGCTGTGTTTATGTTAGGATGACCCTTACTGAGCCTCTCTCGCTCTGAGCCTCAGACTCTCACAGACACACACCTCTCTGTATGCCGTGTAGACAGCAGGGTGATTGTGAGAGGCCAGACTGGCTGCATAAATAGCTTTATTATGTTCCTAACGCTGCCAGCTCTACCCACAGTTTCCCTCTAACCAGCATAAGGCCTTTCCTTCACTGTGTGTGTGTGTGTGTGTGTGTGTGTGTGTGTGTGTGTGTGTGTGTGTGTATAGAAAATGGACCGGCTTTGGCAGTAATAGGACAGAATTTAGACTATTAAAATCTTTCATTTTCACCAACTACTACTCCCAACACGTACTTGAAGAGCACTTTGATGAAAGCTATGATCCTCTTCCTTGTGCATATGGGTATAAGATAGAGGGAGAAAGAGAGAGAGGCCCAGCCGAAACACAACCTTTTAAGGCTGCAAACCCAGCAGCCTTAGGCGGACTCAGAAATAGCTCCCGCAAGCACGTACGTGCACACGCACACACAGAGTATGATGGCTCTTGTAGAAGATTTGGTGTCTTTTGGTGTAGGAGTGTTGCAGGGACTCATACATCTGATGCCAGCTACTCTCTCTCTCTCGCCCTCCTCCCGACTGTCTCTTTAACAGAGATAGGTGGATGAGGATAAAAGGATGGAACTGCCCGTAGAGACTGATCTGTAAAGACTGATCTGTAAAGACTGATCTGTAAAGACTGATCTGTATAAACCAGTGGCTCCCTAACAGTTGGCAGCTGCTATGAGACTGTATCCTGGCTAAAAACCTTGATTCTGTTAACTAGTTGAACCATGTTTTAAGAGGATGTGATCTGTCCCCCATAACACACACAAAGAGAGACTGAGCTGGTTAATACATTCTTAGACATCATGTGAGAGTAAGATAACACAGGTCTTAGTGGCTGTGTTTGCATAATGCCCCTGATAAAGTCACACACACCCAGCATTAATCTAATAAGACTAAAGCAGTTCCTGATGTTTTACCAGTCTGAGTTCCTGCTGAGACCCCCCAACCCTGTGTATGTGTGTGTTTTTGCAAGCGTGCGGGCATGCATGCGACATGGCTTACTCTGCTATCCCTGATCACAGAACCAAAGGACAGACAGGTCCTCAACATTCACATTGCCATTGAGGCTCTGCATTAGTCTGCTGTATGAGCATGGCTGGTAGGACAGTAGATGAATGTTAAACCACTTCAAATGCAGCAGGAGACACAAAATGGCTGTAAGTGAAAACACCTAACCCTCTACCATACCCCCTCTCTCCCTTCCCTCTACCTCACCTCCCTCATCTCTACCTCACCCCACTCTCCTTCTCTCTCCCTTCTGTCTGCCTCCTCCCTCTCTGCCAGAAGGTGTTCCTGTACTGATACGCAGCTCAGAGTCCGCCAACAGTTAGATTTGTCCCTGGATCTCTTTCCTCTATTCCCCCTCTCTCCCTTGCCCCTCTGACCAGCTCTTTCTCTTCCCCCTCTCTCTACCCCCCCCTCCCCAATCTTACTGCCTCCCTCTCTATCCTCTCTCTACCCCCCTCCCCCATCTTGCTGCCTCCCTCCCTATCCTCTCTCTACCCCCCCTCCCCCATCTTGCTGCCTCCCTCCCTCCCCCTCTATCCTCTCTCTACCCCCCCTCCCCCATCTTGCTGCCTCCCTCCCTCTCTATCCTCTCTCTACCCCCCCTCCCCCATCTTGCTGCCTCCCTCCCTCCCTCTCTATCCTCTCTCTACCCCCCCTCCCCCATCTTGCTGCCTCCCTCCCTCTCTATCCTCTCTCTACCCCCCCTCCCCCATCTTGCTGCCTCCCTCCCTCCCTCTCTAACCTCTCTCTACCCCCCCCTCCCCCATCTTGCTGCCTCCCTCCCTCTACCCCCCCTCCCCCATCTTGCTGCCTCCCTCCCTCTCTATCCTCTCTCAACCCCCCCTCCCCCATCTTGCTGCCTCCCTCCCTCTCTCTCTCTCCAGTCTTGGCTGGGGTCCACTGTTACCCAGAGGAGAGGGAACACAGGGGACATCTGGCCACACTCCTCTCCTCTGTTTCACATCACTTCAGATGGAGAAGAAACAAGCAGAGAAAGCCAGTGTAGCCGATTAGGTCTCACTTTACAATAAGTGTCCTTAATACCTATGCACTGGCAGGTACAGTCGATGGGTCTGCTTTTGGCTCAGGTCTCAAACCAGAATTACTATCACAGCTGGACCAACCTTAACAATTTTCACATTTGAGAGAGAGTACCCATGAACTCTTAAAGGGTGCCCTGTCACAGGTCTAGGTTCCCCTATGATTCCAACACTGGCCCTAACAGTTAGCCTGCCTACATCATGGGCTTTGAATTTGCTCCAAGAATCCAAACTGATTCCAAATGGTGAGAGCCTCTGTTAGTACGCTACTGTAGTCCACCATCCAGTAGGTTTCCAGTTGCCATGACAACAAGAAGCCCCACACCACACATATCAGATACAGCGCCTTCAAAAAGTATTCACACCCCTCGATTTTCCACATTTTGTTGTGTTACAGCCTGAATTTTTAATTGATCAAACTTAGATTTTGTCACTGGCCTACACACAATACCCCACAATGTCAAAGAGGAATCATGTCTTTCTAAAATGTTACCAATTAATATAAACTGAAAAGCTGAAATGTCTCGAGTCAATGAGTATTTAACCTAGGGATACACCGATAAATGTTTTGCCCGATACCGATATTTTCCTTGCCAAAAAAAAACTATACCGATACCCATAACCTATATAAAAATGTTAGCCGCATTTAGCATTCTAGTACAGCTAAAAAAGTTTGAAACACACACACACTCACACACAGACCAAAAAGTTGTTTTGTTGGCATTTACGTACACTACCGTTCAAAAGTTTGGAGTCACTTAGAAATGTCCTTGTTTTTGAAAGAAAAGCACGTTTTTGTCCATTAAAATAACATCAAATTGATCAGAAATACAGTGGGGCAAAAAAGTATTTAGTCAGCCACCAATTGTGCAAGTTCTCCCACTTAAAAAGATGAGAGAGGCCTGTAATTTTCATCATAGGTACCCTTCAACTATGATTTTTTATTAATTTATTTGCAAATTATGGTGGAAAATAAGTATTTGGTCACCTACAAACAAGCAAGATTTCTGGCTCTTACAGACCTGTAACTTCTTCTTTAAGAGGCTCCTCTGTCCTCCACTCGTTACCTGTATTAATGGCACCTGTTTGAACTTGTATCAGTATAAAAGACACCTGTCCACAACCTCAAACAGTCACACTCCAAACTCCACTATGGCCAAGACCAAAGAGCTGGCAAAGGACACCAGAAACAAAATTGTAGACCTGCACCAGGCTGGGAAGACTGAATCTGCAATAGGTAAGCAGCTTGGTTTGAAGAAATCAACTGTGGGAGCAATTATTAGGAAATGGAAGACATACAAGACCACTGATAATCTCCCTTGATCTGGGGCTCCAAGCAAGATCTCACCCCATGGGGTCAAAATTATCACAAGAACGGTGAGCAAAAATCCCAGAACCACACGGGGGGACCTAGTGAATGACCTGCAGAGAGCAGGGACCAAAGTAACAAAGCCTACCATCAGTAACACACTATGCCACCAGGGACTCAAATCCTGCAGTGCCAGACATGTCCTCCTGCTTAAGCCAGTACATGTCCAGGCCCGTCTGAAGTTTGCTAGAGAGCATTTGGATGAAGATTGGGAGAATGTCATATTGTCAGATGAAACCAAAATATAACTTTTTGGTAAAAACTCAACTCGTCGTGTTTGGAGGACAAAGAATGCTGAGTTGCATCCAAAGAACACCATACCTACTGTGAAGCATGGGGGTGGAAACATCATGCTTTGGGACTGTTTTTCTGCAAAGGGACCAGGACGACTGATCCGTGTAAAGGAAAGAATGAATGGGGCCATGTATCGTGAGATTTTGAGTGAAAACCTCCCATCAGCAAGGGCATTGAAGATGAAACGTGGCTGGGTCTTTCAGCATGACAATGATCCCAAACACACCGCCCGGGCAACGAAGGAGTGGCTTCGTAAGAAGAATTTCAAGGTCCTGGAGTGGCCTAGCCAGTCTCCAGATCTCAACCCCATAGAAAATCTTTGGAGGGATTTGAAAGTCTGTGTTGCCCAGCAACAGCCCCAAAACATCACTGCTCTAGAGGAGATCTGCATGGAGGAATGGGCCAAAATACCAGCAACAGTGTGTGAAAAAGGAAGCCTGAGCAGAATAAAAATATTCCAAAACATGCACCCTGTTTGCAACAAGGCACAAAAGTAGGATATAAAAGAAGCTAAATGGCGCTAAGCACAAGCGAAATCCTAGAGGAAAACCTAGTTTGTGTGCTTTCCACCAGACACTGGGTTACAGTTACAGTTTTGACTTAAATCTAATTGAAAATCCAAGACCTGAAAATGATTGTCTTGCAAAGACCAACAACCAAATAATAACAGGCAAATGTTGCACAATCCAGGTGTTTAAAGCTCTTTGAGACTTACCCAGAAAGACTCACCTCTGCAATCGCTGCCAAAGGTGTTCCTACAAAGTATTGACTCAGGGTTGTGAATATTTATGTAAATTAGACATTTCTATATTACATTTTTAATAAATAAGCACTTTTTTTTTTAAACATGTTTTCACTTTGTCATTATGAGGTATTGTGTGTGAGAAAAATCTACTTAATCAATTTTGAACTCAGGCTCTAACACACAAAAAATGTGGAATACATCAATGGGTAGGAATACTTTCAGAAGAAACTGCATATAATTACAGTCTACACCTACACTGGTTCAAATCTGCCTGGTCTAATTCCCCTAATGGGTCACACTTTAAATTAGCCTACTACCAGAGCATACAGGTTAACACTGTATTATATAAAACACACAGTGAAATAGTCCAGGGGCAAGAGGTTGATGGGTTTAGTCTGTAACTGGTTTCTTGAAGTAAGCTCAAAGCATTCCTGCCCTGACCCTGACACTAAAGTGGAGTGCTCTATTTGACAGTCCTCTTTCAGCGGCTATGGTAACAGTGTACAATACCTTTGGGTACTCTGAAAAACTCCAGTTAGTAACTACCTAGCTGGTACCAAATGGTAAAAAGTGGTGCTTGTTTCAGTGAATCGCAAAGACAATGGAAAGTAATTTGCTATGAAATTACTGCTTTGCGCTTATATCTAGCCTATTAAAGAGTGGACTGTTACTCCATCCTGAGATTAGATCATGGTCATTTGTGACAGACTGGTGATGCAGTAATCTGCTTGCTTTGGCTTTCTCTCACATACCCTAGGGGAGGGTGGAAGTGTCCTTATAGGCTACAACATCATGGGACCTTCTCTGAAGGTTTAGACCTCTTGGTGTAATGGGTTGTTTTATATACTCTCAGAGTATGACAGAAATATGACATATTTACAGTGATTTCATCAATCTACAGTTGCCTTTAGGATGCGTGTATAACCCTTCACACCACCACCCACACTGGGACCATGAATAGTCTTACACTACAACTCCTAGAACATCTCAGAGGTCTGGACTCCTTTAATGGCACAGGACACAATGCACTTGGCAAATGGTTACTGGTTCAAGACCTGGCCTAGACCAGTGGTCAGAGGGTTATATCTATGCCTTCCACCTGCTCCACAACACAGACACAGAAACACACACAAACACACACACAGTAGTACCATAGTTACAACCAGTCACCAATCCATGCCCCTCTCCTTGGTGCTGTTGACCAACCAAGATTGTGATATGCCGCTGCTAAAACAATCCAGTCGGCAATGAAGGAAACATATTTGCTAAAAATGTGCTTGTAGGCTATGATCCAAGTGTAAGTACTAGTAGGCTACTCTACCTAATCGTGGTAACAGCTATTGCTAGACAGAGATTCCTCCAATGCTTTTCTGGAAGTGTATAATCCTGTATGGGAGAACATCCACCTATTAGGCTACAGAGAAACATTGTAGCAGGTAGTTTAGTTACATGTTTGAAACATTATACAGTCAAAACAAGCTACACATTAAAAGTTTATTTGGATGTGTCCACTTTTTTAAACTACAGTCAACCGCAAATAAATATAAATAGGCCTTACATATAATCATGTTCAATTCACATTTAGACTGCAAGAATTCAAGGTGGTAAGAAATTATAGTGAACTAGGCTAGCCTACTTACCCATGTCCAATGTTTTCGAACACACGAGTCTGTCGTGTAAATATGTTATCAAGATCATTTAAAATCCATAGTCACATGTACAGAACCTGCCGTATGCACTGACAGCGTCCTGGATAGCTGTCAAATGGTGCAATAATATTTTTATAGAAAAACCCGAGGAAAATGGCGTCAACACAACAGTGCGCTGAAAACAGCCCCCCCCCCAAAAAAAAAAAATTATAGCCGATCTAATAATCAAATGAACATGTTCACAAAAATAGAAGATTTCCGTTTTCTGTGAAATATAGCGCGTGATGCTAATAGGCTAAACATTGCATGCGGGTAAACTACGCACATTCACAGGTCCACTGCAGAGATCCCCTCGCCGTATCAGTGGCTGGTCAGTCGGCCAGCAGCATAGTGCTGCTTCCCTCTCAAATCCGTGACTCGGGGGGAGGATCGGAGCAAAACGTTTTACTGCAGTGAAAATAAACTAGCAGATTGTATCCGAGTAGCCTCCAAACCCACATCCAACGGTAACGTCACTGGAGAGATCGTGGTTACATGCGTAAAAATGGTAGACGTGTTGTTGAGCGGAAGACTGGTGTTTTCGATCGTTTCCCCTCCCCGGTTGGCGGTGGGTCGAAATTAGGGGGTGTTCTATTCGCTCGCTCTAGATCGGTGTGTGTTGCGACCCGTTGCCGTGACTGATAATGATCTCAGAGAGACAGGACTATAGATGCAGCTCGCGCTCTGATAGAGGAGAAGAGCGCAGTGTCGCCTCCACCCGGTAGCGGATGGTAGACTAGCCTAGGCTACTACAGAAACACAGGACATATCCCTCCCAGTTCGTTTTAACCAGTTTCATAACAGGACAGGAGATCACTGGTCAGTTCCAGGGGAGTTTCCTTTATTCACAAACCAACCTTCACTATCTAATGTATGTGATGTCCTACCATGTCAGATGTTTATACATGTTATGTCAATTGGTGTCACACACTGTATAGGCTACACAGTTATTTTAATGAGCCAGTCATATCATTATTCTGATGGCATCCTCCTCTTTCAGAATTGGGGCAACATCAAACTGGATTTATTTGATCATGCATAAACACTGCATTGTGTGTCTGTGTTATGTTTAATGCATAAACAACAGTATGTGCATCCTGTGCTTCTAGGAGGACAATATATTGACTGAGAAAACATGAATAATGACGCAGACAGAAAGGAGGTTAGCCGCATCCACTGCAGAATAACTGGACAATGCGTTTGCATATTGGTGTGTGTTTTTACTGCCATGATAGCATCCCAACCAGTGCTGATATTTCCATAAACATACATTTATGCTGCATTAATTATTATTGCTGTTTCTCTTTTGTGGCAGTTTTAAGCTATAGGGACAGTTCCTCACTCTTATGTTCTAACATCTTGACATAGTGAGATGCAGTAAAGTGGGATGCTCTCTGTGTACAGTTATTCAATACAAAACACATCCTGCAAGTTGGCTCTGACCTATGGAAAACATCCTCTAACATTAACATGCAAATGACAAATGACCTTTTCCTCCCTCGCTCAGTGTCACTATATCTCAAACTAAATATGTAAATCTCACCCTTGTCTGACAGACTGACTGTTTGTGTTTGTGCATTCACTCCCTCTATACATGTTTTATTGGCAGCATTGTCATAACGATGCTAAAGCAGAACTGTTTATGGTCCAGCACCAGCTAATTTCTCTGGTTATGGGTGTGGGGCCAGTATTATAGCACTGGTGTGTGTGTGTAAGGATACAGACAGGCCTCTGAGAATAAGAGGTCAACAGCTGCTCCCCAGACAACCAATCAATGCACATTGTATGATTCTTACATACACACAGCAGAACACACACACACACACACACACACACACACACACAGAGAGTAGTTTTTGGATGTGTTACCATGGATACCAGATACCGGCATATCTACGGGGAGCCGTTTCCAGCTAAAACTGTACATACTGAATTACTATTGGCTAGGTAGAGACAGAGAGGATTGAGGCTTTTTCATTCATTTACGTATATTTACATCTAAGTGGTGCATAGTCATGTTTGTTTCAAGTGTTACCATTGTATTTCCTGAACATGATATACTTTTACATAGCTTGAATGTGTGTTTTATTGATTATTGTGAACCAGTTGGACTATAGATTTCTGTTTGGGTGGCAGGAAGCCTAGTGGTTAGAGCATTGGACCAGTAACCGAAAGGTTGCTAGATCGAATCACCGAGCTGACAAGGACAAAACCTGTTGTTCTGTCCCTGAACAAAGCAGTTAACCCACTGTTCCTAGGCTGTCATTGTAAATAAGAATTTGTTCTTCATTGCCTTGCCTAGTTAAATAAAGGTAAACAATTTTTTTAATGTAAAGATGTATCTACAGTACTTGTCATTGTCAGACTGACTAGTGAGAGGCACTGAAATTCTGCTTCCTCACTCACTACTCAAACTGACACTCTGACACACACACACACACACACACACACACACACACACAATGGACTCCACAAATGATTGATTAACAGAGCCAAGCACAAGCACTGCGTGTGTGTGTGTGTGTGTGTGTGTGTGTGTGTGTGTGTGTGTGTGTGTGTGTGTGTGTGTGTGTGTGTGTGTGTGTATGTGTGTGCATCTCCCTCCCCTGTCTCTCCATTCTCTAGAGTATAACATGGAAGTAAATGTCTGTATCCTCAGGCCAGATCTGTAGGAGATGAAAGTGAATCTTATTCTAAACCACTTTACCAAACGCTTCAGCTTTTATGTGGAAACAGCAAACGTTCCTCTGTGGTTGCAGAGAGAGAGAGAGAGAGAGAGAGGGAGAGGGAGAGAGAAAGAGAGGAAGGGGGGAGAGAGTAAGTAAGGATCAAGGCACCATCTGATTTCACCAAGCCCATTTCATATTTCCCATTCATTCATTTGGGATTGAGCTATTGCTTCATGTGGTTTATAGGACATGGATTCATCTCGACATTAGAAGACTTTAATGAGCTGGCCACTTTATGCAACTGTTTCAGATTTGTGTTCAATAAATACAAAGATACAATGGCATACTAGAAACCGTTAGAGCTAATTGTATCTCTTACTGGCAGTGTTTCAAGGGCTGTGTCAGTACATGTATGCATGTGTGTGTGTGTTCTGGGGCGGGAGTGCGAAGCAACACGTTTATTTATCAAAGTGACAGGAAGTAGGTGTTGTTCTGAGAGGATGTTCTGAGACCACATCCTGCTGCATTCTGAGAGAACAACTTGTGCCGGGACGCCACAGTCTACCTTAACTGTACAGAGGTGGCAAAAGGGTGTGTATGTGTGTGTGTATAATGTGGTCAGAGCATTCGGCCAAGAACTTAGCACCTGCAGATTTACCATGTTCTTCACACCACCACTCATAGCAGTAGACTCTCTACTTCAAAGAATAGCAGAAACATAACACCTTTGGTCAAAAACCTCAACATCTTTAGAAGATACAACTCAGGTGTCTGGGGTGATTTATTCCACCTGTTGCTCTGGGGCAGCAGGTAGCCTAGTTGTTAGAGCGTTGGGCCAGAAACTGAAAGGTTGCTAGATCAAATCCCTGAGCTAACAAGGTAAACATCTGTTGTTCTGCTCCTCAACAAGGCAGTTAACCCACTGTTCTTAGGCTGTCATTGTAAATAAGCATTTGTTCTTAATTTTCAGTTTGTTATATCTGGAGTACTTCTCCTGTCTTATCCGGTGTCCTGTGTGAATTTAAGTATGCCCTCTCTAATTCTCTCTTTCTTTCTCTCTCTCGGAGGACCTGAGCCCTAGGACCATGCCTCAGGACTACCTGGCATGATGACTCCTTGCTGTCCCCAGTCCACCTGGCCGTGCTGCTGCTCCAGTTTCAACTGTTCTGCCTTTGATTATTATTTGACGATGCTGGTCATTTATGAACATTTGAACATCTTGGCCATGTTCTGTTATAATCTCCACCTGGCACAGCCAGAAGAGGACTGGCCACCCCTCATAGCCTGGTTCCTCTCTAGGTTTCTTCCTAGGTTTTGGCCTTTCTAGGAGTTTTTCCTAGCCACCGTGCTTCTACACCTGCATTGCTTGCGGTTTGAGGTTTTAGGCTGGGTTTCTGTACAGCACTTTGAGATATCAGCTGATGTACGAAGGGCTATATAAATAAATAAATTTGATTTGCCTAGTTAAAGGTAAAAATAAATGTTCTTCATCTGTGAAATAAGCTGGATGTTGTTTATGATGTTTAACTGTAAGAGAGGTTTATTTACTCACAAATCAGGGTTGGGCCAGGTCAGTGAAGGGTCAAACAGAGAACAAACCTGTAGTAGAGAAATGAGTCGACACTCATTTCTCTCTCAATTTCTAGCTGCTACTAGTCAGGGGAACGTTGAGGTGATTAAATTAATTTCCTCTTTCTTCCACCACCCCATTCTCTAAATGTAAAGGTTCTCTTGTGGTGAAGGAGAGGCGGACCAAAATGCGGCGTGATGATGATTCATGTTATTTTATTGAAGGAAAAAACTATACATGAAGAAACTACAAAATAATGAAAAATGTGAAAACCGAAACAGTCCTATCTGGTGCAAACACAGAGACAGGAACAATCACCCACAAAACACTCAAAGACTATGGCTGCCTAATGATATGGTTCCCAATCAGAGACAACGATAAACACCTGCCTCTGATTGAAAACCACTCCAGACAGCCATAGACTTTGCTAGATACCCCCACTAAGCCACACACCCAATACCTAACAAAACCCCAAGACAAAACACACCACAATAAACCCATGTCACACCCCGGCCTGACCAAATAAAGACAAACACAATATACTTCGACCAGGGAGTGACAGAACCCCCCCCGAAGGTGCGGACTCCCGGACGCACATCAAAACAATAGGGAGGGTCCGGGTGGGCGTCTGTCCATGGTGGCGGCTCCGGCGCGGGACGTGGACCCCACTCTAGCAATGTCTTAGTCCCTCTTCCTCGCATCCTAGGATAGTCCACCCTTGCCACCGACCATGGCCTAGTAGTCCTCACCCAGAACCCCACTGGACTGAGGGGCAGCTCGGGACTGAGGGGCAGCTCGGGACTGAGGGGCAGCTCGGGACTGAGGGGAAGCTCGGGACTGAGGGGAAGCTCGGGACTGAGGGGAAGCTCGGGACTGAGGGGAAGCTCAGGCAGGTAGTTGGATCTGGCAGATCCTGGCTGGCTGGCGGTTCTGGCAGATCCTGGCTAACTGGTGGATCTGGAAGAGTCTGGCTGACTGGCGGATCTGGAAGAGTCTGGCTGACTGGCGGATCCTGGCTGACTGGTGGATCTGGAAGAGTCTGGCGGATCTGGAAGAGTCTGGCTGACCTGGAAGAGTCTGGCTGACTGGCGGATCTGGAAGAGTCTGGCGGATCTGGAAGAGTCTGGCTGACTGGCGGATCCTGGCAGACTGACGGATCTGGCTGCTCCACGCTGACTGGCGGCTCTGGCGGCTTCTTGCAGACTGGCAGCTCTGGCGGCTCCTTGCAGACTGGCAGCTCTTTGCAGACTGGCAGCTCCTTGCAGACTGGCAGCTCTGGCTGCTCCATGCAGACTGACAGCTCTGGCTGCTCCATGCAGGCTGGCAGCTCTGGCTGCTCCATGCAGGCTGGCAGCTCTGGCTGCTCCATGCAGGCTGGCAGCTCTGGCTGCTCCATGCAGGCTGGCAGCTCTGGCTGCTCCATGCAGGCTGGCAGCTCTGGCTGCTCCATGCAGGCTGGCAGCTCTGGCTGCGCGGAACAGGCAGGAGACTCCAGCAGCGCTGTAGAGGAGGAAGGCTCTGGCAGCGCTGAACAGGCGGGAGACTCCAGCAGCGCTGTAGAGGAAGGCTCTGGCTGCGCTGAACAGGCGGGAGACTCCGGCAGCGCAGGAGAGGAGAAAGGCTCGGTCTGCGCTAAACAGGCGGGAGACTCCGGCAGCGCAGGAGAGGAGGAAGGCTCGGGCAGCGCTGGAGAGGCGAGGCACACTGTAGACCTGATGCGTGGTGCTGGCACTGGTGGTACTGGGCCAAGGACACGCACAGGAAGCCTAGTGCGGGGAGCTGCCACCGGAGGGCTGGTGTGTGGAGGTGGCATAGGATGGGCTAGACCGTGAAGGCGTACTGGAGATCTTGAGAGCAGTGCTGGCACAGGACGTGCAAGGCTAGGGATGTGCACAGGAGGCCTGGTGCGTGAGGCTGGCACCAACTTCACCAGCCGACTAACACACACCTCAGGACGAGTATGGAGCGCTGACCCAGGTGCCATCAAATCCCCGACACGCTCCGTTGGGCAAATTCCATGCTTAAAGCACCAACACAGCAATTCCCTCATTTCTCTCTCCTCCAATTTCCCCATTAACTCCTTCACAGTCTCTGCTTCGCTCACCTCCAACACCGGCTCTTGTTCTGGTCTCCTCCTTGGCTCCTCACGATAAACAGGGGGAGTTGGCTCAGGTCTGACTCTGCCACACTGTCCCTGAGCCCCCCCCCCCCCCAATACATTTTTGGGTCTGACTCTCGGCTTCCTTTCGCGCCGCCGTGCTTGCTTCGCCAACCTCATTCTCTCATAACCTTCTGCACACTGCTCCATCGAATCCCAGGCGGGCTCCGGCACTCTCCCTGGGTCGACCGCCCACCTGTCTATCTCCTCCCAAGTTGTGTAGTCCAGATATTGTTGCTCCTGTTGCCGCTGTTGCTTCTCCTCATACCAGCGCCTCTCAGCTCTCGCCACCTCCAGTTCTTCTTTGGGGCGGCGATATCCTCCAGGCTGATCCCAGGGTCCTTCTCCAAACAATTCGTCCTCCCATGTCCATTCCTCTCTTTGTTGCTCCTGCCTGTTACCACGCCGCTTGGTCCTGTTAGGGTGGGTGATTCTGTAACGGTTCTCTTGTGGTGAAGGAGAGGCGGACCAAAATGCGGCGTGATGATGATTCATGTTATTTTATTGAAGGGAAAAACTATACATGAAGAAACTACAAAATAATGAAAAAATGTGAAAACCGAAAACAGTCCTATCTGGTGCAGAGACAGGAACAATCACCCACAAAACACTCAAACAATATGGCTGCCTAAATATGGTTCCCAATCAGAGACAACGATAAACACCTGCCTCTGATTGAGAACCACTCCAGACAGCCATAGACTTTGCTAGATACCCCACTAAGCCACACACCCAATACCTAACAAAACCCCAAGACAAAACACACCACAATAAACCCATGTCACACCCCGGCCTGACCAAATAAATAAAGACAAACACAATATACTTCGACCAGGGCGTGACACTAAAGGTGATTTATTAACTTGTGTTCACACATCAAAACTAGAACTAAACTCCCACACACACAGAAATCACCTACCTGGCCACATTCACAACTGTAGAATATCAGGAAGCTATCGGGTCGTTTGGGGTGTGAAGGTCCTCTGAACTTATAATTCAGATATTACTCAGTCTAATTATTATTGACAGTTATATCTGGAGTTCAGATGAATATCTGTAGTTATGATTACAATTTGTGTAATTGTAAGTTTGTGTATACATACTAGGCTACAGTAGGCCCACCACTGCTAACCGTTGCTTGGATCGTGTTATATCTGAAGTGGGTAAACCATGTAGTTACAATAATCAATCCTGAACAGGATGCCACAGTATGGTTATTGTAATGTTTGAGTGTGCGACAGGTGTAGTGTCACAGTTGTCCCCCTCACTCTGATGACAGGCTGTCAGAGGGAGTTATTATTGTGGTACCATGTGCTTGTGTTTCAGTCAGAGTCACACACACACACACACACACACACACACACACACGCCCACACAAACACACACGTCTCAATATCAAACATAAACACACACACTAACAGTCTGACATGACAACCACACTAATGGCCGCAGTGCATGACAGGTTCATACAGAGAAAATATAAACATGATGATAATACCGTTTTTTTACAATCACTTTGGCACTCATTTCGGAACCTTGATGTCATTTTTCAAAACTCTAGACACAAAACTCACAACCAATGATCAAAATGAAAATTTTTCAAAACTCTAACACTTTTTCCAATTGCTTGGATACAATACACATAAAGCTAAGATCATTTGTTCATTGAACTAAAATCACCTGTTCAAAATGACACAACTTAACATCAAAGTATTACCATTTCAAAATGCAATTCACACATTACATCTGAGATGACTGTCTATTCATTTCATTACAATGATCTAACTATCAATTGATACAACTGCTCAAAATGATAATTAACTGCTGCGTTACACATTATGCATAGTTTTATGGAAACTGACAAACGATATTCCATGTTTAGATCATGAAAGTTTCAGGATAACGAGATCCATTGACACCAATTACCGTGGAACATGAACCAATTGGACTACATTACCTATGGATGTAATATTTCATCATCATTCTTTATCAGACACTGTTTCTATGGTACCATGTACCACTTTTCCAGACAATGTTTTCAGATTTGACATTACTGTACACTCACCGGCCACTTTATTAGGTACACTTATCTAGTACTTTTGCCTCCACAACAGCCTGAATTATTCATGGTGTTGTACATTAAGAGATGCCCTTCTGCACACCACTGTTTTAAACAGCTGTTATTTGAACGTTTGTGGCCTTCCTGTTAGCTTGAATGAGTCTGAACATTCTCTTCTGACCTCTCTCATTAACAAGGTGGTTTTTTCCCACAGTTCTGCCGCTCACTGAATGTGTTTTGTTTATCGCACTATTCTCTGTAAACTCTAGAGACTGTAGTGCATAAAAATCCCAGGAAGGCAGCTGTTTCTGAGATGCTGGAATCGCCATGTGTGGCATCAACAATCATACCATGGTCAAAGTTGCTTAGGTTACGCATCTTGTCCATTCTAATGTTTGGTCGAACAACATCTAAAGCTCTCTACTCTATATACTCTATATATTGAGTTGCAGGCCACATGATTCGCTGTTCGAATGTAACCGTCTTTGATGAGCTAAATCAGGTCTGTAGAGCTGATGGCGTGACCTATGTCATTGTGTGGGATAATGTCAGGTTTCACCATGCTCAAATGGTGCAAGCATGTTTTCAGGCCCATCCACAATTTACCACCCTGTGCTTACCCCCATACTCTCCTTTCCTTAACCTGATTGAGGAATTTTTCTCCACATGGAGGTGGAAGGTATATGATAGGCGTCCTCACGAATATGCCCGAAGATTCTTCCCTAGATGTTTGGCTAATGAAAACATTCATTGTGATGTGGATGAGAACCTGTGGCCAAATCCACAAAACAGGCTTGATGGAAATATAGAAGTAGTAATTAATCTTTTGTTTTGCTTTTTACAGTAAGCCAGGTGAGGAACACTGCAGTGATGTTTTACAGTAAGCCAGGTGAGGAACACTGCAGTGATGTTTTACAGTAAGCCAGGTGAGGAACACTGCAGTGATGTTTTACAGTAAGCCAGGTGAGGAACACGGCAGTGATGTTTTACAGTAAGCCAGGTGAGGAACACTGCAGTGATGTTTTACAGTAAGCCAGGTGAGGAACACGGCAGTGATGTTTTACAGTAAGCCAGGTGAGGAACACTGCAGTGATGTTTTACAGTAACCCAGGTGAGAAACACGGCAGTGATGTTTTACAGTAAGCCAGGTGAGGAACACGGCAGTGATGTTTTACAGTAAGCTAGGAGAGGAACACTGCAGTGATGTTTTACAGTAAGTCAGGTGAGGAACACTGCAGTGATGTTTTACAGTAAGCCAGGTGAGGAACACGGCAGTGATGTTTTACAGTAAGCCAGGTGAGGAACACGGCAGTGATGTTTTACAGTAACCCGGGGTGGAACACTGCAGTGATGTTTTACAGTAAGCCAGGTGAGGAACACTGCAGTGATGTTTTACAGTAAGCCAGGTGAGGAACACTGCAGTGATGTTTTACAGTAAGCCAGGTGAGGAACACTGCAGTGATGTTTTACAGTAAGCCAGGTGAGGAACACTGTAGTGATGTTTTACAGTAAGCCAGGTGAGGAACACTGCAGTGATGTTTTACAGTAAGCCAGGTGAGGAACACTGCAGTGATGTTTTACAGTAAGCCAGGTGAGGAACACTGCAGTGATGTTTTACAGTAACCCAGGTGAGAAACACGGCAGTGATGTTTTACAGTAAGCCAGGTGAGGAACACGGCAGTGATGTTTTACAGTAAGCTAGGTGAGGAACACTGCAGTGATGTTTTACAGTAAGTCAGGTGAGGAACACTGCAGTGATGTTTTACAGTAAGCCAGGTGAGGAACACGGCAGTGATGTTTTACAGTAAGCCAGGTGAGGAACACGGCAGTGATGTTTTACAGTAAGCCCGGGGTGGAACACTGCAGTGATGTTTTACAGTAAGCCAGGTGAGGAACACTGCAGTGATGTTTTACAGTAAGCCAGGTGAGGAACACTGCAGTGATGTTTTACAGTAAGCCAGGTGAGGAACACTGTAGTGATGTTTTACAGTAAGCCAGGTGAGGAACACTGCAGTGATGTTTTACAGTAAGCCAGGTGAGGAACACTGCAGTGATGTTTTACAGTAAGCCAGGTGAGGAACACTGCAGTGATGTTTTACAGTAAGCCAGGTGAGGAACACTGCAGTGATGTTTTACAGTAAGCCAGGTGAGGAACACTGTAGTGATGTTTTACAGTAAGCCAGGTGAGGAACACTGCAGTGATGTTTTACAGTAAGCCAGGTGAGGAACACTGCAGTGATGTTTTACAGTAAGCCAGGTGAGGAACACTGTAGTTGACCTTTAACAGTTTTTTCTTTATTTGTATTTTTTTTTTGTAGCAAATTATTTTTGCTTTGATTCAAAGAAACCTATGTTGTGATTTTATTGTATTTCATCAATACATTTAATATTTTGTTCAATGATTCCACTGTGTCTGTAGTATTCTCTCTACTAGTCCTTTTACAGTGATGCATTTACGTGAAGTAGCATAATGAAACATGTATCACATATTTTGTACTACAATATTTAATGATTGTATGAACAACTACACAGTGAAACTATCGGTATCTTGTGTGTGGGTGATCTAAATGAATGTTCCTATGGTATTTCATGATAAATTAGTTATTTGAACCAATGATTCTGCAAGTGCAAGGTTTCTTTAAAGATATGAATGCACAATGCAATGTTTTGAACATTGGACAGCCTGTGTTACAAGTGATGACCGTTTTGAGTTTTGTGTCTAGATTTTGAAAAAGGACTACAAGGGTCTGAAATTAGTGCCAAAGTGATTGTTAAAAACTGTAATGTTATAGTAGTAAACACCGAGGGGGATGGGTGAATTATATCCTCTATTTGACGGACACAGCAGGGAGTCCAGACTGAGACTACTGAGACACATTCATGCCTTTGTTTTAGTGAAGCCAGCATTTGCTGTTGTTATTTATTCCTGGCTGTGTTGTCATTGTTGGTATTTACCTCTCAGACATTATCTGTCTCATTAGGCCAGGGAAATGGCTGCTTTAGTCCCAGACAGAGAGTGTTTGTTTGTTTGTCTGAGTGTGTGTGTGTGTGTGTGTGTGTGTGTGTGTGTGTGTGTGTGTGTGTGTGTGTGTGTGTGTGTGTGTGTGTGTGTGTGTGTGTGTGTGTGTGTGTGTGTGTGTGTGTGTGTGTGTGTGTGTGTGTGTATTTATGCGTGCGTCTGTCTGATGGACTAAAAGATGTCTTTGTACTCTGTTTTTACTTTCCTTCTAAGAAACGGACTAAATAAACACACACCTCCCTCATCTTATACAGTGATGGAAAGCCATTATGTATGAAAAATATGGCTAGGTTTGTAGAAGGACCATTAAAAATAGGGGAAAACTTAGGTGCTGGTATTAAGCCGGTAGTAACCACTACAGAATGTCCGTCCAGAACAATGAGGGGTCAGAATGTCCAGGTAAGGGGGTTTAATTGACAAGAAGGAGTCACACACACACACAAACTTTTACAGATGCACAATCGAGAGCATCCTGTTGGGCTGTATCACCACCTGGTACGGCAAATGCTCCGCCCACAACCGTAAGGCTCTCCAGAGGGTAGTGAGGTCTGCACAACGCATCACCGGGGGCAAACTACCTGCCCTCCAGGACACCTACACGACCACATGTCACAGGAAGGTCATAAAGATCATCAAGGACAACAACCACCCGAGCCACTGCCTGTTCACCCTGCTATCATTCAGAAGGAGAGGTCAGTACAGGTGCATCAAAGCAGGGACCGAGAGACTGAAAAACTCAAGGCCATCAGACTGTTAAACAGCCACCACTAACATTGAGTGGCTGCTGCCAACATACTGACTCAACTCCAGCCACTTTAATAATGGAAAAAATGATGGAAAAATGTATCACTAGCCACTTGAAACAATGCCACTTCATATAATGTTTACATACCCTACATTACTCATCTCATATGTATATACTGTACTCTATACCATCTACTGCATCTTGCTATCTTTATGTAATACATGTATCACTAGCCACTTTAAACAATGCCACTTTTATATGTTCACATACCCTACATTACTCATCTCATATGTATATACTGTACTCTATACCATCTACTGCATCTTGACTATGCCGTTCTGTAACATCACTCATTCATATATTTTTATGTACATATTCTTAATCCCTGTGTATAAGGTAGTTGTTGTGAAATTGTTAGGTTAGATTACTCGTTGGTTATTACTCCTTTGTCGGAACTAGAAGCACAAGCATTTCGCAACACTCGCATTAACATCTGCTAACCATGTGTATGTGACAAATAAAATTTGATTTGATTTGACACACACACACCACTCTGACATCAATGAATAACTGTAGATAGTGGTTCTACAACGGTAGAAATAGACATATTATAATATGCAACAATATGTCAAATACCTCAACTCACTGGCTGGAGGCGGAACTTACAAAGAGCAATCATAACCGCCATAGATAAAAGACAGTACTGTGCAGCCGTCTTCATCGACCTGGCCAAGGCTTTCGACTCTGTCAATCATCGCATTCTTATCGGCAGACTCAATAGCATTGGTTCTCAAATGACTGACTCGCCTGGTTCACCAACTACTTCTCAGATAGAGTTCAGTGTGTCAAATCGGAAGGCCTGTTGTCTGGACCTCTGGCAGTCTCTATGGGGGTGCCACAGGGTTCAATTCTCTGGCCTACACTTTTCTCTGTATATGTCAATGATATCGCTCTTGCTGCTGGTGATTCTCTGATCCACCTCTACGCAGACGACACCATTCTGTATACATCTGGCCCTTCATTGGACACTGTGTTAGCAAACCTCCAAACAAGCTTCAATGCCATACAACACTCCTTCCGTGGCCTCCAACTGCTCTTAAATACTAATAAAACTAAATGCATGCTCTTCAACCGATTCCTGCCCACCAGACTAGCATCACTACTCTGGACGGTTCTGACCTAGAATATGTGGACAACTTCAAATACCTAGGTGTCTGGTTGGACTGTAAACTCATCTTCCAGACTCACATTAAGCATCTCCAATCCTAAATTAAATCTAGAATCGGCTTCCTATTTCGCAACAAAGCCTTCTTCACTCATGCTGCCAAACATACCCTCGTAAAACTGACTATCCTACCGATCCTTGACTTCAGCGATGTCATTTACAAAATTGCCAGCTGGCAGGCAATTTACAAGATTTCCAGCTGGCTGGAATAAGTTTCTCAATCGCACTCCACACTGCCCTTTCCCACCTGGACAAAAAGTACACCTATGTGAGAATGCTGTTCATTGACTACAGCTCAGCGTTCATCACCATAGTGCCCACAAAGCTCATCACTAAGCTAAGGACCCTGGGACTAAACACCTCACTCTGCAACTGGATCCTGGATTTCCTGATGGGCCGCCCCCAGGTGGTAAGGGTAGGCAACAACATGTCTGCCACGCTGATCCTCAACCCTGGGGCCCCTCAGGGATGTATGCTTAGTCCCTTCCTGTACTCCCTGTTCACCCACGACTGCTTGGCCAAACACGACTCCAACACTATCATTAAGTTTACTGTTGACACAGCAGTGGTATGCCTGATTACCGACAACAATGAGACAGCCTATAGGAGGTCAGAGACGGCCTATAGGAGGTCAGAGACCTGGCAGTTTGGTGCCAGGACAACAACCTCTCCCTCAATGTGAGCAAGACAAAAGGAGCTAATTGTGGACTACAGGAAAAGGCGGGCCGAACAGGCCCCATTAACATCGATGGGGCTGTAGTAGAGCGGGTCGAGAGTTTCAAGTTCCTTGGTGTCTACATCACCAACAAACTATTATGGTCCAGTCACACCAAGACAGTCGTGAAGAGGGCACGGCAACACCTTTTCCCCTTCAGGAGACTGAAAAGACTTGGCATGGGTCCCCAGATCCTCTTCCTACAGCTGCACCCTCGAGAGCATCCTGACCAGTTACATCACCGCCTGGTATGGAAACTGCTCGGCATCTGACCGTAAGGCGCTGCAGAGGGTAGTGCATATGGCCCAGCATATCACTGGGGCCAAGCTTCCTGCCATCCAGGACCTATATACTAGGCGGTGTCAGAGGAACGCCCAAAAAATAGTCAAAGACTCTAGTCATCCAAGTCATAGACTGTTTTTACACTGCTTCTACGCGCAGTTTATTATCTATGCATAGTCACTTTACCCCTACCTACATATATATAGCCTCGTTAATGTTATTTTATTGTGTTAATTTTTATATTTTTTTACTTTAGTTTATTTGGTAAATAATTTCTTAACTCTTTCTTGAACCACATAGTTGGTTAAGGGCTTGTAAGTAAGCATTTCACGGTAAGGTCTACCTACACCTGTTGTATTCGGCGCATGTGACGAATAATGTTTGATTTTATTGGACTTATTAACTACAAAATTATTTTAATTCTAGTGCTGCTCTGCACACACAAGCTTGGTATCTAGCTAGCGTTTGCTCTGGTCCAACATTAAACCAACATGGAAGTTCAAAGACATTCAAAGTTCTTCCAAAGAAGCCGCACTTCCGTAGGTATAATTCTGTAGGTCTAATTCAGATGATGCATGTCATAACAAGAGGCCCAGCGCATCAAGGCAAGCTTCCTCAATCCTCTCTCGCTCTCTCCTCACCCTCAAAATGTCACATCTCGCACCCTACACTGTGACTGGCAACACAGTGTGTGTGTTTGTCTTTCATTATGATTAAACCATGCCGTTACTGAAAAGTACAATTTCATCATAACGACTGTCCTATACAGATCAGATTGCTTACCCGCTCCACAACAAGCAGCTCTATCCAAACTGGTTGGTGAAGTCATTTAATGTCGAGCTGAATGTACAAAAAACATATATATATATATATCAGAGTTTTAAAAATAAACAGAAAGGAACAATATGAACCGGTACTATATTTGGTTAGAACCAGAACTTTATAACTTTATTAGGAACTTTATTTTACAGCCACCACCAAAGGTGTTGTAGAGATTTTAAAACAATTGCAAAGGGCAGCAAGGGCAAGTAGTCACTGAGAGGGATAAAGTAAAGACTTGGGGTAATTCACCGAGGCAGGAGCAAGATGGGCAACCGGTCAAACAGAAGTCCTGTCTCTTTGTGCGTCTGGCCGCCCCATCACAAAGGTGCTTGAGGTCACCAGACCAGGGTGTGTGGTGTCCCCCACAGAGATGTCAAGACGGTTCCCGACTGAGACGTCAGGAGGGTCCCACACAGAGACGTCAGGAGGGTCCCCCACAGGAACATCAGGAGGGTCCCCCAATTCTGGACCAAGCCACTGCATCAAAGACTGGAGGGGGCTCCCAGGGAGGAAGCAGCAGGCTGGACGTCACAGGTAGGAGGGAGACGTTTTTGAACTGCAGCAGGCTGGATGTCACAGGTCGGAGGGAGACATCTTTGGACAGCAGTAGGCTGGATGTAGAAGGTTGGACTAGGCAGATTACACCAGAAAGGGACCGGAGAGGTCTGAGTGGCAGGGCTGGACTTGTCGCCTACAGCTGCAGGAAGGGCACCCTTCCTGGACCAACTGACATTCAGAGGTGTCGGGCAGGAGTAGGAGTATGGTGCTCTCTCAGGGTGAGCTCAGGCAGCTCCTCTGTCCATGGAGAAGGCTGTAGGTCTTCCTGCTCACAAACAAACAGGGAGGTGAGGATAGATCTTGGATACAGAATGGGGATCGGCAGAACCTCTGTCATTGGAGATGCCGATGGTACCATTGTGCCCCAGTTGAGACTCCATGGCAGCAGCTGGTTGAAGCACAGCAGTTGGAGTGTATAGCTAAAGCTACATAGCAGGAGCGACTGTAGTAGGCGCCACTACTAACTTGAGCTCCATGGTCGGAGCAGGCTAGATCGGCACAGCTGGGGCTGGAGCACAGTGGTGGGGTGCTCCCCCAGGGTGAGCTCTGGTAGCTCCTCTGGCTCTGGAGAAGGCTGTAGAACCGCTGGGAGGGGCATCACAGTAGGAGCCGGATCTGAGACCGGGGCTGATGGTGAAGCTGATGTGGAAGGGCGCAACGTCTTGAGCATCTTCTGACGTCTGGGGTTGCGGAGCTGGTCACGCTGGCACCACAGAACCTCATTCTGTCGCTTCTGATGTAGTATCTGTTGCATGACGATCTCTGAGATGATGTTGTTAACTGCTTGGCAGCTTGGTTTCACGGGTCCCTGTTCTCCCCCTCTAAGACATCTTTCAGATGTAAGAAGAGAGAACTGTTGTAGGACTGAATGAGACGCTCAGTGTCCAGGTAACTACTGGTGATGGTGGACTGTAGGAACCTTCCATCTTCCTGACTGCTTCAATGAGCTCATCAATCTCGTCCTCTCTGGTTGTCACTGGCAATCCACGTTGATCCCGGTGATCCCTGGTCAAGGGTCGATGCTGATCCTGAGAATCTATGGTCGGGGTTTGACGCGGATCTTGCCGATCTCTGGTCATGGTTGGCCTGAGGTGGGAACCCGGTGAATTAGCAACCGATGAGAAGACTGAGGCTCTGTCCTCTATTCTGCTTCAATGAGCTCATTCATTTCATCATGCTGGCTGTGTAAACGCAGTGAGTCCTCTCAGGTTGTCACTGGTGGTCCACGCTCAGGTAGATGCTGAGCTGTCACTGAGCTGATGAAGAAGTTGAAGTTGATTTATTTTACAGAAACAAATCATGTCTGACTTTTGTTAATAGGAAGGAAATGATCCATGCCACTTTTATGTCTATTTTAGATTTTGGGGATATTATCCACTATATGTTGTTTTCCATTTTGCCCTTAGGTTTATTACTGGTGATGGTTACAGAACTCACCATTGTGTTTTGTATCAAAAAGTGAGTTGGGCCTCTTTGTATGTAAGGAGAGAGTGGCATTTTCTTGTGGTCATTTACAAAGCACTCATGCAGAAACTTCCTATGTATCTATCATCATTTATTCAATTTAGATTTACAAATGACCAAACCCATGGATCATTTAGTTATTTGATATTACATTTTAGGAACCCTTTAGGTGTCAAAAAAATATACACTGCAGTTCAGTAAACTTAAATTAGCTAACACAACCTGCCATTGGAACACAGGAGTGATGGTTGCTAATAATGGGTCTCTGTACGCCTATGTAGATATTCCATAAAAAAATCAGCCATTTCCAGCTACAATAGTCATTTACAACATTAACAATGTCTACACTGTATTTCTGATCAATATGATGCTATTTTTAATGGACAAAATATGTGCTTTCTTTCAAAAACAAGGACATTTCTAAGTGACCCCAAACTTTTGACCGGTAATGTATTAAAAAATTATTTGATAAAATATTGATTTGGCCTCTACTGCTATAGCCCATAGAAACACATTGAATAACACATTCATAAATGGCATGAGACAGTAAAAAAAAAAATGTTTTTTAAGTGTATGTCCTATATCTATGATATATAAGAAAGCTCAGGAAAAAAATATATAGATTTTTTTTTTACACATATTTAACCCCTTATTTTGTTGGCACAAAACTAACTCCATACTTTCATTCGTTTGTATGGGTTACCTTCAGATGAGTTCTGTGACACTTGTGGGGGTCGTAGAGCAAAACAGAGAACAGCATCATGTACATGAGAGTCTCATCTTTCCATAGAGTTGTTCCATTAGTTTGCCAAACCTTTCGGATGCTCCAGACATTTTTGTCAGAGGACCGATTTCCATGTTGTCAGCGGTCTGATAAACACCGCTCGGCCACCTTCTATCGCAGATGCGGAAGGTTTACATAGGCGGATGCGGATGCAGCCCATGCAAACAAAGAGATATCTATAGCTTAAATTGACGGATTCTGTCTGGGAAGTAACTGTTCAGCAGTCTTATCAGCAGTCTTATGGTTTGGGGTAGAAGTTGTTCAGGGGCCTTTTGGTCCCAGACTTGGCGCTCCGGTACTGCTTGCCATGCGGTAGCAGAGAGAACAATCTGACTTGGGTGGCTGGAGTCTTTGACCATTTTTACAGGCCTTCCCCTGACACCTCCTGGTATAGAGGTCCTAAATGTCAGGGAGCTCGTCCCCAGTGATGTACTGGGCCGTACGCACTACCCTCTGTAGTGCCTTACGGTCGGATGTCAAGCAGTTGCCATACCAGTCAAGATGCTCTCAATAATGCAGCTGTATAACTTTTTGAGGATTTTAGGGCACATGCCAAATCTTTTCAGCCTCCTGTTGTCGTGCCCTTTTCACGACTGTGTTGGTATGTTTGGACCATGATAGGTCCCAGTTTATTCTCCAGTGATTGCACATTTGTCAATAGTCTCGTAGTCCGACGTAGTCCCGTCAGGTATCCCGCACGCCGACCTCTATAACGCCACCTCATCCTTTTTCGAAGGTCGTGGATTTGGGCCTGGTTCGGGATGAGCAGTATGTCCTTTGCCACCGACTCATTGAAGTAGAAATCCTCATCCAAATCGAGGTTAGTGATCGCTGTTCTGACTTCCAGAAGCTTTTTTCAGTCAAAAAACACACACAAAATAGTACAATTGATCAAGAGTCCGTAAAATGGCTGCTATTCCCTCCAGCACCATTCTAGCTATTATATCTGGGTGTAGCAGCAGATGCTGATGTTCTGGTACTTTTCACTTTTTCCTCCTCTCCTCTCCCTCTCTACATCCTCCGTGCATCACTTTCTCTCTAGTCTCTTTATTTCCTCTCCTTCTTCCTTTCTCTTTCTTTCCTCCCCCACCCCATCCCAGCTGCTTGAGCACATATGCTCCTGTCATTCATGTCTGTCATGTAGCTTTAACATGAGGCAACTATATGCATACATAAGGACCAAGGAGTCTGCATGAATTTGAGTGTCTGAGAGAGAGAGAGAGTGAGAGAGAGAGGCCATATAAGGGGGAGCTAGAGGCAGCATATTTCACAAAGCTCTACATAAACATGAAGGGTGTGTGTGTGTGGGGGGTGGGGGGGGGTCTATGTCAATCTATCTTTGTGAGGGTCAGAGGGGCAGGCCCATGTCTAATCCTCTGGGATGGGATGTAGAAGATGAAATTTTGAGAGTGGAGATGTGTTCACTGATGCATATACAGTATATGACTGAGCTGAAAGAAGCCATGGAGCTGTGTATGTGTTCACTGGTGCATATATCCCACAGGTTTCAATTCTGAAAGAGACATGTCTCGGGGATCACTGTCAAATATTTAGAAAGAGTGAGTAAAAAAAGCCTGATAGCTGTGACTGGCACCAACTGTTTTAAGTAATGAATAGACTAAAGCAGTATAACATAAATAAATGTATGAAAAAAATATGATCATAAATTGTAGCCTTCAAAATAGCAATTTTTGTATAAAACAGTCATTACAAAATATACATTCATCAAATAATTTGCCATATTACAAATACATGCTTTGACAAACGGACATAACATATCGACCAACCAACCTGTCGTTGCTCTTTGTTTTGAAGGTTAGATTATAATCACATCTATATAAGATTCAGGTTTACAGTAATCAACAGATGGCGCTGTTGTTCAGAAATCATAACTCTCAACACATACATCCTTTCACCCGGAAATACGTACGGACAATTAACAAAGCCGGAAGTTGGATAAATTACAGTTTGAAATCGTGGCGCTTGGCGTAAAGTCCAGAGAAAAAATATATGAAAAACTCGATTCTCTGGGAGAGGGTTAGGTAATGAGAAACATGATAATATTGCCATTGTTGGGTTTTTCGTATGAGCCGTTTTGTTAAGGTTAGCGCTGTATAGATTAAGAGAAAAGCTTGATTACTAGTTAGGACAATGAATGGTTTAGCCGGTTGCTACAAAGGCAACACCTTCAAAATGAGAGTAATTATCTAGCAACGCTAAGGTTAGCTCGGTTTGTTGATAAGTTAGCTAGCTGCGTGTATCTGTTTGTCACTTTTAAAGTTGGTGCTAGTGTTTCTCTCTGTTTTACTTACCAACGAATATGGTTGTTCTTCCTGCCTTCCCACATTGCCACTGTGTACAAGACAATACCAACGACACGATAGTTGCCATCGAAAAGGTAAGAGCATGTCTCTAAAGTCTGTGAGGAATGCTTCAAAGTAATTACCAGGAGCACCTGTTTTTCCTTGAAGGTTTTTGTGTAGGCCTAACACATGCCCATGTGGGTAAAACCTGGGAAGTATAACCACAGAACATTGAGCCCGATGTTTCACTGGATGTATGCACCTGAAGCATCCGGTTGGCATTTCCACTCACCATGGTTATGAGAGGAAGCCCAGTGGCGGCAGTGGGAGTAGATGGATTTTGGCTGACATTTAGCAAATTTTCTCATTGATGAAACATTTGATCACAGTACAGTTTTCTGTTCCCAAAACTAGATTCTGTTATGAACAGAGTGGACTAAGTTTTGTAGACTATTCTTTGCCAAAGTCCCTGTATTCCCAGGACTGCGTAGCCTCACAAAGTTCCAACATCAAGTTTTCTGACGATGCGACACTAGTAGGCCTGATTACAAACAACGACAAGAAGACCTACATAGAGGAGGTAGGCACTCTGGCGGTGTGGTGCCAGGAAAAACCACCTTTCCCTAAACGTCAGCAAAACAAAGGAGCTGATTCTGGACTTCAGGAGGAACCAGGCTGGGCACACCCTCATCAACAGAGCCGCCGTAGAGACGGCAGAAGAATGTGCAAGAGCGGCCTGGCCCTGCAGGCCCTCCGTGTTCTACAGGAGCACCATCAAGAGCATACTGGGCTGCATCACAGCCTGGTACGGTAACTCCACCACCGCTGACTGCAAGGCTCTACAGAGGGGGCACGATCAGCTGAACCCATCAATGGGTGCACACAGCCTGCCCTCCAGGACACCTACAACACCAGGTGTTGCAGGAAGGCCAAGAAGATCATCAAAGACCTCAGCCCCCCGAGACACAGTATGTTCTCCCCACGTCTATCACTCAGACTCGGGTAGTATAGGAGCATCATGGCAAAAACTGTGGCTGGCCAATAACTTCTACCCCCAGATCATCACACTGCTGAATAGTCACCATTGGGCAGCTACCATCACCTTTACTGTGAAATGTCATGTTCTCAAGAAAGCACAATATCATATGTCCCTACACTTACATCAATGTGTGTCCATTGTGTGTCTATTTCTCAGCTCCTTGATGTATTTGGACATAAATTCAACATCAGCTTGGTGTTTGACTTTATGGAGACAGACCTGGAGGTAAAACTGCGCTGTAGGTTTTGGCCATATGGGCCAGTTTCCCGGACCCAGATTAAATCTAGTCCTGGACTAAAAAAAGCTTGCTCAGTGGAAAAACTCCACCAAATGGCTTTTTACTCCAAGACTAGGATTAATCTCTGTCCAGGAAACTGGCCCCAGTAAATGCTGATGTTCACGGCTTTAGTCTAAAAGTGACCTTGGGCACTAGAGGCCACTAGAGGGATACTCCATCCAGTGCTTGGGATTCATGGGTTAATTCAAAGTACGAAGGTTCTGTTGGATATGCAAGAGGGTCCCTTTATAGACAAGTACTCTGTTCATTCTGTTAGCTCTCTGTGATGTCCTCCTTGAGGCACAGATATGGGTTCAGTCATACCGAACATCAAAGACTGGCTGGTGCCCAGAGAGAACCAGAGAGGGAGCAGCCTGAGAGCTATGGTATTAGTTTGCTTCTATCTCTCTCTTAGGATTTCTGTAGGGCCAGCTCTGGTCCTGGGGGATCTGTCTGTCTGTGTCTCTGCCTCACTCTGTCCCTCTCTCTCGCTCTCTCTGCCCATCCCTATTTCTCTCTCCTTGTCTCTCTCTCCCATTTGCTCTGGATTTATGAGTCTGTGTCTGCCAGATGGCTCCAGATGAGTGCCCAGTTTCACTGCCAATACATCAAACTCAGTTAGAGAGTAGGAAAACAGACCCCCTTAGAGCCATAATTAAGGAGTGGTAGCTGCTCTTAAATAATCAATACCACCCTCTCCGTAGCTCTCAGGATGATCTAATGGCAATTATCAAATCATAGACAGACAGATAAATAGCTCAGACACAGAAGACTGAAATACGAGGAGGATTTGATAGCCTGTGTCTACATAGAGATGTTGAGCTGAAATTCTCTGGTGCTTGTGCTTTCCCGAGAGGCGATTTGTTGTATGTGGACCTTCAGCCTTGGAGTTAAGAAAAGGTAGACTATTGAGAGACTGGCTGACACCCTGGTCTAACTCTCTCCTGTGTTCTAGGTGGGGATTAAAGATACCATTCTGGTGCTGACTCCAGCCAACATCAAAGGCTTCATAGTGATGACTACTGGGCCTGGAGTACATGCACCACACACTGTCATACAATACACACCTTCTCATAGGTGCTTGTGTCAGGTAAAGTTAGGTGTGATAGACTCGTCTCCACTTCAGAAATTATATTTGTAATTGTATTTTATGTAAATTAACAAATGTACGTTTGTTATAAATCAATTACAGTTGAAGTCGGAAGTTTACATACACTTAGGTTGGATTCATTAACTTGTTTTTCAACCACTCCACAAATGTCTTGTTAAAAAACTATAGTTTTGATGAGTCGGTTAGGACACCTACTTTGTGCATAACACAAGTCATTTTTCCAACAATTGTTTACAGACAGAGTATTTCACTTATAATTCACTGTATCACAATTCTAGTGGGTCAGAAGTTTACAAACACTAAGTTGACTGTGCCTTTAAACAGCTTGGAAAATTCCAGAAAATTCTGTCATGGTTTTAGAAGCTTCTGATAGGCTAATTGACATCATTTGAGTCAATTGGAGGTGTACCTGTGGATGTATTTCAAGGCCTACCTTCAAATTCAGTACCTCTTTGCTTGACATCATGGGAAAATCAAAAGAAATCAGCCAAGACTCCAGAAAAAATATTGTAGACCTCCACAAGTATGGTTCATCCTTGGGAGCAATTTCCAAATGCCTGAAGGTACCACGTTCATCTGTACGAACAATAGTACGCAAGTATAAACACCCTGGGACCACGCAGCCGTCATACCGCTCAGGAAGGAGACACGTTCTGTCTCCTAGAGATGAATGTACTTAGGTGTGAAAAGTGCAAATCAATCCCAGATCAACCGCAAAGGACCTTGTGAAGATGCTGGAGGAAACCGGTACAAAAGTATTTAGATCCACAGTAAAACTAGCCCTATATCGACATAACCTGAAAGGCCGCTCAGCATAGAAGAAGCCACTGCTCCAAACCCGCCATAAAAAGGCCAGATTACAGTTTGCAACTGCACATGGGGACAAAGATCGTACTTTTTGGAGAAATGTCCTCTGGTCTGATTAAACAAAAATAGAACTCTTTAGCCATAATGAACATTGTTATGTTTGGAGTGAAAAGGGAGATGCTTGCAAGCCGAAGAACACCATTCCAATCGTGAAGCATCATGTTGTGGGGGTGCTTTGCTGCAGGATGGACTGGTGCACTTCACAAAATAGATGACGACATGAGGGAGGAAAATTGTGTGAATGTATTGAGACATCTCAAGCCAAAGTCAGGAAGTTAAAGCTTGGTTGCAAATGGGCCTTCTAAATGAACAATGACCCCAAGCATACTTCCAAAGTTGTGGCAAAATGGCTTAAGGACAACAAAGTCAAGGTATTGGAGTGGCCATCACAAAGCCCTGACTTCCAATCCCATAGGAAATGTGTGGGTAGAACTGAAAAAGCGTGAGCGAGCAAGGAGTCCTACAAACCTGACTCATTTACAGCAGCTCTGTCAGGAGGAATGGGCCAAAATTCACCCAACTTATTGTGGGAAGCTTGTGGAAGGCTACCCTAAACGTTTTGCCCAAGTTTAAAAATGTAAAGGCAATGCTACCAAATACTAATTGAGTGTATGTAAACTTCTGACCCACTGGGAATGTGATGAAAGAAATAAAAGCTGAAATAAATAATTCTCTAAAGTGGTGATCCTAACTGACCTAAGACAGGGAATTTCTACTAGGATTAAATGTCAGGAATGAAAAACTGAGTTTATATGTTTTTGGCTAAGGTCTATGTAAACTTCCGACTTCAACTGTATATTTCTCCATAGTAAACACTGTGTACGATCTGAAGCCCAATAACCTGCTGCTGGATGAGAATGGGCTGCTGAAGCGATCTGATTTTTGTTTGACTAAAACTCTCGGCAGCCCTACAGTCTACACTCACCAGGTAGTCAGTCACCTGTAGGTGTCACTCTCAAACTCCATTTCAAAGTCTTTATTGTCCATTTATTTATATTTTTTTAAATAGCATTTAATGTGTCACTCACTGTGTTTGATACAATGTTTGCTCTCTCAGGTGGCGTCGTTCTCCAGAGTTGTTCGGTGCCAGGATGCATGGGGTGGGCGTCGACATGTGGGCCGTGGACTGCGTTCTTGCGGAGCTTCCGCAGGTACACACACCATAAGCTCAGTCTAATTTAAACAAGACAAAACAAGTTTGCCTGTAGAATGGCACTGAAACTAGGCGGCTCAATTGAACTTTGTTCTGAAATTGTCTTGTCTCTGTGATTTAAAAATAAATCTAGACTGAGCATCAAGGTTCAGACTACTGTATTGTCAGACACACACCTTTCTGTATACATAATTCTGCATCCCAAATGGCAAGCTATTCCCTGTATAGTGTACTACTTTTGACCAGGGCACAAGGACTCTGTTCAAAAGTTGTACAAATGTAGGGAATGTGGTTGCCATTTGAGACTCATGTTCCCTGCTACTCTGTGGTATAACACCCTCTGTCTCTCTCTTGTTACCATTCCTAGCAGGAAACTCCTGGCCTGTGAGTGTCTGTCTTTTCGTTGTCTGCATGTGTGGTTCATTTAAGACTAAGCAACGCCTTGAAAATATCTGGGTCCTCAATAATACATAGTGGATTTAAATAATGCCTTCATGTCTCTAACTCTAATGTGATACACAGTCCAGCACACAAACTGGGTCCCTGGGTCCTGTGTGGGGGGGTGATCTGGCATACAGACATACAGCAGCCTGTCCCCCCTGCTGTTCAGTTCTGTGTCAGAACTACCTCCGGCTATAGGAACCCCTGAGCCCCCCTCGGCCTCCCTTCTCTTTGGCTTTCCTCTGGAAGAGTTCTAAATGGCACCCTATTCCTAATTTAGTGCACTAATTTTGACCAGCGCTTAAAGCAGTGCACTAAAGGAGGCATTTGGGATGAAGTCAGTCTGTTTATTCAGTGCTGTTTCTCCCAGCTCTACCCCCCCCTCCTCTCAACAGCCTCTGAGGGTGAGGTACTTTACGAACAGCCCCAGCTGCCCCAGCACAACTCCTCATCTGAGCCTCTCAAAGAGAATCAAGAGGAAACGAGATGGTCTGGAGACAAGGAATGAACAACACAGACACACACGCACATCTCAGCATTGGAATCAATAGCACAGACATTATTATTCCATCATACACCAGAGATAGAAGGTTAAATACCTCCTTGACATGTTTGTGTTTGACCATGATATTAATAACAACATGGTAAATATTATTCTGCTTGCTTATTTAAACTGATGGTTTGGCTTGTACAAAGGATTCAATGACTGGTTTCCAATTTTGGATTGGGCCAGCAAGGGCCTCCCGTACCTAGAATGAATACATATTTTTGTACTGTGACCATGTTATCAGAAGTAACCTCGTCAATTAAACATAAATATTCTCTCACACTGTCAGAGTAACATGGTCAACTCGTATAGAACTGTAATCCCATTATAGTCAGAGCCCAGTAATTAAGGCAGTACAAAATAGCGCAATAGCAACCCAGGACTAACACACACACAGGTGTAGGGATGGTGGCGGTACGTTTAACTGCAACAAAAAACGAGTGTTACTGTGAGGTTCGACGTGTGGTTTGGGAACTATTTAGGTCGACTGGGTTGTGTATTATAATAATAAAGAAGAAATTGATACTCTGATAGGGATATAGAGGGCATTTGCTTCAATGGAGAAACATGACCAGTCTTGCTGTTAAACATCCAGTGTGGTTCATTGGACTAGGTAGTTAGAAGTTGCCCCTAAACAGTGGTCCATGGTCAGGTTTTTTTTTAATCCTCCTAATGGTTCAAGTTTAGTGTTGAATCATGTTATTCTAGACCTGTGGTTAGTGGCAACTTCTAACTCCAGCGTGGCTCTTGTGGTCCAGTGGAAGACCTTCAGTGTGGTCTAACAGTGGTTCTGGATAGAGCTCTGTAAGAGCCTGCTAGAGCACGGCTATTTAGGTGACGAAAGAAGAAAACAGCAAGACTGTAATATTGTCATGATTCATTTCATACATTTAGATGTACTGTAATATTGTCATGATTCATTTCATACAAAAACAGTACATCTAAATGTATGTTATTTATTTTTGATGTGATGTAGGATAAGTCATTCTGTCTTGAGATTGTGGTTGTTCATTTGGTTGACACTTCTGAATTAATGCAACACCTCAACTCTTAGCTGACTCACCTTAGCATAAGTATCTAATCAATTATACCCCCCAAAAATATGAATGTAATTAATTAAGTGGAGAAATCTTAGTAAAAAATACCTACTCCCACTCTGGTTTAAGGTGCCATTCACCTTAAACCAGTGCTCTGAATAAATACATATACCTCCCACCCACTACATGAGCAGAGATTCAACCTCACGTCTGAAGAATAAAAAATGTCTGTGTGCCAGTCTGTTTGCACAGATTTGGATAGAGGGAAAGGTCATTTTGCATGGCTTGCTGTCCCAGGTGGGTAGGGATTTTACTTCAGGACCAATTATTTAACCTTTATTTAACTAGGCAAATCAGTTAAGAAAAATATATTATTTACAATGACTGCCAACAACGGCCAAACCCAGACGACGCTGGGCCAATTGTACATCGCCCTATGGGACTCCCAATCACGGCTGGTTGTGATACAGCCTGGATTCGAGCAAGGGTGTCTGTAGTGACGCCTCAAGCACTGAGATGCAGTGCCTTAGACCGCTGCGCCCCTCGGTAGCTCAAGAATGAACAAATCCCGCCCACCTGGGGCACTGGGCCATGCGAAACTTACTTGCTTAGTGTGTGTGGGAAAGAGACATGCTGCCTCCAGGGCAGACGGTGGCTCTCCACTCAATTCCTGCTCCGCTCTGACACCACTGTTCCACCAGCAGCGCAGTCTAAAGTGGCCTGTTCCTGTCCTCTCCTATGTCCACACGGATCTGACACAACCTGGCAAGTGAGAGCAGATCTTATGACAGATTTAGTTAGTCTCTCACCAGACTCAGGGACTACCTTTAGCTGTCCCCTGTCAGAGCAGGTCAAAAGCTGGTGTCCGCTACACCTGTACTGTAGTGAGACCCTTGGTTTCACCCATCCAATGTTGTTGGATCAGTTGGCTCAATGAAAAGGAAGGAAGGATACATTTTTTTAAGTATTGGAGCTGGACTCAGTCCAGACAGACAGAGAACCATTTGGGTCATGGCCAAGGCTCAGGGTTGAGGTGAGGGCAAGCTGAATGATTCAAGTCTATAGAACTGCCCCACAATACAATACAGCACCGGAACAGCAGAGCAGGGACACAATGGCTGTATATGGCGGCCAAGCCTGGAGAAATGACAGGGTTGTGTGTGTGTGTGGATGACGGTGGTGTCAGAAGCTGTAACACAGGAGGCCAGTACACACTGATCGCAGAATCACTCCAAGAATAGTTATGAGAGCCATTGTTTTTAGTATTTTATTAAGAACCCCATAAGCTGTTGCAAAACCAGCAGCTACACTTCCTGGGGTCCACACAAACATGAAACATTACATAATACAGAACATTAATAGACAAGAATGGCAAACAGCCTACATATCAATACATACACACAAAATATCTAGGTCAAATAGGGGAGAGGCGTGGTGCCGAGAGGTGTTGCTTTATCTGGGTTTTTTTTCAACCAGGTTTACTGTTCATTTGAGCAATATGAGATGGAGTTCCATGCAGTAATGGCTCTATATAAAAATTTACGCTTTTGTGACTTTGTTATGTTTTGGGGACTGAAAGACCCCTGGTGGCATGGCTGGTGGGGTAAGTGTGTGTCAGAGCTGTGTCTGTTGACTGCAAGCAATTTGAAATGTTCAACACATTGCATCACTTTTTCTTTTCATAAGAAACAGTCAGTCTCTCCTCAACTCTTAGCCAAGAGAGACTGAAATACACTGCTCAAAAAAAGAAAGGGAACACTTAAACAACACAATGTAACTCCAAGTCAATCACACTTCTGTGAAATCAAACTGTCCACTTAGGAAGCAAGTCTGATTGACCTATAAATTTCACATGCTGTTGTGCAAATGGAATAGACAACAGGTGGAAATTATAGGCAATTAGCAAGACACCCACAATAAAGGAGTGGTTCTGCAGGTGGTGACCACAGACCACTTCTCAGTTCCTATGCTTCCTGGCTGATGTTTTGGTCACTTTTGAATGCTGTCGGTGCCGTCACTCTAGTGGTAGCATGAGACGGAGTCTACAACACACAAGTGGCTCAGGTAATGCAGCTCATCCAGGATGGCACATCAATGCGAGCTGTGGCAAGAAGGTTTGCTGTGTCTGTCAGCCTAGTGTCCAGAGCATGGAGGCGCTATCAGGAGACAGGCCAGACACTCTAATGTACTTGTCCTCTTGCTCAGTTGTGCACCAGAGCCTCCCACTCCTCTTTCTATTCTGGTTAGAGCCAGTTTGCGCTGTTCTGTGAATGGAATAGGGTTTCAGAAGACAGTTCTTTGTTTTTGGCCATTTTAAGCCTGTAATCGAACTCACATGCTGATGCTCCAGATACTAAACTAGTCTAAAGAAGGACAGTTTTATTGCAGTTTAACAGTTTTCAGCTGTGCTAACATAATTGCAAAAGGGTTTTCTAATGATCAATAATGGGCCTCTGTACGCCTATGTAGATATTCCATGAAGAAAATCAGCCGTTTCCAGCTACAATAGTCATTGACAACATTAACAATGTCTACACTGTATTTCTGACCAATTTGATGTTATTTTAATGGACAAAAAATTAGATTTTCTTTCAAAAACAAGGACATTTCTAAGTGGCCCCAAACTTTTGAATGTTAGCATATATGGTTAAATTATCAGCATACATGGACACACAGGTTTTGTTTAATGCCAGTGGCAGGTAATTGGTGAAAATATAAAAGACACTAGAGAGCTGCCCTGCGGTACACCACACCCTACATGTTTGACATTAGAGAAGCTTCCATTAAAGAAAACCCTCTGAGATGTATTAGATAGCTCTGAATCCACAATATAGCAGAGGTTGAAAAGCCATAAAGCATATGTTTTCTAAACAACAGGCTATGGTGAATAATATATTTGTAAAAAAAAAAAAATAACAAGGCAAATCAGTTAAAAACAAATTCTTATTTACAATGACAGCCTACCAAAAGGAAAAAGGCCTGCAGGGACGGGGGCAGGGATTTAAAATGTATATATACAGTATCAGTCAAAAGTTTGGACACACCTACCCATTCAAGTTTTTTTTTCTTTTACTATACTCTACATTGTACAATAATAGTGAAGACATCAAAATATATTTGTTATTCTTCAAAGTAGCCACCCCTTGCCTTAATGACAGCTTTGCACACTCTTGGCATTCTCTCAACCAGCTTCACGAGGAATGATTTTCCAACAGTATTGAAGGAACTGCCATAAATTGGGTTGAGGTCAGGTAATTGTAGAGGCCAGGTCATCTGATGTAGCGCTCCATCACTCCTTCTTGGTCAAATAGCCCTTACACAGCCTGGAGGTGTGTTTTGGGTCACTGTCCTGTTGTAAAACAAATGATAGTCCTACTAAGCACAAACCAGATGGGATGGTGTATCACTTCAGAATGCTGTGGTAGCCATGCTGGTTAAGTGTGCCTTGAATTCAAAATAATTAACTGACTATCACCAGCAAAGCACCGTCACACCACCTCCTCCATGCTTCACAGTGGGAACCACACATGCGGAGATCATCTGTTCACCTACTCTGCATCTCACAAAGACACGGCAGTTTGAACCAAAAATCTCAAATTTGGACTCATCAGACCAAAAGACAGATTTCCACCAGTCTAATTTCCATTGTTTCTTGGCCCAGGCAAGTCTCGAAATTCCACAAAATAACTTTGAACAAGGCACACCTGTTAATTGAAATGCATTCCAGGTGACTACCTCATGAAGCTGGTTAAGATAATGCCAAGAGTGTGCAAAGCTGCCATCAAGGCAAAGGGTGAAAATACAGCAGAAAATATGGAGCGTTGCGCCATGATTGGCTCAGTGTTCTGTCACTCATGGGGACACTACGTCACCGCCAAGTCTAAGGGTAGAGCTAGAAAATTCTAGCCCCTTGGGTGCTGCCATAGAGTTTACATTAGAAGTGCCCATCCAAGAAGGCTAAAGGTCATTGGCCACAGATAAAATGACGTCAAATCATGTTATATGTACAGTAGCTTTGATTGGACTGATCACGTCAACATCATACGTTCAATATCTTAGCTAAATCAAATAAAATGTTATTGTTCACATACACACGGTTAGCAGATGTTACTGCGAGTGTAGCGAAATGCTTGTGCTTCTAGTTCCGACAGCGAAGCAATATCTAACAATTAATCTAATAATGCCAGAACAACTACCGAATACACCCAAATCTAAGTAAAGGGATGGAATAAGAATATATACATATAAATATATGGGTGAGCAATGACAAAGTGGCATAGGCAAGATGCAATAGATGGTATAAAATACAGTATATACATATGATATGAGTAATGCAAGATATGCAAACATTATTAAAGTGGCATTATTAAGTGACTAGTGATCCATTTATTAAAGTGGCCAATGATTTCAAGTCTGTATGTAGGCAGCAGGCTCTCTGTGTTAGTGATGGCTGTTTAACAGTCATCACAGATAGAAGCTGTTTTTCAGTCTCTCGGTCCCAGCTGTGATGCAGATGTACTGATCTCGCCTTCTGGATGGTAGCGGGGGGAACAGGCAGTGGCTTGGATTGTTGTTGTCCTTGATCTTTTTGGCCTTCCTGTGACATTGGGTACTGTAGGTGTCCTGGAGAGAAGGTCGTTTGCCCCCAGTGATGCGTTGTGCAGACCGTACCACCCTCTGGAGAGCCTTGTGATTGTGGGCCATACAGCCCGACAGGATGCTCTCTCTTGTGGCATATGTAAAGGTTGGTGAGGGTTTTAGGTGACAAGCCAAATTTCTTCAGCCTCCTGAGGTTTAAGAGGCACTTTTGCGCCTTCTTCACCACACTATCTGTGTGGTTGGATCATTTCAGTTTGTCCATGATGTGTACGCCGAAGAACTCAAAACTTTCCACCTTCTCAACTGCTGTCCCGTCGATGTGGATAGGGGGTGCTCCCTCTGCTGTTTCCTGAAGTCCACGATCATCTATTGTTGATGTTGAGTGAGAGGTTGTTTTGCTGACACCACACTCTTGAGTGCTCTCACCTCCTCCCTGTAGGCTGTTTCGTCATTGTTGGTCATCAAGCCTACTACTGTTGTGTCGTCTGCAAACTTGAAGATTGAGTTGGAGGCGTGTTTGGCCATGCAGTCATGGGTGAACAGGGAGTACAGGAGAGAGCTGAGCACACACCCTTGTGGGGCCCCAATGTTGAGGATCAGCGAAGTGAAGATGTTGTTTCCTACCTTCACCTGGGGGCGGCCCGTCAGGAAGTCCAGGACCCAGTTGCACAGGGCAGGGTTGAGACCCAGGGCCTCTAGCTTAATGATGAGCTTGGGTGGTACTATGGTGTTGAATGCTGAGCTATAGTCAATGAACAGCATTCTTACATAGGTATTTCTCTTGTCAAGATGGGATAGGGCAGTGTGCAGTGTTATGGTGATTATATCATCTGTGGACCTATTGGGGCGGTAAGCAAATTGAAGTGGGTCTAGGGTGACAGGTAAGGTGGAGGTGATATGATCCTTGACTAGCCTTTCAAAGTACTTCATGATGACAGAAGTGAGTGCTACGGAGCGATAGTAATTTGGTTAATTTACCTTTGCTTTCTTGGGTACAGGAACAATGGTGGCCATCTTGAAGCATGTGGGGACAGCAGACTGGGATAGGAAGAGATTGAATATGTCTGTAAACACACCAGCCAGCTGGTCTGGACATGCTCTCAGGACGCGGCTAGGGATGCCGTCTGGGCCGGCAGTCTTGCGAGGGTTAACACGTTTAAATGTCTTACTCACACGGAGTAAGGCCACGGAGAAGGAGAGCCCACAGTCCTTGGTTGCGGGCCGCGTTGGTGGCACTGTATTATCCTCAAAGCGGGCAAAGAAGGTGTTTAGTTTGTCTGGAAGCAAGACGTCGGTGTCCGTGACATGATTGGTTTTCTTTTTGTAGTCCGTGATTGTCTGTAGACCCTGCCACATACGTCTTGTGTCTGAGCTATTGAATTGCGACTACACTTTGTCTCTATGACATTTCACTTGTTTAATTGCCTTGTGGAAGGAATAACTACACTGTTTGTATTCAGCCATAATCCCAGTCACCTTTCCATGGCTAAATGCGGTGTTTCGTGCTTTTAGTATCCACGGTTACTGGTTTGGGTAGGTTTAATAGTCACAGTGGGTACAACATCTCCTATGCACTTCCTTATAAACTCACTCCCCGAATCAGCGTATACGTCGATATTATTCTCTGAGGCTACCCGGAATTTGTCCCAGTTCGCGTGATCAAAACAATCTTGAAGCGTGGATTCCGATTGGTCAGACCAGGGTTGAATAGTTCTTAACACGGGTACATCCTGTTTGAGTTTCTGCCTCTAGGAAGGGAGGAGCAAAATAGTGTTGTGGTCAGATTTGCCAAAAGGAGGGTGGGGGAGGGCCTTGTATGCATCGCGGAAGTTAGCGTTTCAGTGATCCAGAGTTTTGCCAGCGCAAGTACTACAGTCAATATGCTGATAGAATTTAGGTAGCCTTGTTCTCAAATTTGCTTTGTTAAAATCCCTAGCTACAATAAAGGCAGCCTCTGGATATATGGTTTCCAGTTTGCATAATGTCCAGTGAAGTTCCTTGAGGGCTGTCGTGGTATCGGCTTGAGGGGGGATATACACAGCTGTGACAATAACCAAGGAGAATTCTCTTGGGATTGATTACGGTCTGCATTTGATTGTGAGGAATTCTAGGTCAGGTGAACAGAAGAACTTGAGTTCCTGTAAGTTGTTACAATTACACCATGAGTCATTAATCCTGGAAGGATATTGATCTCATCCCGTCAGTAGAGGATGCCTGGTTATTTTTTATAAATGCCTTCCTAACCATCTTAAATAAGCATGCCCCATTCAAGAAATTTAGAACCAGGAACAGATATAGCCCTTGGTTCTCCCCAGACCTGACTGCCCTTTAACCAACACAAAAACATCCTATGGCGTTCTGCATTAGCATCGAACGTGATATGCAGCTTTTCAGGGAAGCTCGAAACCATCCTACACCATTATACACAGGCAGTTAGAAAAGCCAAGGCTAGCTTTTTCAAGCAGAAATTTGCTTTCTGCAACACTAATTCAAAAAAGTTCTGGGACACTGTAAAGTCCATGGAGAATAAGAACACCTCCTCCCAGCTGCCCACTGCACTGAAGATAGGAAACACTGTCACCACTGATAAATCCACTATAATTGAGAATTTCAATAAGCATTTTTCTACGGCTGGCCATGCGTTCCACCTGGCTACCCCTACCCCGGTCAACAGCACTGCACCCCCCACAGCAACTCGCCCAAGCCTTCCCCATTTCTCCATCTCCCAAATCCAGTCAGCTGATGTTCTGAAAGAGCTGCAAAATCTGGACCCCTACAAATCAGCCGGGCTAGACAATCTGGACCCTTTCTTTCTAAAATGATCTGTCGAAATTGTTGCCACCCCTATTACTAGCCTGTTCAACCACTCGTTCGTGTCGTCTGAGATTCCCAAAGATTGGAAAGCAGCTGCGGTCATCCCCCTCTTCAAAGGGGGGGACACTCTTGACCCAAACTGCTATAGACCTATTTATATCCTATCTTGCCTTTCTAAGGTCTTCGAATGCCAAGTCAACAAACAGATTACCGACCATTTCAAATCTCACCATACCCTCTCTGCTATGCAATCTGGTTTCAGAGCTGGTCATGGGTGCACCTCAGCCACGCTCAAGGTCCTAAACGATATCTTAACCGCCATCGATAAGAAACATTACTGTGCAGCCGTATTCAGTGACCTGGCCAAGGCTTTCGACTCTGTCAATCACCACATCCTCATCGGCAGACTCTATAGCCTTGGTTTCTCAAATGATTGCCTCGCCTGGTTCACCAACTACTTCTCTGATAGAGTTCAATGTGTCAAATCGGAGGGCCTGTTGTCCGAGCCTCTGGCAGTCTCTATGGGGGTGCCACAAGGTTCAATTCTTGGACCGACTCTCTTCTCTATACATCAATGATGTCGCTCTTGCTGCTGGTGAGTCTCTGATCCACCTCAGACGACACCATTCTGTATACTTCTGGCCAATCTTTGGCCACTGTGTTAACAACCCTCCAGATGAGCTTCAATGCCATACAACTCTCCTTCCGTGGCCTCCAATTGCTCTTAAATACAAGTAAAACTAAATGCATGCTCTTCAACCGATCGCTACCTGCCCGCCTGTCCAACATCACTACTCTGGACGGTTCTGACTTAGAATATGTGGACAACTACAAATACCTCGGTGTCTGGTTAGACTGTAAACTCTCCTTCCAGACTCGCATCAAACATCTCCAATCCAAAGTTAAATCTAGAATTGGCTTCCTATTTCGTAAAAAAGCATCCTTCACTCATGCTGCCAAACATACCCTTGTAAAACTGACCATCCTACCGATCCTCGACTTTGGCGATGTCATTTACAAAATAGCCTCCAATACCCTACTCAATAAATTGGATGCAGTCTATCACAGTGCCATCCGTTTTGTCACCAAAGCCCCATATACTACCCACCACTGCGACCTGTACGCTCTCGTTGGCTGGCCCTCTCTTCATACTCGTCGCAAAACCCACTGGCTCCAGGTCATCTACAAGAACCTGCTAGGTAAAGTCCCACCTTATCTCAGCTTGCTGGTCACCATAGCAGCACCCACCTGTAGCACATGCTCCAGCAGGTATATCTCTCTGGTCACCCCCAAAACCAATTATTCCTTTGGCCGCCTCTCCTTCCAGTTCTCTGCTGCCAATGACTGGAACGAACTACAAAACTCTCTGAAACTGGAAACACTTATCTCCCTCACTAGCTTTAAGCACCAGCTGTCAGAGCAGCTCACAGATTACTGCACCTGTTCATAGCCCATCTACAATTTAGCACAAACAACTACCTCTCCCCCTACTGTATTTATTTACAGTGCCTTGCGAAAGTATTCGGCCCCCTTGAACTTTGCGACCTTTTGCCACATTTCAGGCTTCAAACATAAAGATATAAAACTGTATTTTTTTGTGAAGAATCAACAACAAGTGGGACACAATCATGAAGTGGAACGACATTTATTGGATATTTCAAACTTTTTTAACAAATCAAAAACTGAAAATTTGGGCGTGCAAAATTATTCAGCCCCTTTACTTTCAGTGCAGCAAACTGTCTCCAGAAGTTCAGTGAGGATCTCTGAATGATCCAATGTTGACCTAAATGACTAATGATGATAAATACAATCCACCTGTGTGTAATCAAGTCTCCGTATAAATGCACCTGCACTGTGATAGTCTCAGAGGTCCGTTAAAAGCGCAGAGAGCATCATGAAGAACAAGGAACACACCAGGCAGGTCCGAGATACTGTTGTGAAGAAGTTTAAAGACGGATTTGGATACAAAAAGATTTCCCAAGCTTTAAACATCCCAAGGAGCACTGTGCAAGCGATAATATTGAAATGGAAGGAGTATCAGACCACTGCAAATCTACCAAGACCTGGCCGTCCCTCTAAACTTTCAGCTCATACAAGGAGAAGACTGATCAGAGATGCAGCCAAGAAGCCCATGATCACTCTGGATGAACTGCAGAGATCTACAGCTGAGGTGGGAGACTCTGTCCATAGGACAACAATCAATCGTATATTGCACAAATCTGGCCTTTATGGAAGAGTGGCAAGAAGAAAGCCATTTCTTAAAGATATCCATAAAAAGTGTCGTTTAAAGTTTGCCACAAGCCACCTGGGAGACACACCAAACATGTGGAAGAAGGTGCTCTGGTCAGATGAAACCAAAATTGAACTTTTTGGCAACTATGCAAAACGTTATGTTTGGCGTAAAAGCAACACAGCTCATCACCCTGAACACACCATCCCCACTGTCAAACATGGTGGTGGCAGCATCATGGTTTGGGCCTGCTTTTCTTCAGCAGGGACAGGGAAGATGGTTAAAATTGATGGGAAGATGGATGGAGCCAAATACAGGACCATTCTGGAAGAAAACCTGATGGAGTCTGCAAAAGACCTGAGACTGGGACGGAGATTTGTCTTCCAACAAGACAATGATCCAAAACATAAAGCAAAATCTACAATGGAATGGTTCAAAAATAAACATATCCAGGTGTTAGAATGGCCAAGTCAAAGTCCAGACCTGAATCGAATCGAGAATCTGTGGAAAGAACTGAAAACTGCTGTTCACAAATGCTCTCCATCCAACCTCACTGAGCTCGAGCTGTTTTGCAAGGAGGAATGGGGAAAAATGTCAGTCTCTCGATGTGCAAAACTGATAGAGACATACCCCAAGCGACTTACAGCTGTAATCGCAGCAAAAGGTGGTGCTACAAAGTATTAACTTAAGGGGGCTGAATAATTTTGCACTCCCAATTTTTCAGTTTTTGATTTGTTAAAAAAGTTTGAAATATCCAATAAATGTCGTTCCACTTCATGTTTGTGTCCCACTTGTTGTTGATTCTTCACAAAAAAAATACAGTTTTATATCTTTATGTTTGAAGCCTGAAATGTGGCAAAAGTTCGCAAAGTTCAAGGGGGCCGAATACTTTCACAAGGCACTGTATTTATTTTTCTCCTTTGCACCCCATTATTTTTATTTCTACTTTGCACATTCTTCCACTGCAAATCTACCATTCCAGTGTTTTACTTGCTATATTGTATTTACTTTGCCACCATGGCCTTTTCTTTGCCTTTACCTCCCTTCTCACCTCATTTGCTCACATCGTATATAGACTTATTTTTCTACTGTATTATTGACTGTATGTTTGTTTTACTCCATGTGTAACTCTGTGTTGTTGAATGTGTCTAACTGCGTTGCTTTATCTTGGCCAGTTCGCAATTGTAAATGAGAACTTGTTCTCAACTTGCCTACCTGGTTAAATAAAGGTGAAATAAAAATAAAATAAATAAAAAAGGGATTAAATGAGGTTGAATGAACTGTTTCACTGCCAGAAAGGCTCAGCTGATAGCCAGGTGTAGCAGTGGTAAGATGTTGGGACAGCTTTATGTAGGCCCTAACAGTTTTTGGGCACTGTCTGTCACTGTTACAGTGCAATTCATGTATTTTTTTGTGTTGTGTAGTGTCTTTGCTGGGATTGCATCCCACTTTTGTTTTGTTTTGCCCACCAAGATATACATGCTAAAATCACCACTGGCTGCCTTATATGACTTTCACTTCAATATCACATGATATTGGTTCTCGGCATCACATTATATCAAAATAAATACATGCCCAGGCTCTCAGATTCCCAGATGACTTCCAACGTAAAGACTAAGAAAACGTTGCCTTTGTGAGTGGGCTCAGACATGCCATTCTGTATCCATGTGAAGGTCCTGTACCACATACACACACACACAAATACATTTGACGCACACGCATGCACAAACACACACACACCGACTGAAAACCATCCCCTCTCTAAACATTCCTCCCTCTATCTTGTTTGCGTTTCTCTGTGGAAAAGAAAGAAAGAAGAGTCTGAGAAGAGGGAGTCAGTGTCATCACCCAGGTTACCTAAAAGACAAAGGGAACTGAGAACTTTATGAAAAGCAAACACCCAACTCTTTCTCTACAATAACGCTTTAAACACACACACACACACACAGTTTGTTCAACATACAGTGCCTTCAGAAAGTATTTTCCACATTTTGTTGTGTTACAGAATTTAAAATTTAGATTTTTGAGGTCACTGGCCTACACACCTTAATGTCAAAGTAAAATGATGTTTTTCTACATTTTACAAATTAATAAAAAATGTAAAGCTGAAATACCTAGAGTGAATAAGTATTCAACCCCTTTGTTACTGCAAGCCTAATAAGTTCAGGAGTACAAATGTGCTGAACAAGTCACATAATAAGTTGCATGGACTCACTCTATGTGCAATAATAGTGTTTAACATGATTTTTGAATGACTACCTCATCTTTGTACCCCACACATACAATTATCTGTAAGGTCCCTCAGCCGAGCTGTGAATTTCAAACACAGATTCAACCACAAAGACCAGGAAGGTTTTCCAATGCCTCGCAAAGAAGGGCACTTATTGGTAGATGGGTAAAAATAAAAACAATTGAAAATGGACTATCCCTTTGAGCATGGTGAAGTTACTAAATACACTTTGAATGGTGTATCAATGCACCCAGTCATTACAAAGATACAGGCATCTTTCCTAACTCAGTTGCCAGATAGGAAGGAAACTGATCTGAGATTTCACCATGAGGCCAATGGTGACATTAAAACAATTACAGAGTTTAACAGCTGTGATAGTGGAAAACTGAAAATGGATCAACAACAATGTAGTTACTTCACAATAATAACCTAATTTACAATGTGCAAAGAAGGAAGCCTGTACAGAATAAAACATATTCACAAAAATGCATCCTGTTTGCAAGAAGGCACCAAAGAAAGACTGAAAAGAAATGTGGCAAAGCAATTCATTTTGGTCCTGAATACAAAGTGTTATGTTCAGTGCAAATCCAATACAACACACTACTGAGTACCACTCCATATTTTCAAGCATAGTGGTGGCTGCATCATGTTATGGGTATGCTTGTAATCGTTAATGACTGGGGAATTTTTCAGGATACAAAAATAAACGGAATGGAGTTAAGCACAAGCAAAATCCTATAGGAAAACCTGGTTCAGTCTGCCTTCCACCAGACACTGGGAGATGAATTCACCTTTCTGTAGGACAACAACCTAAAACACAAGACCAAATCTATGCTGGAGTTGCTTACCAAGAAGACAGTGAATGTTCCTGAGTGGCCGAGTTACAGTTTTGACTTAAATCCCGTGCTTATTTTGAGTCGGATCCTGTGCACCTCTCAGATTTGACTTTGTTTGTTCCGGCACCTATTTGCCTCTCGTGGCATAATTGATTACATATTTCACTGTTCGCACTGTTGACATTCTAGTAAAAGCAATCAGCATTAAATCAAGTTGCCTCCTCGTTATTTATCCCACCCCCCAGTGCATCCACCGACGAAGTGGTCGGAGCAGGTGCAATTTGCAGTTCAAGAAGAAGCAAACGTATAACCCCTGGCTTGTCATGCAGAATTCAAAGTTGGGCTGTACAATATGCAAAAAGCCTTAGAATGAAGCTAAACATCAGTCTCATGCCCGCTCCTGGCTTTGAGCAAGAAGTTGACTCGCAAGAGTTAAATGGCCTTGACATGGGGAGAGTCATTGTGGAATGTTTGGAAAACTAAGGTAGGACATTGTTTTTCATTTACTTTCACAGCACAAAACAAGTTTGTAATTTAATATGTGCTTCATATTATCACATAGGCAGGAGGTCTAAATATTCTCATATGTGTGTTCTGCTGTAGCCTACATTGTTCTATTTTATTTGAAGTTATATTCCGACATTGAGATATTTGTTCTACTGTTACATTGATGTCTTGAAAATGATATGAAATTGGGGTCTTGTAAGCCCCACTGCTGAGTATGTGTACATGGCGGGTGTTCTGAAGTGTTGTCTAAAAATGTTGCTGTACACTGACGTCTAGAAAATTAGGCTATAAGAAATTCGGACTTGTGTAAGGCCCGCAGTTATACTCAAGTATGTGTGCATACTGCAGTGAAGTCTAAAATGCTTTGAATTAATTAGCACCTTGGAGAGTGCTGTCCGTTTCACCACCATGGATAGTAGGCAACTTGGCTTAAATCTAGTGGCTTGCGGAAGTATTCACTCCCCTTGGTGTTTTTCCTATTTTGCTGCCTTACAACCTGGAATTAAAATAAAAAAAATGGGGGGGGGGGGGGGTTTGTATAATTTGATTTGGTGTACAGCAATCTTTAAGTCATACCACAGATTCTCAATTGGATTGAGGTCTGGGTTATGACGAGGCCATTCCAAGACATTTAAATGTTTCCCCTTAAACCACTCACGTGTTGCTTTAGCAGTATGCTTGGGGTCATTGTCCTGCTGGAAGGTGAGCCTCTGTCCTGGGCTCAAATCTCTGGAAGACTGAAACAGGTTTCCCTCAAGAATTTCCATGTATTTAGAGCCATCCATCATTACTTCAATTCTGACCAGTTTCCCAGTCCCTGCCGATGAAAAACATCCCTACAGCATGATGCTGCCACCACCATGCTTCACTGTGGGGATGGTGTTCTCGGGATGATGGGAGGTGTTAGATTTGCACCAGGCATAGCGTTTTCCTTGATTCCCAAAAAGCTACATTTTAGTCTCATCTGACCAGAGTACCTTCAAATCAAATCAAATCAAATCAAATTTATTTATATAGCCCTTCGTACATCAGCTGATATCTCAAAGTGCTGTACAGAAACCCAGCCTAAAACCCCAAACAGCAAGCAATGCAGGTGTAGAAGCACGGTGGCTAGGAAAAACTCCCTAGAAAGGCCAATACCTAGGAAGAAACCTAGAGAGGAACCAGGCTATGTGGGGTGGCCAGTCCTCTTCTGGCTGTGCCGGGTGGAGATTATAACAGAACATGGTCAAGATGTTCAATGTTCATAAATGACCAGCATGGTCGAATAATAATAAGGCAGAACAGTTGAAACTAGAGCAGCAGCACAGTCAGGTGGAAGTTGAAACTGGAGCAGCAGCATGGCCAGGTAGACTGGGGACAGCAAGGAGTCATCATGTCAGGTAGTCCTGGGGCATGGTCCTAGGGCTCAGGTCAGTTGAAACTGGAACAGCAGCATGGCCAGGTGGACTGGGGACAGCAAGGAGTCATCATGTCAGGTAGTCCTGGGGCATGGTCCTAGGGCTCAGGTCCTCCGAGAAAGAGAAAGAAAGAGAGAAGGAGAGAATTAGAGAACGCACACTTAGATTCACAAAGGACACCGAATAGGACAGGAGAAGTACTCCAGATATAACAAACTGACCCCAGCCCCCCGACACATAAACCACATCAGCCTCCAGTATTTATGCTGCAGATTATGTGTCGAGGGCTAGGGTCAGTCTGTTATATCTAGAGTACTTCTCCTGTCTTATCCAGTTTCCTGTGTGAACTTAAGTATGCTATCTCTAATTCTCTCTTTCACTCTCTCGGAGGACCAGAGGCCTAGGACCATGCCTCAGGACTACCTGGCATGATGTCTCCTTGCTGTCCCAAGTCCACCTGGCCGTGCTGCTGCTCCAGTTTCAACTGTTCTGCCTGCGGCTATGGTACCCTGACCTGTTCACCGGACGTGCTACCTGTCCCAGACCTGCTGTTTTCAACTCTCTAGAGACAGCAGGAGCGGTAGAGATACTCTTAATGATCGGCTATGAAAAGCCAACTGACAATTTCTCCTGAGGTGCTGACTTGCTGCACCCTCGACAACTACTGTGATTATTATTATTTGACCATGCTGGTCATTTATGAACATTTCAACATCTTGGCCATGTTCTGTTATAATCTCCACCCGGCACAGCCAGAAGAGGACTGGCCACCCCTCATAGCCTGGTTCCTCTCTAGGTTTCTTCCTAGGTTTTGGCCTTTCTAGGGAGTTCTTCCTAGCCACCGTGCTTCTACACCTGCATTGTTTGCTGTTTGGGGTTTTAGGCTGGGTTTCTGTACAGCACTTTGAGATATCAGCTGATGTAAGAAGGGCTATATAAATACATTTGATTTCAATTAGAGGTTGTAATGCAACAAAATAGGAAAAACGCCAAGTGGGATGAATACTTTTGCAAGGCACTGTACTTGAAAATATATGGCAAGACCTAAAAATGGTTGTCTAGCAATGATCAACAACCGGTTTGACAGAGCTTGAAGAATTTGGAAAACAATAATGGGCAAATGTTGTACAATACAGGTGTGGAAAAGCTCTTAGAGACTTCACCAGAAAGACTCCCAGCTGTAATCACTCTACAAAGTATTGACTCAGGGGTGTGAATACTTATGCAAATGAGATATTTATGTATTTAATTTTCAATACATTTGGAAACATTTCTATAAATATGTTTTCACTTTGTCATTATGATATATTGTGTGTAGATGGACGAGAGAAAAAATATTGAATATATTTTGAATTCAGGTTGTAACAACAAAATGTGGATTGGATCAAGGGGTATGAATACCTTCTGAATGCACGGTATATCCCCTCATTGAATAGCGTCACTATCATGAATAGAAACTATATGAACCCAACAACGTGACGAAAACGGATGTGAGATAGAAATAAAATAAGAAAATACAATCATCTAAATTAAATGTGCCATAGTTATTCAGTATATTTTTTGTCGTGCGTATTAACTGTTTATAATGCTTCATATATTGATTTATTACACAGTAGCTCTACTATGGCATTTTACTCGCTTTGAGTCACGCTGCATTTGCATTTTGTCTGTGCGATGAGCACCTGCCTGTAACAAGTAACGCCATCATGGTAAAAACAGTGGGAGGAGAGAGGGGGCTAGAAAGAGAGAGAGATAGAGACGGGGAAGTACACGTACTGCATGCGCTCTGAGTAGAATTTTATGCGAGAACGTCCGTCTGTACCGAACTGAAAAGTGGGCTGAATTCTGAAAGGGAATTTTTGACAACCATAACAAGATGTGTAGACCTACTCCGTGCTGTATAGGGCAGGTGAGTAATAACTAATTGTGGTTATAACTGATATTATACTCGGCACGTTTATGGAAAAAAATACCACCAGCGAACGTTATTGCTTTTTCTAACAAATTGAACTCTATAATGTATAGTAGTTTACGCTACATTTTGATGTAAAATGTCGGAATTTAGTTAGCTAATTCGTTTTTTTTCTTGATATCGTATTCAAGGTTTCAATTAATTTTTGTATTTTACGAAATGTGTGTGGCTTCCAACTGTTTGGCTAAACGCTAGCTAGCTAGTTACTGTAGCTAGCTATTCTTGCGGGTGACCATCGAAGATAATCTAGCCTGCCACAGTTTCCCCCAAAAATGAGTAGTAGCGCGCGATGCAGCTACAAAGATGTTGTGATTTGAATCGGACGCGAGTCTGTAACATTTGTGTAAACTGGCAACATTGTTGCTTGTGTTGTAGATGTCACTTCTACTGTAAACAATGTGTCATCGCACTGTTTAACATGCGGTGACGGCGTGCGTGACACTAATTTGCCTTCAGTTCCTACATTTGCCGATCTGGTTACCTCTGCCAACATCCTAGCGGTTGTGCCTGGCTTGATCCAATTCATTTTTTGAAACTATCTCACAGTTTTCCAGTGACGTAATGCTGTGTTGTTCTAAAGGTTTTGGGCAAGTCGCTGTATTTCTTATTTTCCAGTGGACTGATATTGAGTTCGCATGACTAGCACAGATCTTAATCCAATAAACCTCACTTATTCGCTTCGGCTATTTGGGAATGATATGGTCAAGCCATTAGGTGATGAGAAGAGCTTCTCTGGCTGAAAAGACTATGGGGCTAATTTAGGTAGAAATTACCATTGCAGCAGAAGTCAAAGCAACCAGCCAAAGTCCATTAACACATCTAGTTTAATATAACTTCATATTGGTATGTGAGAAAACTGGTTCTTATTTAACACAGTGATACAGAGATCTTCAATGTCCCATTGAATAGGCCTTGTCTTTGGCATTGTTCCATAACTGCCTGCTAGTCTAACTAACCACACTGAATAGTTTCTCCTCCAGAGGAATTTAATTACAGGGACACGTCCCTCATCCAATGTATTCAGGGGCCATCCCTTCAGTCCAATCAATGAAGAACGGAATCAAAGGAAATACGGGCTGGTGTGTGTGTGCATGTGTGCACATGCATGCGGTGTGTGTGGCTGATGTTAGCAAGAAATGAAGCACAAACACTTTAGTCAACATTGTCTTGCTACACAGGCCATGCGATAATCCTGTCTGTCACAGACCCCCATTAGCATTGTCCCCATCAACATGTGTATGAGTGTGTGTGTATTTGTGTTTGTTTTGACTGTGTGTCTATGCCTGTGTGTCCATCTTATTTGTATGTGTGATCGGCGGGTGGTCTGTTCATTTCCTCTTTGGCTGAATGTGGGGGGCTGGCTGTTTGTATTAGATTAGTGACGGAGATAAACTGGCCAGAGCTGCGCAGAAGAGGGCCAGAAACAGTGGTGTAGATGGACAGGGAGAGAAGTAGTCCAGAGAGAATCAGGACTGGAGAGGTGACTCCGATAGACGTAGTTGTAACTCTGAGCTACGCTGGAAACAGAACAGGAGGGTGGCAAACACACCAATGAGAGGTAAGGACACACTGTTGTCACACACTGACTCAACATACACCTGCAGTAGCCTGGCGGACACACATGTGCACACACCTGCATCCGACTAAAATAAACATCCAGTCATCTGTCACTTCAGGCTTGCCACATTGCTCCACTCTACATCCAGATACTGGTCCCATGTCAGCTGGATAGTTCAGCCTGTAATAGTTGAGGTTAGCGCTGGGGCAGGGAGATCTGACACTGGAACAGTTTCAGAACGTTTCCCTCTGAACCAACATGGCTACGTAAACAAAGCCATTGTGTGTGTGTTTCAGTCTCTCCTGGCTCATAGACTATAGCTTCACATTTAGGAAACAACAGATGTAGTGATTATGGTGTTCTTCCTTTAAAACCCCTCTGGCTGTGAACACTGTCAGGCTTCCACAGGAGGAGGGAGACTTGAGCTAAACCCCTGATCAAAACCAGGATATTATGGTCTTTGATTGGCTTGGCTTCTTAAAGGAGTAGATTACTATTTTACAACTTGATGTTAGATCAGTGCTTCCCAAACTTGGTCCTCGTGACCCCAAGGGGTGTTCGTTCTGGTTTTTGCTTGATGATGAGTTGATTAGTTGAATCAGTTGTGTAGTGCTAGGGCAAAAACCATAACGTGCACCCCTTGGGGAGTTTGGGAAACCCTGTGTTAGATGGTTGCTCATCCTGAAAGTAGTCTATGGGTCAAGAGAAACTGTAGTCCATGGTTAATTTTTCTTTAAACACCAACTATGAACTTCAGCTAACCTTAACCACCACAATCTAACCATCAATGAAACTGATGGGGACATGTGAGCATGTAAAAAAAAAAAGGTCTAAATCACTTGAAATCAATTCAAATCCTCTCCATATTTGATGTTACTTAAAGGTGATTTGGCCATAGAAAACATGCTTACATTCCCCCATCACTTCCATTGATTATTAGCTTGTGGTGGCTATTTACTTATTATTGCTGGAGCCAAATCACAGAGAGAGAATCTGGCCACACATTTGAATTCAAGGGCAAAGAAGATAAAATAGCATGTAAAAAACCTAGTGCTATCTATTTTAGATTCTGAACTCAATTTCAAATCACACATTAGGAATGTAGCCAAAATAGATTTTTACCACCTGAGGTACATTGCCAAGGTGGGCCGTTTCTCTCTTAGGCTGATACAGAGACTCATGCATGCTATTATTACAAGCAGGCTTGACTACTGTAATGCTCTCCTGTCTGGTCTTCCAAGAAAGCCATTGGTCAACTGCAAAACATACAGAATGCTGCAGCGTGGGTACTGACCAAGACCAGACGGAGAGCACACATTACGCTGGTTTTAAGGCAGCCTTTAGTTACTATGCCCTAGCCTCTGGAATAGCCTGCCAGAGAACCTGAGGGGGGCTGAAACTGTGGACATATTGAAAGAGATCTTAAAACACACCTTTTTAATTTAGCTTTTCCTTAGGGTGCTTTTTGGTTGTTGTTCTTTCATTTTTTTATCCTCTTATGTTTGTTGTGTAGTAAATATTTCATTGTTTTATTCATGTTTTCCTGTGAAGCACATTTTGTTCCATCCCATGTCTGAAATGTGCTGTATAAATAAAGCTTGATTTGATTTGATCAAGTTGTAAAATAGTGAACCGTTAACCGAATAGTTAACCGTCCTTGTACCAGGTGCAGCTATTAGAGGATTTGAATTTAGTTTGAAACTGAAATGTTTTACTGGCTACGATGAGGGTCACAAACAGAGCCTGGGGTTGTGGTTGGGAGTTTGGCTGGGGCTGTAGCTAGGCTAACAGGCCTAGTGTAGTGTGTATGTTTATGTGTACACTCTTAGAAAAAAGGTGCTATCTAGAATCTGAAAGCGTTCTTTGGCTGTCCCCATAGGATAACCTTTTGAAGAACCCTTTTGGAACCCTTTTTTCTAAGAGTGTCGCCTAGATGTTGAGCATCTCTCTGTGCTGGCTGAGGCTCCATGTGTAGAGACGGTAGATGATGAAACCCTGTGAAATGTCTGTCTGCTTGATGGTAATGGGTTCAGCCTAGCGACATCGAAAGACAGGGAGAGAGTGTAACTGATATCCAATATTGGATGAAAAAAGATCTGCTACATATTTAAATCTCCCATGTAACTACAGGTATTCCATTGTCTATAACACAATTATAAGCTAAATGCTTTATTTGTGTGTTTTTATTGGAGGCAAAGGTAAACATGGCTATGTTCCATTACTGAGAGTACGATAATATATTGTATTGATCAGATAGCACTGTGTTATGGCTGGACTACATTCTTCCTCTGTGTACTACTGTCTGTCTGTATCACTATCTCTCTGGGTCTCTTTTTTATCTTTTTGTTCCATTTCCTCTGTTTGGGTCATGGATGCCTCTTGGGTTGCTCAACATTCCCCTGTTCTCTTCCTGTTTCTCTTCCTTTCGCTCCCTCTCTTTATTTAGCGTAGCCAATGCCAGGGGCTGTATTTACCCCATTAAGGTGTTGTTACTCAAATCAATCAAATCAAATGTTATTGGTCACATGCTTCGTAAACAACAGGTGTAGACTAACAGTGAAATGCTTACTTACGGGCCGTTCCCAACAATGCAGAGAGAAAGAAAATAAAGAAATAACATTTAATAATAAAAGTACAAATAAATATACAATAAATTAATAACGATAACTTGTCTATATACATGGGGTACCAGTACCGAGTGCAAGGGTACGAGGTAATTGGTAGATATGTACACTACCGTTCAAAAGTTTTGGGTCACATGTCCTTGTTTTTGAAATATAAGCACATTTTTTGTCCATTAAAATAACATAAAATTGATCAGAAATACAGTGTAGACATTGTTAATGTTGTAAATACCTACTGTAGCTGGAAACGGCAGATCTTTAATGGAATATCTACATAGGCGTACAGAGGCCCATTATCAGCAACCATCACTCCTGTGTTCCAATGGCACGTTGTGTTAGCTAATCCAAGTTTATAATTTTAAAAGGCTAATTGATCATTAGAAAACCCTTTTGCAATTATGTTAGCCCAGCTGAAAACTGTTGGCTAAATAGTACCCGCAAAACACCAGTCTCAACTCAACAGTGAAGAGGCGACTCTGGGATGCTGGCCTTCTAGGCAGTTCCTCTGTCCAGTGTCTGTGTTATTTTGCCCATCTTAATCTTTTATTTTTATTGGCCAGTCTGAGATAGGGCTTTTTTCTTTGCAACTCTACCTAGAAGGCCAGCATCCCAGAGTCGCCTCTTCACTGTTGAGGTTGACTGCTGTTTTGCGGGTACTATTTAATGAAGCTGCCAGTTGAGGACTTGTGAGGTGTCTGTTTCTCAAAGTAGACACTAATGTACTTGTCCTCTTGCTCAGTTGTGCATCGGGGCCTCCCTCTCCTCCTATTCTGGTTAAAGACAGTTTGCGCTGTTCTGTGAAGGGAGTAGTACACAGCGTTGTACGAGATCTTCAGTTTCTTGGCAATTTCTCGCATGAAATAGCCTTAATTTCTCAGAACAAGAATAGACCGACGAGTTTCAGAAGAAAGCTCTTTGTTTCTGGCCATTTTGAGCCTGTAATCGAACCCACAAATGCTGATGCTCCAGATACTCAACTAGCCTACAGAAGACCCGTTTTATTGCTTCTTTAATCAGAACAACAATTTTTAGCTGTGCTAAAATAATTGCAAAAGGGTTTTCAAATGATCAATTAGCCTTTTAAAATCATAAACTTGGATTAGGTAACACAATGTGCGATTGGAACACAGGAGTGATGGTTGCTGATAATGGGCCTATGTAGATATTCCATTAAAAATCAGCCTTTCCAGCTACAATAGTCATTTACAATATTAACAATGTCTACACTGTATTTCTGATCAATTTGATGTTATTTTAATGGACAAAAAATGTGCTTTTCTTTCAAAAACTTGGACATTTCTAAGTGACCCCAAACGTTTGAACGGTAGTGTACATATAACTAGGAATAAAGTGACTAGGTAACAAGATAGATAATGAACAGTAGCAGCAGCGTATGTGATGAATCAAAAAAGTTAGTGCAAAAAAAGGTTAATTGTTGGAGGAAATTATGGTTGAAGTGACTAATTATGTATACATTCCAATCAGAACTGACTAGTCCAAATGCTATAATGTACTGTACATATATGAATTTTCTCTCTTGCTCCCATTCCCAATTGTATATAATGTAGTCAGGAGTTTAGTAACAATGAAGGTCTGTTCCTTAGTTCATTCATTTGTACAATCTCCAGGTGGCAGGAACGGACTATCTCCAGACTGTCTAGAATGCTGATTTATACTGACTGACCTTGACTTCAGGCGTGGAGCGAAAGCTCGAGAAACTATAGGGCCTCTAAGAGATAGAACGTTTAGAAAACGCTGATGTCATTTTCAGTTTTTAACTTGTGGAAAAATGTGTATGTGGCAGTATTCTCTTGTAATAAACGCTGTTACCTGACTTTTAAAACTGGTCTCGATCTATTTCATGCATAATTAATGAATTTACAACTCATTAATGAAATAGAGAGAGTGCGAATTTGATTTTGGCTATAAAACATATAGGAATTTAGAATTCCTCTAACATTAATGCAGTTAGTCCTAGTAGCTATTTGGTTAACAATTTATCTAACTATTTAACAGTCTCATGGCTTGGGAGTAGAAGCTGTACAGGGGCCTCTTGGTTTCGGACTTGGTGCATTGGTAAGGCTTGCTGTGCGGTAGCAGAGAGAACAGTTTTTGACAATTTTTAGGACCTTCCTTCCTCTCAAGTTTGTGTAGGAAACAGTGCAGTGATACATCTTTGCAGTGTGCGTGCAAATGCCTAGCTATACAGACAACACAAAAGAGTTGCTGTCAATCAGGGAGAACGGGCACTTGGCTATCTCTACACTTTACCAACCCTAGCTTTGGCTCCTAACTCTGTAGGCCAATATGTGTGTTAGTGTGTGTGTGCCTCAGCCTTCTGTCTTTGTCTTCCTGGGTATATATATGTTACCGTACCTTCTGTTTCTCTCTGTGAACACAGAGCGTGTGTAACTTGAGAGAGAGGGAGAGGGTGTGTCTGGGAAATTGTTGGCTGCAGAAGAGTACAGCAACATCCCTGAGTCAGCAGCATCACAATGACTTGTGTGTGTGTGTGTGTGGCTCCAACTGTCTGTTGCCTGCGTTCTGCCTATGTTGTTCTCCGTCTGGGTTTGACCTATTTATGCAGTGTGTGTGTGTGTGTGGCCCAGGGTTTAAGGGATTTAGCTTTTAGTGGTTACCATTCTTATCCTCAAAGACACAACCCATTTTAACACTGATCATAGGACTGTTCTTATCTCCAATAGAGCCCCACAGTGGAGGTGTCATAATACCCATAAAACCTAGTAGTCAAACAGGGAAATGGTTCCAATCGTTTTTCCACCATTCATTTTTCCCATGGGTAATTTTAGATGCACTTAAGAAAGGGCTGTGTTTCTTGTAGGCGTTTGGCGTGATGTTTCGATAACCATGTAAATCTCTCCCAGACAAGGTGACTTTTATCAATGTATTTGGCTCAATTTACTCTGATTCGAAAATGCTAATTAGCATGAAAATATACGTCATGCAAGAGTACAAATCCCTACAAACTCCTGCACATCATCTCTAGATAGACGACACCTTTGCTAACAGGTATTGTGTCAATTTAAAACTTGCACAAGACAGTTCACAAAAATGTAAATTTGAAGAAAGTTAGCTAATTTTTTCATTACTAAATTTAGCTAATGTTAGATAGTTAATCCAGAGATTCTTACCTTTGCCTCAATTTGTAAGTCAAGTCCACATTAGCAGCTAATTAGCATTCATTTTTTGTCAGGGGAAATACAGGCAAATATATTGATAAAATTCACCTTGTCCTAGAGAGATTTACACGGTTATCAAAACGTCATGCAGGGTAAACCTACATGAAACACAGCCCTTATTTGAAGTGTTTCTAAAATCCCTTATGGGAAAAATGAATGGTGGAAAAACGATTGGAACTATAACCGCTAGGTTTTGCGAGTATTATGGCTCATACTGTGATACTCTATAGTGGTAGCCTATCTCATAGTATTAGAGATATCCCCTGACCTGGGACCAGCTGTGGGCTTCACCAACTCCTGTCAACCTGCTGATCCATTCCTTTTCAATCCCTCAGTTTTTGACTAGCTAGCCCATTGTTTTCAATAATTGGTTTGACTCTCTCAGTCTCTTCCTGGATGGGGATTTGTGTTCATTTCCTGAAGGGAATATGAAGCCAAACATCCTGTTATACTGAAGTTCTGAGACTGAGTGGCCCACTAGTGGTACATAGCGGAGTGTGAAAGATTGTGTGTTTGTGTCTGTGTGAGCACAATGGGTCTGTAGTTTTACCAAGTCTTTTAGACTGAGGAGGGGTTTTCCCCTTTCACCCTTAACCCCTGGGACAGCTGATTGATACGAGAGAGAACGAGATGAGGAGGAGAGAGGATAGAGAAAGAAAGGGGGAGGTCAAATAAAGGGAACAGGATGAGAGGGTGGTAGAGAGGGGGAGGAAGTGAGAGAGGGATAGCATAACAGAAAGAACTAGAGGGAAAGAGTTCTCGATGCCCCCAGGGTCCAGCGAAGGTTGAGTCACAGTGGGGGTTGGTGTGCTGTGAGTGGAAGGAAGGGGTGGGGAGGGTGGTTTTGTGCTTTTTATAATAGTATTAATAATAATAATAATAGTAGTAGATAATAGTAGAGAGCTGGTGGCCTTGCCATGTAATCCTAACCCTTTGTGGGAGTGGTGTGTGTGGGGGGTTGGAGGAGGGGTTGATGGCTACAGATTTGGGGGTTAGTAGTTTGGCAGGAACGGTGTTAATATTGTTTGAAAGGGATCAGGGCAGACCACCTGTCGACAGTGGAGGGAGGGGAGGGTCAGAGTTGGTTGTCATGGCATCTACATTGTGTCTGTGTGCATCGGAATGCCTCAGCATGGTAGCTAGCTATTCAGTTAGCCCCAGTTAGCTCCTCTAGCCCCCTTAGTGTGTGTCCACTGTGTTAGTGTTAGAGCGTTTACACACACTGGGTCTATTAGATTAGCTGAACGGCTAAATACACGCTCACTAAAGACAGCCAACACCCACACAACGATTTTCCTAATCCACTACTTGAGTGTTGCCTAATTCATTCTTATCAAAGAGAGGAACTAATCCCATTTAGGCCTGTGAAGTTTAGTAGAGGATATAGGCCTACTGCCCAGTCCCAAATCAACTCCCTACCTCTACCCCATACCCTGCACAGTACACACTCCCCCGAGCCCATCCTCCCTGACACTTTTCCTACTAGCCCTACACTCCTGCATCTGAAAGGGAAAGTGGGATACCTAGTCAGTTGTATAACTGAATGCCTTCAACTGAAATGTGTCTTATGCATTTAACCCAACCGCTCTGAATCAGAGAGGTGCGGGGGGCTGCCTTAGATTGGTGGGTGTGAGAAATGTAGAATACAATTTAGGCTTACTAAAATAATGGCGTGTGTCTGTCAAACTGTCAGCCCGTTCATTTGTAGTTTTTCTGCAGATTCTCCAATGCTTTTTAAACCCACGCTGTTGACACTGATGCCTCCGAAGCCATGATTCTCCACACAGATGGACAGTTCTTCCAGAGAATCTGTCTTACTGCTCTTATAAGCAGAGGCATTGTCATCTATTTCTGAACTGGATAATTATACACCATACTTTAACCATCTAGTAGAACCCCACCCTTGCCATTCCATATCCATAAGATTCCCAGTGGCCCTAAATCATACAGAACACACAGCTGTGGTGAGGTTAGGGGGGTCTTAGTTGGCTTCAGTAAGGGGAACAAAAACAGGCTGCTGCCTCCTGCTCTCCTTCCCTCTCTGTGCATATACATCCTTTGGCCCCTCCCTTGCCTGTCCTCTCCTGTCCTGTCTCTCTATTATGATACAGTCTTAAAGTGGAACTGACAGTGTTTTTACTAAGTTACAGATATGAAACAAACAGACAATCATAATATCAGTAAAAAATATTAAATTCCCATTTTATGCCACAAAACCATTTTTATTAGAGTTTTTAAAAATAGGTTCTATTTGACAAAAAATATCTATAGATGGATGCAGTTCAATGCACAAATCATATAATTCACCAATAGATTTCTTGGTAGTCCAACAAATATTGCTATCAGGTTGTAAATTACAGCTGACCTGGGCCCGGTTTCCCCGATAGCGGTGGAACTTAGGCTTACGAGTGTTTTAACAATGCATCGTAAAATAACGTCTGAAGATGCCACACCCATTTCCTAAAACACCACATACTGCACTCGTCATACAGTGAGACTTTTAACTGTGTCATTACAGGAGCTGTCCCGTGCTGAAAAGGATTCCACAATATAGACTAATATAGATATATAGATATATATAATATAATATAGACTAGTAGCTCTTAAATGATTTATGGCTACTCAAAGTCATCTTTAAAAATATATATGTTTTACACAATAGTTTTCCCATCAAGACAAGAAATGTTCTCTAGCCTATTATGTATTTAAATATTTGTATTATGTTTGCCATGTGTCATGTATTATGTTTTATCATACTATTATATACATTCTGCATTTCTTCAGTTTGTGTAAACTGTGAGCAAGATTGAATAAAGCCAAAGTCAAAATCGCTCATTCCCTCGTTCGCTATAGAAAATATCAACGTGATCTAAAAGTAGGATATGATGACAAAAAAGTTTTTGTAATCACTCAACAAATCATTGTAGCCTAATGGCAGGCAGGAATTGGGCTTCAAGTAGGCCTACAGATATTCTACAATTAAATAATTAAACAATAAAAATAATTAAACATGAACTAGCAAGTTAAGCAACGTTGCCATAGACCTAATATGTTGACCTTTAGGTTATTGCTTAGGCTACAGTGAAATGTGTGAGCTTTTAGATAATTGTAGCCAATAGGCCTAATGTACAGTTGAAGTCTGAAGTTTACATACACTTAGGTTGGAGTCATTAAAACTCGTTTTTCAACCACTCCACAAATTTCTTGTTAACAAACTATAGTTCTGGCAAGTCGGTTAGGACATCTACTTTGTACATGACAAGTAAGTTTCTTTCTGCATGACACAAGTCATTTTTCCTATTTTTTTTTTACAGATATATTATTTCACTTATAATTCACTGTATCACAATTCCAGTGGGTCAGAAGTTTACATACACTAAGTTGACTGTGCCTTTAAATAGCTTGGAAAATTCCATAAAATTATATCATGTCTTTAGAAGCTTATGATAGGCTAATTGACATCATTTGACAGTTGGAGGTGTACCTGTGGATGTATTTCAAGGCCTACCTTCAGACTCAGTGCCTCTTTGCTTGACATCTTGGAAAAATCTAAAGAAATCAGTCAAGACCTCAGAAAAAGAATTGTAGACCTCCACAAGTCTGGTTCATCCTTGGGAGCAATTTCCAAACGCCTGAAGGTGCCATGTTCATCTGTACAAACAATAGTATGCAAGTATAAACACCATGGGACCATGCAGCCATCATACCGCTCAGGAAGGAGACGCGTTCTGTCTCCTAGAGATGAGCGTACTTTTGAGCGAATAGTGCAAATCAATCCCAGATCAACTGCAAAGGACCATGTGAAGATGCTGGAGGAAACAGGTACAAAATTATCTATATCCACAGTAAAACGAGTCCAATATCTACATAACCTGAAATGCTGCTCAGCAAGGAAGAAGCCACTGCTCCAAAACCGCCATAAAAAAAGCCAGACTACGGTTTGCAACTGCACATGGGGACAAAGATTGTACTTTTTGTAGAAATGTCCTCTGGTCTGATGAAACAAAATTACATCTGTTTGGCCATAATGACAATCGCTATGTTTGGAGGAAAAAGGGGGAGGCTTGCAAGCCGAAGAACACCATCCCAACCGTGAAGCATGGGGGTGGCAGCATCATGTTGTGGGGGTGCTTTGCTGCAGGATGGACTGGTGCACTTCACAAAATAGATGGCTTTCATGAGGGAGGAAAATTCTGTGGATATATTGAAGCAACATCTCAAGACATCAGTCAGGAAGTTAAAGCTTGGTCGCAAGTGGGTCTTCCAAATGGACATTGACCCTAAGCATCCTTCCAAAGTTGTGGAAAAATGGCTTAAGGACAAGAAATTCAAGGTGTTGGAGTGGCCATCACAAAGCCCTGACCTCAATCCCATAGAACATTTGTGGGCAGAACTGAAAAATCATGTGCGAGCAAGGTGGCCTTACAAACCTGACTCAGTTACACCAGCTCTGTCAGGAGGAATGGGCCAAAATTCATTGTGGAAGGCTACCCGGAATGTTTGACCCAAGTTAAACAATTTAAAGGCAATGCTTTGAGTGTATGTAAACTTCTGACCCACTGGGAATGTGATGAAATATATAAACGCTGAAATAAATCATTCTCTCTACTATTATTCTGACATTTCACATTCTCAAAATAAAGTGGTGATCCTAACTGGCCTAAAACAGGGCATTTCTACTAGGATTAAATGTCAGGAATTGTGAAAAACTGAGTTGAAATGTATTTGGCTAAGGTGTATGTAAACTTCCGACTTCAACTGTATATGAATATCGAAGGGGCTCAGATGCAGCCTCATGGCTTAATAGTAGGTAGGTCTATCGATTGCACATACATGAAAGTGATGTAAATATTTAGCCTAATATTCCAGCTATTATATAGTTTGGTTATCTCTGTATTATTTTTTGTAATGTATCCTTGCTTCGCTTTATAGGCTATTTATATAGAACTTTGAAGTTTTCAGCAGTCACAGAGAGACAGATACACATCTTCATTCTATGTTTAGCAGAGATTTTCTGCGTATAAAGTGACGCGGGAGGGCAACGCACTTAGTGGTCTGTGGCAGGTATTAGATTACGAGCGATTTCAGATGCAACGTTAGTAAAGGTTTTAGGAAACGGCTCGGAAATGTTAAGATCCTCTTACGAAGGTTCTAACGATGAACTTAGCCTTAAGATGCTTTTGGGAAACTAGGCCTTTTGGAAACCAGGCCCGTGTACATTGTTTGCGGTCTCCAGCCATTCGGGATGTACAGTTTCAGTTTCAATTACTTTTTTGGACAACAACTGACAAATGTAGCAAACTAAGGCTGTGAATTTCAATACAATCAAACTAGCAAGGGCGATGATCACAAGTCAGTCATAACGTGGATAATAGACTAGCATATCTATTTATGTAGCTATTTATTTAGCAAGTTAAAAATGCAGAGCCTAACATTAGCTAGCGCTGGGAGGATGTCATGTCATTGGACGAGTGAGTGAGTGGCCAACTTTTTCTCCCCCATATCATTTTTGGGTGGCTACAGCTAGAGATGCAGGTGTCATTTGGTTACTGTTATTCAGAGTTAGCATATCTCTTAGTAGTCAATGTAAATAAAACATTTTAGTATTTATTTTCTTCTCCCCAATATAGTGATATCCAACGGACTCGGGAGTGGTCGAAGGTCGAGTTATGCGTCCTCCAAAACATGACCTGCCAAACCGCGCTTCTTAACACCCTGACTCCTGTGAGATTTACATATTTGAAGGAATCCATTCAGGTGTATTTTGTGGCTTTGGCGAATGCGTTCTAATTACCTAAAGTCTGTTGCTACTGCCTGTAAACACACAGTCCAGCTCAAAGTGAATGATGGCAGGCCCGTGTGGAAATGGCTTATTTGTAGGCCTACTGTATCACTGATTGGCTATGGCGCACCGGTCAGTGTAGAGTTCCATCCTGGACAAGACTGAGATGGTTTTATTTGGTTTTATGTACTTCACTCTATTAAGTTTTCAAACTTAAAGCTGCTTCCCCACTCTATATTGCTATAGAATTTTCACAAATGCCTTACTCTACATCATTCACAAACATTGTATGAAAATGGTGCTTGCTTGTCAGAAATGTTTTTTAAAATTCTTCCTGGGAGTTTAAATGAACAGATTTTAACAAGATTTAATATTGCTAAAACACTGTCAGTTCCATCATAGTCCGCAGATGCTAAGACGCAATAGTCCGGCATCCCATCGTGAAATAGCTACCCGGATTTGAGACCAATATCAGCGGGAGACCAGAGCCCGAACGCGCACCTCCCCCAAATTCCCATCCAACACAGTTCTGGTACTCATCCTATATTCATTTGAATGTGTTGACACTTGGAGAAATTGCTTGAGCTGCACTGAGAATTCAAAAACTATGAAAGCCAATATTTAAGAACACAGCTGTGTGTACATGTACATGTTTTGGGCCATGATAAACCCTTTAGATAGACAGGATTAAAACCTACAGAGGCCTACAGAGCTTGTGACATAGTATGTTATATGGCAGTAAAGCCTACCATCTGAGATGAGGTCTAAACTGTGTTCTAGGCCTGTGTCTGTTACGTAATCTGTGTATTATACAGTAACGGATGTAAAGCCAGATATGGTCTGAGCCAGTGCTTAACCCTAACCCTAACCCTATGATACCACAGTAAAGTGTGTCTTTGATATTGTCTGTGTGTCTGTGTGTGCGCGCAGTCTCAGCAGGTGTGTGTTTGTAACGGTCTGATGTGTTCTGTTCCGGTGCTAATGCCAGTACTCTGTGGTATGCTCCAGACCCGTGCTCCTCGAGCCTCTAAATCACATCACATTTTATTGGTCACATACACTTATTTAGCAGTTGTTATTGCAGGTGTACCAAAATGCTTGTGTTCTTAACTCCAACAGTGCAGTAGTATCTAACAATTCACAACAATACACACTACCAGCCAGGGATCTGCTCAAGCTCCTCTAACTCCTGTCAACCAGCCAAGACTCCCGAGATTCCTGCTCAACAACGTTTTGGCTGCATCAATGACTTTCCTTCTCTCTCTCTGTGCATTTTCCTGAGTTGTTAGCAGCAGTGACTGGCTTTAGTTTAGATCTTAAGGGGGCGGTTTGGTTTCCCAGACACAGATTAAGCCTAGTCCTGGACTAAAAAACACGCTCAATGAATAATCTTAAATCTCAATGGATAATCTTAAAATCTCAATGGATAATCTTAAATCTCAATGGATAATCTTAAATCTTAATGGAGAATCGTACATCTAAATGGAGAATCTCCTACTTGGAGAGGCATACTTTGTGTCCAGGAAGCCGGCCCATAATGTTGTTTATTGAGCATGCATAATGGCAGTATACTGTAAGTTTTAATGCCTATGTCTTCTCTTCTGTCCTGGTGTAGCTGGCGTGCTGCTGTGGCTCGGCAGCCTGCTCCTGTTGCTGTGGCTGCTGTCCTAAGATCAAGCAGTCCACATCAACACGCTTCATGTATGTCCTCTACTTCCTCCTGGTCACCATTGTCTGTGTCGTCATGATGTCACCTACTGTGGAACAGGAGATGAGGGACCATGTGAGTACACACACATGCACATTTAGACACGTACACACATGTGTGTGCACACACACAGACACACACACTCTTCTTTACATGCATCCACACACACACACACAAGGAACATGCACACACACACGTACACACATGCTCACACACACATAGGGGCCTACATGTCTGGCCTTGTCTGATTTCCTGCCTTGATGTTGGTTAACACATGGAGATACAGTAGAGCTCTAGAATAGTTTTGGAAGCTTTAAACTCCTGGCACAGCAGAATGGAGCAGAGCTATGGAAAACGCTGCTTGTGTCATTTCCTGGGTGTGTAATTGTATGGTAGTTAGGAGAGCCTAGTTTAGTACAGGGTGCCACAGGGGCTAACACAGACAGTAACTACAGGTGGTGAGGGTAGGCAACAACACATCCGCCACGCTGACCCTCAACACGGGGCTAACACAGACATTAACTACAGGTGGTGAGGGTAGGCAACAACACATCCGCCACGCTGACCCTCAACACGGGGCTAACACAGACATTAACTACAGGTGGTGAGGGTAGGCAACAACACATCCGCCACGCTGACCCTCAACACGGGGGCTAACACAGACATTAACTACAGGTGGTGAGGGTAGGCAACAACACATCCGCCACGCTGACCCTCAACACGGGGGCTAACACAGACATTAACTACAGGTGGTGAGGGTAGGCAACAACACATCCGCCACGCTGACCCTCAACACGGGGGCTAACACAGACATTAACTACAGGTGGTGAGGGTAGGCAACAACACATCCGCCACGCTGACCCTCAACACGGGGCTAACACAGACATTAACTACAGGTGGTGAGGGTAGGCAACAACACATCCGCCACACTGACCCTCAACACAGGGGCTAACACAGACATTAACTACAGGTGGTGAGGGTAGGCAACAACACATCCGCCACGCTAACCCTCAACACAGGGGCTAACACAGACATTAACTACAGGTGGTGAGGGTAGGCAACAACACATCCCCCACACTGACCCTCAACACGGGGGCTAACACAGACATTAACTACAGGTGGTGAGGGTAGGCAACAACACATCCGCCACGCTGACCCTCAACACGGGGCTAACACAGACATTAACTACAGGTGGTGAGGGTAGGCAACAATACATCCCCCACACTGACCCTCAACACGGGGGCTAACACAGACATTAACTACAGGTGGTGAGGGTAGGCAACAACACATCCTCTACGCTAACCCTCAACACGGGGGCTAACACAGACATTAACTACAGGTGGTGAGGGTAGGCAACAACACATCCCCCACACTGACCCTCAACACGGGGGCTAACACAGACATTAACTACAGGTGGTGAGGGTAGGCAACAACACATCCCCCACACTGACCCTCAACACGGGGGCTAACACAGACATTAACTACAGGTGGTGAGGGTAGGCAACAACACATCCCCCACGCTAACCCTCAACACGGGGGCTAACACAGACATTAACTACAGGTGGTGAGGGTAGGCAACAACACATCCGCCACGCTGACCCTCAACACGGGGGCTAACACAGACATTAACTACAGGTGGTGAGGGTAGGCAACAACACATCCCCCACACTGACCCTCAACACGGGGGCTAACACAGACATTAACTACAGGTGGTGAGGGTAGGCAACAACACATCCGCCACACTGACCCTCAACACAGGGGCTAACACAGACATTAACTACAGGTGGTGAGGGTAGGCAACAACACATCCGCCACGCTAACCCTCAACACAGGGGCTAACACAGACATTAACTACAGGTGGTGAGGGTAGGCAACAACACATCCCCCACACTGACCCTCAACACGGGGGCTAACACAGACATTAACTACAGGTGGTGAGGGTAGGCAACAACACATCCGCCACGCTGACCCTCAACACGGGGCTAACACAGACATTAACTACAGGTGGTGAGGGTAGGCAACAACACATCCCCCACACTGACCCTCAACACGGGGGCTAACACAGACATTAACTACAGGTGGTGAGGGTAGGCAACAACACATCCTCTACGCTAACCCTCAACACGGGGGCTAACACAGACATTAACTACAGGTGGTGAGGGTAGGCAACAACACATCCCCCACACTGACCCTCAACACGGGGGCTAACACAGACATTAACTACAGGTGGTGAGGGTAGGCAACAACACATCCCCCACACTGACCCTCAACACGGGGGCTAACACAGACATTAACTACAGGTGGTGAGGGTAGGCAACAACACATCCTCTACGCTAACCCTCAACACGGGGGCTAACACAGACATTAACTACAGGTGGTGAGGGTAGGCAACAACACATCCTCTACGCTAACCCTCAACACGGGGGCTAACACAGACATTAACTACAGGTGGTGAGGGTAGGCAACAACACATCCCCCACGCTGACCCTCAACACGGGGGCTAACACAGACATTAACTACAGGTGGTGAGGGTAGGCAACAACACATCCTCTACGCTAACCCTCAACACGGGGGCTAACACAGACATTAACTACAGGTGGTGAGGGTAGGCAACAACACATCCCCCACACTGACCCTCAACACGGGGGCTAACACAGACATTAACTACAGGTGGTGAGGGTAGGCAACAACACATCCCCCACACTGACCCTCAACACGGGGGCTAACACAGACATTAACTACAGGTGGTGAGGGTAGGCAACAACACATCCTCTACGCTAACCCTCAACACGGGGGCTAACACAGACATTAACTACAGGTGGTGAGGGTAGGCAACAACACATCCTCTACGCTAACCCTCAACACGGGGGCTAACACAGACATTAACTACAGGTGGTGAGGGTAGGCAACAACACATCCCCCACGCTGACCCTCAACACGGGGGCTAACACAGACATTAACTACAGGTGGTGAGGGTAGGCAACAACACATCCGCCACACTGACCCTCAACACGGGGGCTAACACAGACATTAACTACAGGTGGTGAGGGTAGGCAACAACACATCCGCCACGCTGACCCTCAACACGGGGCTAACACAGACATTAACTACAGGTGGTGAGGGTAGGCAACAATACATCCCCCACACTGACCCTCAACACGGGGGCTAACACAGACATTAACTACAGGTGGTGAGGGTAGGCAACAACACATCCTCTACGCTAACCCTCAACACGGGGGCTAACACAGACATTAACTACAGGTGGTGAGGGTAGGCAACAACACATCCCCCACACTGACCCTCAACACGGGGGCTAACACAGACATTAACTACAGGTGGTGAGGGTAGGCAACAACACATCCGCCACGCTGACCCTCAACACGGGGCTAACACAGACATTAACTACAGGTGGTGAGGGTAGGCAACAACACATCCCCCACACTGACCCTCAACACGGGGGCTAACACAGACATTAACTACAGGTGGTGAGGGTAGGCAACAACACATCCTCTACGCTAACCCTCAACACGGGGGCTAACACAGACATTAACTACAGGTGGTGAGGGTAGGCAACAACACATCCCCCACACTGACCCTCAACACGGGGGCTAACACAGACATTAACTACAGGTGGTGAGGGTAGGCAACAACACATCCCCCACACTGACCCTCAACACGGGGGCTAACACAGACATTAACTACAGGTGGTGAGGGTAGGCAACAACACATCCTCTACGCTAACCCTCAACACGGGGGCTAACACAGACATTAACTACAGGTGGTGAGGGTAGGCAACAACACATCCTCTACGCTAACCCTCAACACGGGGGCTAACACAGACATTAACTACAGGTGGTGAGGGTAGGCAACAACACATCCCCCACGCTGACCCTCAACACGGGGGCTAACACAGACATTAACTACAGGTGGTGAGGGTAGGCAACAACACATCCTCTACGCTAACCCTCAACACGGGGGCTAACACAGACATTAACTACAGGTGGTGAGGGTAGGCAACAACACATCCCCCACACTGACCCTCAACACGGGGGCTAACACAGACATTAACTACAGGTGGTGAGGGTAGGCAACAACACATCCCCCACACTGACCCTCAACACGGGGGCTAACACAGACATTAACTACAGGTGGTGAGGGTAGGCAACAACACATCCTCTACGCTAACCCTCAACACGGGGGCTAACACAGACATTAACTACAGGTGGTGAGGGTAGGCAACAACACATCCTCTACGCTAACCCTCAACACGGGGGCTAACACAGACATTAACTACAGGTGGTGAGGGTAGGCAACAACACATCCCCCACGCTGACCCTCAACACGGGGGCTAACACAGACATTAACTACAGGTGGTGAGGGTAGGCAACAACACATCCGCCACACTGACCCTCAACACGGGGGCTAACACAGACATTAACTACAGGTGGTGAGGGTAGGCAACAACACATCCGCCACGCTGACCCTCAACACGGGGCTAACACAGACATTAACTACAGGTGGTGAGGGTAGGCAACAATACATCCCCCACACTGACCCTCAACACGGGGGCTAACACAGACATTAACTACAGGTGGTGAGGGTAGGCAACAACACATCCTCTACGCTAACCCTCAACACGGGGGCTAACACAGACATTAACTACAGGTGGTGAGGGTAGGCAACAACACATCCCCCACACTGACCCTCAACACGGGGGCTAACACAGACATTAACTACAGGTGGTGAGGGTAGGCAACAACACATCCGCCACGCTGACCCTCAACACGGGGCTAACACAGACATTAACTACAGGTGGTGAGGGTAGGCAACAACACATCCCCCACACTGACCCTCAACACGGGGGCTAACACAGACATTAACTACAGGTGGTGAGGGTAGGCAACAACACATCCTCTACGCTAACCCTCAACACGGGGGCTAACACAGACATTAACTACAGGTGGTGAGGGTAGGCAACAACACATCCCCCACACTGACCCTCAACACGGGGGCTAACACAGACATTAACTACAGGTGGTGAGGGTAGGCAACAACACATCCCCCACACTGACCCTCAACACGGGGGCTAACACAGACATTAACTACAGGTGGTGAGGGTAGGCAACAACACATCCTCTACGCTAACCCTCAACACGGGGGCTAACACAGACATTAACTACAGGTGGTGAGGGTAGGCAACAACACATCCTCTACGCTAACCCTCAACACGGGGGCTAACACAGACATTAACTACAGGTGGTGAGGGTAGGCAACAACACATCCCCCACGCTGACCCTCAACACGGGGGCTAACACAGACATTAACTACAGGTGGTGAGGGTAGGCAACAACACATCTGCCACACTGACCCTCAACACGGGGGATAACACAGACATTAACTACAGGTGGTGAGGGTAGGCAACAACACATCCTCTACGCTAACCCTCAACACGGGGGCTAACACAGACATTAACTACAGGTGGTGAGGGTAGGCAACAACACATCCGCCACACTGACCCTCAACACGGGGGCTAACACAGACATTAACTACAGGTGGTGAGGGTAGGCAACAACACATCCGCCACACTGACCCTCAACACGGGGGATAACACAGACATTAACTACAGGTGGTGAGGGTAGGCAACAACACATCCGCCACGCTAACCCTCAACACGGGGGCCACTCCTGTACTCCCTTTTCACCCGCGCACAACTCCAACACCATCATTAAGTTTGCCGACGACACAATGGTGGTAGGCCTGATCACCAACAACAACCTCTCCCTCAACGCTAGTCAGACAAAGGAGCTGATCGTGGACGACAGGAAACGGCGGGCCAAGCACACCCCCATTCACATCGACAGGGCTGTTCTACAGCTGCAGCATCGAGAACATCTTGACTGGCTGCATCACTGCTTGGTATGGCAACTGCAAGGCGCTACAGAGGGTAGTGTAGGGCTGTTGCGGTGGCCGTATTACCACCACACCGGGAGTCATGAGTCATGACCGTAGTAAAATTCGACGTGACCGTTGACTCAAGGTATTCTCCTCTTACGCACTCTGGACGTGTTAGTAGATCCCAACTCACTAATGATCATCAGGTTCTAATGGCCTGGTACTCAGGGCTCTATTGTTCCTCTAACCACTCTGACATGTGTTAGTAGAACCCAACTCACTAATGATCATCAGGTTCTAATGGCCTGCTACTCAGGGCTCTATTGTTCCTCTAACCACTCTGACATGTGTTAGTAGAACCCAACTCACTAATGATCATCAGGTTCTAATGGCCTGGTACTCAGGGCTCTATTGTTCCTCTAACCACTCTGACATGTGTTAGTAGAACCCAACTCACTAATGATCATCAGGTTCTAATGGCCTGGTACTCAGGGCTATATTGTTCCTCTAACCACTCTGACATGTGTTAGTAGAACCCAACTCACTAATGATCATCAGGTTCTAGTGGCCTGGTACTCAGGGCTCTATTGTTCCTCTAACCACTCTGACATGTGTTAGTAGAACCCAACTCACTAATGATCATCAGGTTCTAATGGCCTGGTACTCAGGGCTCTATTGTTCCTCTAACCACTCTGACATGTGTTAGTAGAACCCAACTCACTAATGATCATCAGGTTCTAATGGCCTGGTACTCAGGGCTCTATTGTTCCTCTAACCACTCTGACATGTGTTAGTAGAACCCAACTCACTAATGATCATCAGGTTCTAGTGGCCTGGTACTCAGGGCTCTATTGTTCCTCTAACCACTCTGACATCAATGCAAATCCTATTGAAAATCACATCAAACACTTATCTTCAAAACAGTATGTGCTTTTATATCTCACCACACTGTGATTGATCAATTTGAACAGCTTGAAACTGATTGGAAAACATGGTTGTTGTGGATGTTGTTTCAAAGCCTAACAATGAAATGGACAGCGCTTTCTATATGCATATTAGCGCTTATGCATACGCATAGGTCTATATATGAGCTGAAGCCCGAAAAAAACCTGAATTAAAATAATGATTGTGCCGTAATACAATACATAACCTACCACATAGTACACATGGCAGAAAGACATACAAAAAAGACACATTTAAGATACATAATTGGTCGAGCTTATATTAAACAAATCCAGAGATGGCCTATAGTGAATCTGTATTTGATTTTGAATATCCTAGTAATAGGGAATTGTTTATATTTTCATAATGAATGGGCTGACACATTACCTTATGCTGCTATACGTAATATCTCACCACCTGGAGTTTCCATCTCCTCTTTCCTTCATTCCTTTCACCAGCGCACAGAAAGAGGGGCTGTCAACAGTTAAATGAAATCTTTAGTTGTGAAAACATGTTACTATCCATGTTCATGAACAGATTTCACTTGGTTTCCCAAGTAAAGCACTGACTGGGTAGCTGGAGGAACAGGGTTGGAGAGCCCATGACATACAGAGTACTGGGTAGCTGCAGGAACAGGGTTGGAGAGCCCATGACATACAGAGTACTGGGTAGCTGCAGGAACAGGGTTGGAGAGCCCATGACATACAGAGTACTGGGTAGCTGCAGGAACGGGGTTGGAGAGCCCATGACATTTATTTTATTTTATTTATTTTACCTTTATTTAACCAGGCAAGTCAGTTAAGAACACATTCTTATTTTCAATGACGGCCTGGGAACAGTGGGTTAACTGCCTGTTCAGGGGCAGAACGACAGATTTGTACCATGTCAGCTCGGGGGTTTGAACTCGCAACCTTCCGGTTACTAGTCCAACGCTCTAACCACTAGGCTACGCTGCCGCCCCAACATACAGAGTACTGGGTAGCTGCAGGAATAGGGTTGGAGAGCCCATGACATACAGAGTACTGGGTAGCTGCAGGAACAGGGTTGGAGAGCCCATGACATACAGAGTACTGGGTAGCTGCAGGAACAGGGTTGGAGAGCCCATGACATACAGAGTACTGGGTAGCTGCAGGAACAGGGTTGGAGAGCCCATGACATACAGAGTACTGGGTAGCTGCGGGAACAGGGTTGGAGAGCCCATGACATACAGAGTACTGGGTAGCTGCTGGAACAGGGTTGGAGAGCCCATGACATACAGAGTACTGGGTAGCTGCGGGAACGGGGTTGGAGAGCCCATGACATACAGAGTACTGGGTAGCTGCGGGAACAGGGTTGGAGAGCCCATGACATACAGAGTACTGGGTAGCTGCAGGAACAGGGTTGGAGAGCCCATGACATACAGAGTACTGGGTAGCTGCAGGAACAGGGTTGGAGAGCCCATGACATACAGAGTACTGGGTAGCTGCGGGAACGGGGTTGGAGAGCCCATGACATACAGAGTACTGGGTAGCTGCAGGAACAGGGTTGGAGAGCCCATGACATACATAGTACTGGGTAGCTGCAGGAACGGGGTTGAAGAGCCCATGACATACAGAGTACTGGGTAGCTGCAGGAACGGGGTTGGAGAGCCCATGACATACAGAGTACTGGGTAGCTGCAGGAACAGGGTTGGAGAGCCCATGACATACAGAGTTTGGGCGGAATATCACCTGTTGCGTAGTGTAATAAACGGAGTAGCCTACCCAACATCAGTAAAACGAACCGGCAGGAAAGTGGCCTCCATTCGCAGGAACCCCTGTTCCTGCCCATTTGATAATGTGCCATTCTAAATTGAAACAAATTTGACATATTAGTAAAGAAAATATTACATTGAGGATAGTTAGTCATGGTAACATCCACATTAATGTAGAAGTGTTTAGACATATATTATATTCTTATTTACAATAAAAGTGACTCCAAAATG